>NC_056739.1:1298300165-1298500165 GCF_019279795.1 Protopterus annectens
TGTTTTTTCCTTCATACTTGCCAGCCATCATCTGTCCCTTCTATGGATTTCATGCACATACATACCAAAACCAGGAGTTCTGTTATCCAGGCAGCCATGAGAATGAATTACTAATGAACATCTTACATATTCAGGGTTGCTTTTGTCTAAATGATCTGAGGGTCTGTCTTCAACTCTCCTAAAATGAGTCAAAGCAGGCTTAATGCTTAGACCACAGCTGTCCCTATGGACTTAACTAGACATCAATCACTGGTAACTCCTCTTGTCCTCACATGGCTGTAAGAGGAGATTTCTTAATTAAACGTGGGCATCCCCACTTCACTGGTGAGCACATCATCTCTTCAAGGTAACAGGGCCTAATACTGGCCTATATGCACAAGTGGCTGGCTTCAGTGAGATGAATCAATTAGTGTGATCATGCATATGCACTGATTAAATTTACTGCTATATCATTCCAACGTTTCTACAATGTTTCTGCTGACCCTTAGTAGTTTCTACTAATGGCCAGTGCAGCCTCAGTGGACCTCCCTATGTAAACAGTGACGCTGCAGCAGATGCTCAATCCCACTTCTCATCTGCTAGCGACAAATAACTATAAACAAAGTCCTAATGAGAGTCAGCATAGTACACATGCATCCCTATGATTTTGCCAGAACCTCTGACTAATAATTTCTTAAGATACTATGAATATTCATGAAGAAAATTCACTTCCCCGTGTATAAATACTACTTATGCTAAAAACCCATAAAATGACAAAAATGACAGGAAATATAATATGGTACATAAAACTATTGTGTGGCAATATTATACAAACTGTTTTACATATATATATATATATATATATATATATATATATATATATATATATACAGAATCTGGTGGTTTTAAGAGTCATAAAAGCTGATGCAAGGCTATAAATGGGCCACCAGCTAAGAATACAGTGTGTGTGTGATGTTAGTCTGTTTAAAAGATGATTTCAATGCTTTTGCCTGTCCATGTCTGTCTTATACACAGATAACTCCTTCCTGTATGTGAAACAAGGTTAAATCAGTGAGCTAAAAATACTACAAAACAGATTATTTGTTTCTTCTTGAAAAAAGAGGGATACTATGGGGATTTAGACTTTCATTTCAAATATCTCTGTTGATTTGGAAGTCTTTTTATCTCATGAAAATAAACCACACTGAACTGTATTACCCTCTTTTGTAGCAGTAGCAAAATAAATAATGCACTTTAAAGTTTACTATGAAAGGCATTTGCAGGGAAGAAGCATCCTTTTATGAAGATGGAAGCGAACTGCCACCTGTAAATGAAAATTGTATGTTATTTTTTAAAGCAAATCAACACATTTTTATTACATAATCAACTATGAAAGCTTTAACAAATTATAGTATAAGGTATTGTTTGTTTCACTCTGCTATTAAAAGCCATGTTACTGAATATTCTAAGGGAGCAGGGTGGATTTAATTTCCTTCAATACAAACATCAAAAATATGAATTTTCTAATATAAGTATTCCATATGGTTTATTTACATTGTTCTCTTGTATTTATAAAATGCCTTTGTGAGCTATGCATTCAAATTATTTGTTTATTAATATTGCAGGTGGCTTTAGATCTGTACAATCATTCTAGAGTACATATTAAGACCACTGTGCACTTATACTTAAGAAGTATCTACAATTATCAAAAATCATAATAACTGAATTAGATGTTTCCATTTCATCTTTTTCGTTGTCCGATGCTATATAACGACAGTATTACAGAATAGATTTCAAGCAGACTTGTCAAGATATATTATGTTTTATGAAAATCTAGCACTTTAGGAGAGACAATAATTTCGGCACAGACCCCGTGATTATTAAGGGATTCATAAACATTATCACTGCAGTCTCTTAGTGAAGGAATAGTTCACATGAACTTTGCAAGAACTATTCTTTTCTAATAAAGGAATACGATTAACAATTGAAGTCATACTGATAATCATCAGAGGTGAGACATCTCTGAATACATTTGACTACGCTGTTCTGTTGCTCCCTGCCTTTTCCTTTCTTTCTTCCCTTTCTTCTCAGCTGGATTATTAATAGTAGCTTACTTAAGAGGAAAGTATTAGGCTAGCTACCCTTAAGGGCCATTTTAAGCCTAGACAATTTCCCTTAACCTACTTACCTAGCTTGACTTAACCTATCCCATTTAGTAAGAGATTTGTCTAACCCATCTCATGTTGATAATTATATATCATCCCTAAGAGAGAATAACTTGGATCATACCACAGATAATTTGAGGGGAAAGATGCATGGGATAAAGCATTTAGGAGCTGCCTCTGTCCAACTGTAGTATAAGGGGCAGTCTTGGGGTAAATTTTCTGTTTCCCGTCCATAAATCCAAGTTATAGGTTCATAAGTAGGTACTAGTAAGTTTATCTATAATTCCAAAGTGTGGGATGGTGTTGAATGCCTTGGCGAGATCTAGATAGGCTATGTGAACTACCTTACCCTTATCTATGGCTTTGGTGATGACTTCAAAAAAGTCTATCATGTTTAGGAGACATGATCTGCCTTTTACAAACCCGAACTGTGTGGGGTCCAGAGTTTGGAGATCTCCAATGTCTTTGTTTATGAGTTCCATGATGATATATTCCATGGCCTTGCAGACCAGGCTCATCAGGCTAATGGGATGGTAGTTCCCGGGGGCTGTTGTGGCCCCCCCCTTTGTGGAGTGGGATAACCGTCGCAGTGCGCCATTCAATGGGCACAAAGCCTGAGGTTAGGCTATGACTGAACATGGTACTTAGGTGGGGTGCCGGTTAATTCTGTAGTTCATGTAGAAGGCAGCCTGGGATGTTGTCAGGTCCCATGGATGCTGTGTTCTTGGCTTTGGAGAGTGAGGTTTTTACCTGTGCAGCCATGATTACAGGAACTTTGCATTCTTCTGGTATAAAAATGGGCCCTTTAGGGGGTGAGAGGGGGTTAAAGTTAGCACTGAACCTATCTGTCAGGATGTTGGCAATATCAGTTGGTTCTGTATATTTAGTGTCATTGTGCTGTAACTTAGAGCAGATCTGAGTGTTGCCATTGAGATTCTTGACATAGCTATAGAATGCTTTGTGATTGTCTTTAGAATCAGTGGCAATTTTGTTTTCATAACTTGCTTTGGAGGATTTTATGAGGGATCTCAGCTTCTTACTGAGGCTGACCACGGAGTTCCTTCAATCTTGGGATTTTACTCTTTTTTTACAATAGCTTCTTTCTTCTGTTGTAGAGTTTGTTTATGGCAGATGACCACCAGATTGGCTTCCGTTTTTTGGAGGAAAGCATCTTGGTTCTGTTAGGGATTTAGGGATAGCACGATCCATGCACTCGTGTAAGTGCTTATAAAGTGCATTTGTGTAGGATTCAGCAGTTGTACCTCTATTGTTCATCTGCATGGGTGGCGTGAAGTTTGCAACTTCGGTCTTAAGAAGTGTGAAGTTGGCTTTGGAAAATTTTTTTATGATTGTTTTCCCAATGGGGGGGTGGGAGTGGGATGTGGATGTCTGGGGTGATTAGCTTGTGCTTGGATCTGACCAACAAGGAGCTGACCTCTGGTGTGGAACAATGGTCACCCATGTTGGTGATGATCAGGTCTAGGATATTGCTGCCCCTGGTGGGGGTGTGGATATGTTGATCCAAGGAGTTGGAATTGATGATTTCCAGAAAATTTTGAGCAAAAGAGTTGGTACATGGGTAGTTTTCCCAGTTAATGGTAGGGTAGTTGAAATCACCCATTATTAGAGTGTTGGGTTGTACCTTAATATTTTCCAGTGTATCAAGAAAAGAGGAGTGGGAATCCTGGGGCATGGTGGGGGGTCTGTAGCAAGCTACAATCTGGATTGCGGTTTTGCCCAGAGTTAGTTGAACTTGGATAATCTCAGATGCATTATGCTGAGCAACTAGCTTGGAGGTGTGGATATCCTTAATGAATATGGGCACGCCTCCACCGTTAGTGTTTCGGTCTGGGTTTGGTGGCCGAAAGGTGTGGTATGAATTATAGCCTGGTAATGCAGGGGTGCTCTCTGGAGCTTTGAAGTAGGTCTCTGTCACTGCACAGATGTCGATATTCTCCATTTTAAGGAGTGCCTCGAGTGAGTGCATTTTGAGGTTTAGACTTCTAGCATTGGGTAGCATTACCCTCAGATTTATCTTGCTTGTACTTGTTATGGTGGTGAATTTTTCATTTGAACCTTGCCTAAAAAAGGAACTATAGGGGTGGCAAGAGCCTTTGCCAGTATCCGGAATCCCAAGGGCGACAGGTGCAGGCCATCTCTTGCAAAGCAGCGTGGTCTGTCGATCATGTCATCCCAGGCAGAAAGATACTGGATTCCCTTAGAATAACACCAGAAGCTTAGACAATTGTTAAAGTCAATCATTTTGTTCTTGTACTGTGGTATCATTCTGGGTGATGGCAGGATGCTACTCAGGGCTAGGGTCATACCTGCCTGGGCTACAAGATCAGAGAGCTCCTCCATGTCTCTTTGCATGTAGTCCAGGGAGGTATGTCTCAGGCCATTCACACCAACATGGACAATGACAGAGTCATATTTGTACCTCTTGTGGAGTGACCTGAGTGCGTGCATTATGTGGCGGATCCTGGCACCCAAAAGGCAGCTGACCGTAACTTTTTCCTTGTTTAGTCCGGTGAGTGGAACATCAGTATGCCTGACTATAGAATCACCTATGACTAGAGTGTTGGGTATGTTATGCCTTATGGGCTGTAGTTGAATGGCACACTGAGTATGTGGGCTATGTGTCATTTGGGTTGTGTTGGGGAGTGGAGGTTGCTTGCATTTTTGCTTTGGAGGTCTCGGTTGTTTGGGCAGATTTTTACTGAGATCCACCGCAAATGTACGTGTGTGTTTTGTGCTTGTGTGTGTGTGTTTTGGTGGTGTAGGTTTTGAGGAACTATGTGATGAGTGTGGTGCAGTGCAAGTGTTTACCTTCTCCTCTTGACTGTCTTGTCCAGTCTTCGGTGAAGAGAGCTTTGCTTCCAGTTTGGTTATATAAGTGCATTTCTCGCAGGTAGTAGTGTTGGGTGGTAGGAGAAGAGGGTTGTCTGTGTACATGAGGCAATTGCTGCATTGTCCCAAGATGCCCAGATTGATCAGGTAGACAGGAGAAAACACCGGGAGCTGACCATTAGACATGCCTGAATAGGTGCTTATTTATTAAGTACTAAAATCTGTTTTTCTCTAGACAAGTGGGGAAAGCTGAGTGCTGTAGTAATTTATAACTTATTTAGTGCTTACAATGAGTTCTGAACAAGTGCTGAGCTCAAAGAAACAGATTTGAGTGCTAAAACTAAAAAGCTGGCTAGTTGTAAGGGAAATTTTGAAGAGCAGACTTTATGGTGCCAGGAATAGTCTAACCCTAGTTAAGTGTGTGTGTGTGTGTGTGGGGGGGGGGGGGGGCGGGGGGGCTCAGGAGCTCACAAGCAGTCCTGGACACAGCAAATCCGTATCTGGACAAGACCTGCTGCAGGAAAGGGGGGAAGCAAGTTTAGAATTATTTTTTCAGTAAAAGTGGAAATGGAGAAAGCTGGAACAGAAGTTAATTCAACGTTAAGAATCTGAGTTGGTTGGCCTTCACAAATGTTCTCTATTAGATTGAATGAACTAATGACTATAGACTGGGAGGAGTGTCACAGATCAAATATATAGTATGGGCGGGCAACTGCAAAGCCACCAAGTATAAGAACACCACAACACTAAGGAGGGTGAGTGGAAAAAATTATAGTTCCTAGCTGTAGCCACTAAATGAAAGTTTTAAACAGATCAAGGAGCAAGCAGACTCTAGAGAATGCTTTTAACTGTAAACAGACAATTATAGTAATGCACACTATTACAGTTCCTAGATGTAGAACACAGAAACCTCAAAAAATCAAAAATCCACAGAAAAGCTCAGATAGAGCACTCACAAACAGAAAATACAACTCTCAGTATGAAAAAGCAGTTTACAGTTAAGTAATTCAGTAAACATGCAATTAGAGTAACGAAACAGTATCTAGCAATGAAAAATACAGTTAAAACAGTAAAAAACAGTACATAAATGCAGTGAAACAATAAAAAAAGCTTTATAACAGTGCAAAATCTAGTAGATCAACTGTATAACACAATTATACGCATTTCAGAAGTGCAGTTCAGTGAAATAAGTGTAAGAAATAATTTATCCTGCTCTTGGAATCTTAAGGAATTTTCACTTTGTTTCAGTAATGAAATACGATCCACAGCCTGAGCAATACAAGCACAACATTTTCAAGACACAGGGTTTATATACCAGTAAGAATGGAAGAGTTAGAAGATCACATTACTCCTCAGACCCTGCTATTACCCAATAACTCTTACTACAGAAGGTCAGGAGGCCTTGTTACTCTCAATAATAATGAAGACAATCAGCAGAAAATGGCTTCCAGAAACACAGGAAACTCAAACAAAACTACCAGCCTAGACAACAGGTCTCTATCAAGATTATGCCACCTGAGCAGAACACAGAAACCTCACTTTAAAAGCATAGAAAGAACACCCACACAGAGAAAATACAAGTCTCGGTATGAAAAAGTAGTTTACAATTTAGTAATTAAATAAAAATGCAATTATAGTAATGCACACTATTACAGTTCCTAGCTGTAGCCACTAAATGAAAGTTTTAAACAGATCAAGGAGCAAGCAGACTCTAGAGAATGCTTTTAACTGTAAACAGACAATTATAGTAATGCACACTATTACAGTTCCTAGCTGTAGAACACGGAAACCTCAAAAAAATCAAAAATGCACAGAAAAGGTCGGGTAGAGCACTCACAAACAGAAAATACAACTCTCAGTATGAAAAGGCAGTTTACAGTTAAGTAATTCAGTAAACATACAATTAGATTAATGAAACAGTATCTAGCAATAACAAATACAGTTAAAACAGTATAAAACAGTACATAAATGCAGTGAAACAATAAAAAAGCTTTATAACAGTGAAAAATCTAGTAGATCAACTGTATAGCACAATTATTATGCTTGAATATGGACAGGAATAATCTTTGTTTTATGTGTAAGGGGAGTCTGTACCAGATCAGCAGTATCCTTTGCAAGATATGCCTGTTCCTCCAAACCATTCTGTTGATGTTGCAGAAAAGGCTTGTATTTGAGATTATTTTTGATGTCTTTTGACTTGATGATGTGCAGTAAATCTATTGGTATTGGGTCAGAGGATGTTTTGCATGCCAGACACAGGTCACCTCTTAGCAGTCTGTAGGCTACTCAATATAGGGACAGAAATTTGAGTCAGTCCATGTAAGATATGTTGCTTAGGGCTTGTATCCTTTTAGTAAGATATCTCTGTGGGTTTTCCAGTTGTTGAATGTGTCTTGACAGATATATGCCAAAGGGGGCATAATATTCAATGACTGGCCTAAAAGGGCTGAGTACAGGGACAATGACATCCTTGGATCTATACACAGTCTCTCTGTTTATAAGCTGTGCAA
Organism: Protopterus annectens; assembly: GCF_019279795.1. Lineage (NCBI taxonomy): Eukaryota > Metazoa > Chordata > Ceratodontiformes > Protopteridae > Protopterus > Protopterus annectens. The sequence goes on from NC_056739.1 coordinate 1,298,307,670, forward strand.
TACTGAAGGAATTTCTCACAACAATGGACAAATGTTGGTCAAAAGTTAGGTCACTGCTTACATAAATTCCCAAATCCTGAACTGGATCAATTCTCACATGCACATTGTTAATGTGGTAGTTCCCTAGGATAGACGACTTTCCAAAGGATACAATAATGCATTTTTGGCATTTAGTCTCAGTCCATTATTTTGGCACCAGTTATTTATTTGGGACAAATCTTCCTACAGGATGGCAAAGTCTTTTGGGGATTCAATGACTGCTCTTAGCTTGCAGTGATCTGCAAATGTAGTCAGCTAGAGCCTTCAATTTTTTTCTTTTATTCAGGGCAGTAGATGCCAAACAGCAGAGGCCCCAGCAAAGAACCCTAGGGAACTCCACTGGTAACTGGTTTCTTTATGGAAGTAACTTCCCCCATTCTAATTTCCTGCTAAATTAAAGGACTCTAATCACTTCATCTTCCTGACACACTTTTTCAGTAATTTGTATGTTTTTTTTATTATGGATGCACCTCTCCACAGTACTATAAACACTTTATATATTTGAAGGCTACTCATTTTTATATAGTCAGATTATCACTTTATGCCTGCAAGAAAGTCAGTCTCAATGATTAAGAAATATTTGAAAATATATGAATAAATATGAAAGAAAGGAAGTCTCAATCATTATGGCTAGATCTTATCCATAAAGCTCTGCTAAGCATAATTCCATTTTCCATCGATATTTTGACATTAACTACTTTTTGAAGTAAATGTAGCATATTCTTGCATCTATGAATATGTACAAGGGTTTGTGTGTGTATATAAATATATATATATATATATATATATATATATATATATATATATATATATACTAATTATTCCTTAATCCATTTTTTAAATGATTTTGAAATTCAAAGTTAGGTATGTTTCTAAATACAACCAACCCCTGTCTTGTTGAGATTTTATCCATACCAAGCAGATTTTATGATAATTACAATGCGGGAAATATGTGTTTAGAGATATATTAATACAGTATACTTCAACTGTATATTGAATTTGCTTTTCATTAAATCAGTCTGATAGAGTTATAAAACATTACATATGAGAGCATTATTTATGTAATATAGACAACAATGTAATTTATAAAATCCCAAATACTGAAACGTGGTGGCTAGAAAGTTTCACGGTCACTGTTCAAAAAGGTAGTAAACACCTGGTTCACTCCATAACAGCAAATAATGATACAAGCTACAATCCAGTTATATAAAGACATCCACGAAACTTCTAAAAATCAGGAACGTTCTTTATTTGACATGCAGTAAGCGCTTTCACCCAAACGGCTTCATCAGACTGTAGCAGCATGTAAATTCAACAGTCTTATATACCACAATCAATTAATCACTAAATCAATTCATTTCATGTGATTGATTAATTAATTAGTTAAGCTTTTTGTAAAACTTTTTTTAAAAAATTTTTTAAAAACACATTACAATAGCTAATAAGGCTGTAACAAATACATAAACAAATACATTATATTAAAACATCAACAAAAGTTTTACAAAAAGCTTAACTAATTAATTAATCAATCACATGAAATGAATTGATTTAGTGATTAATTGATTGTGGTATATAAGACTGTTGAATTTACATGCTGCTACAGTCTGATGAAGCCGTTTGGGTGAAAGCGCTTACTGCATGTCAAATAAAGAACGTTCCTGATTTTTAGAAGTTTCGTGGATGTCTTTATATAACTGGATTGTAGCTTGTATCATTATTTGCTGTTATGGAGTGAACCAGGTGTTTACTACCTTTTTGAACAGTGACCGTGAAACTTTCTAGTCACCACGTTTCAGTATTTGGGATTTTACAGTTTGTTTATTGTTATTTCTGCTACGTGGTTCCCCTGCACAGACCCTATATCTTTTATCTATTTTATCTTGATTCTTTGGTTTTGTGCTGGGGATATGGCTACCAACGCTGGTGATGAGATCGAGTTGGCGTATGTACCGGACGTCAACGGTTTGAATGACCGGAAGTTAAACAGATTCAACGAGTGTGTCTCTGGAGAAGAGAATCTTCTGTTAATGTTTGAACCGGATACTGAGCGTGGATCCGAAGTGGGTAACGCTGAAGAATTAGTGAACCTAGCTGAAGAGCTGGACATGCTAGAGACAGAGTTCTTGAAGCTGAAGAGGCTACAACTCCAGCGACATCATTTTGAAGCTTGTCTTCAGAAGCGGATTATTCCAAGAGGACTGAGAGTTCTAAAAATGCCAAGTTCAGGTAATAATTTTCCGGAATTGTTATTAAGTTGGCAGAAGCTTAACATGGAGTTAAGCTTCGATTATATGAGACTTTTAATTAAATATCACTTACCTGAAGAAGAAACTTTACGGCTGAGAGTTGTTGAACTGCATGGGTCCATTCTCTCGAAGTATACTTCTTCGAAAGCTACAGTAGGTATTGATAGACTAATGGAGAACGTTTATCTCTTTGAGAAACGGCTCCTGGATCAAAAGAAATGGAAAATTGAGAGGGACTTATACGATTTTAACAACGGCCAAATATTTATTTGGCCTAAGACTATGCCAGTAAGGGCTGAGAAACGGAATTATGCAAGTGACAGTATTAACAATGTGAATAGTGCCTCCATTGTATGTGATCTTGTTTGTGATAATGAATGTAATGTTGAATCAAATGATGCTCTAAATGCCTTTGAAAGTATGAACAATGTTACATCTGTACATGAAACAGCCAATAGAGTTAATTTATATCCATCAGTTACCATTGAAAATAATCAGAAAAGAAATGTAAAGAGTATAGGGGCTGCCAATAATGTTGGGAGTATGTTGAATAAGAAGGACTTGCAATCTGAGCATGTTATTGAACCTGTTGTTAGGAAAAAGGTTACTGCTGAAAATAAAAAAATTATGGAATGTGACATTAATAAGAGGGATATCCCTTTCCCAATACAGTCCCCCCACTTCAAGGGGAGAACACGGTCTATGAGCAGGGGCCGGCAAAAACGAAAAGCTATGGAAACAGCACAAGTAGGGCCCACATTGAAGAAAATGTGGAGTGTGAAAGGGAATCCATAATAATTAATTTGTCTAAAAGGTCTTTAAGTTGTGATGAAGAGTTTGTCCTTAACAAGGGCTTAACCTTTATTCCTAGTAGAAGTAGTGATATCACTGATACGATGATTGCTGTGAAAATGTTTATGAGGAATGTGCAACTGAAGCTTGACTATGGTACAGCAGATGCTACCAGTGAATATAGGAATTTATATAAACCTGTTAGTGTTTATGTCCCTATTTTGCATCCCGTCCTGGACACTTATATGAAGATGGTGGAACAAGACCTTTATAAATATTATAATCATGGTTCAGGGTTTAACTATAATAAAAGAAGGAATAATTTAACATATAGACAAAGACAAGCTTTGAACACATTGAGAAGTGATGATTCCATTATAATCACACCCGCTGATAAAGGCGGTCCTATTGTAGTTATGGATTTAGAACAATATAGGCTTAGTGTCCATGAAATGTTGAGTGACACCAGCTATTACATAAGGATAGATATTGATGAAGTTATAACCAAAGTATTCCGTGTTTATGACACTTTGGATGATCTATACAAGTGCCATATCATTGATAAGAACTTTTATAAATTCCTTAAGATCAATAAACCATTGATTCCTGTACTTAAATGTTTACCTAAAGTTCATAAGAGTCTTTTGAAACCACCGATGAGACCTATAGTCTCAGGACAGGGATGGTTGACACAACCTTTTTCTTTGTTTATAGAGCATGAACTTAGACCCATTGTTGACTCTAATGAAACAATATTAAAGGATAGCAAACAATTCTTAATCAAATTATATTTATTTATTTATTTATTTATTGCAGTTGGTTTACCAGGATAGTCCATTGGGCCACGAAGAACCCGTTTTCAATGGAGTCTTGGGGAGAAAAGCTCCAAAAAAGAATAAAATGTACATAACATTTGACAATAATTTCTAGGTACATTGTAGTAAAAGAACATAAGCAAAATATTAAAGTTTGTTACAATTAGATAGTAACAGCCTTGGTATATGCTATAGAATCAACAAAACACAAACATAGAAGAAGATTTATAAGCAAACATGGAAGATGAAAACAGTAGGTTATGGTAATTAAAGGGGATGTAGTAGAGTAGTTATATAGTAGAGTAGATTATGAGGGGTGGGTGCATGAGCACTCCCATAGAGATGCTAGGTGTGAGAAAAGAGATTTCTTGAAGGTAGAGTGATTAGTGGTAGTGATGTTAGGTGGAAGAGAGTTCCAGAGGCGAGGCTGAAGGAAAGAAGGTTTTTGCCTGGGGGATGAGTGGGTTTGTGCACTTCTAGTAGATTCTGATTATTGGACCTTAGGATTCTGTTTGGTAGGTGCATTTTGAGGGCAGAAGAAAGGGAGGGACAGTTGGAGGGGTTTAGAATCAGCTTGTGGGCTAGAGTTAGTTGAGTGTAAGTGAGATAGTTGGGAAGTTCTAGCCATTTTAGTTTTTGGAGGGAGATACAGTGGTGGGTGGAAGACCTATGAGAGGTGGCAAATTTAGCAATTTTGTTATAACAGGAGGAGAGCTGTTTTTTTAAAGAGGATTGAAGATTTGTAAGTAGAGGGGCACCATAGAGAAGGGAGGGGATAAGAAAAGAAGTAGCTAGAGTGGTTTTAGTGGTGGATGTTAGATAGGCATTTTGTCTATACAGCATGCCAAGTTTTTGATGTGTTTTTTTGATGTTTTTTTGGAGGTGGGAATTAAATTTTAGCTGGTTGTCGATCTGGACCCCGAGTAGTTTGGTGTCTGACACTATTTCGAGAGGTAGGTTATTTTGACTGGTAACTAAGAATGAGTTTATGTTGGGGGGAGTGAGTTTAGAGGGAGTAAATAACATTAATTTGGTCTTGGTGGCATTGAGAGCAAGATGATTTCTTAGCATCCATTGCTCTGTGGAGGAAAAGGCATCTTGAGTAAGTTTTTGTAGTGTGGGGATAGAAGAGGCAGAGCAGATGATAGTAGAGTCATCTGCATATTGGATGATGCTCGAGAGGATAGATTTGTAGAAGTCATTAATAAAGATATTGAAGAGTAGAGGACCCAGTATGGAGCCTTGTGGAACTCCAGTAGGGGTATTTAGGTAAGAGGAAGTTGCTTTTTCCATTTAACAGCTTGATTTCTGTTTGATAGATAGCTAGAGAACCAGTTCAAAGAGGAGGTAGAGAGGTAGAGTTTGGAGAGTTTTGTTAGGAGCAGACTGTGAGAGATAGTATCAAAGGCTTTTGAAAGATCAAGGAGGATGGTAGAAACAATTTGACCTGAGTCGCGGGCTTTGTTGACGATTTCAAGAAAGGAGAGAAGGGCAGTCATGGTGCTATGATTAGGTCTGAAACCGTGTTGTGGGGGTGATAAGTTTGTTATCTAGAAGATGAGGAAGAAGTTGGAGTTGTACACATTTTTCAAGGATTTTTGAAATGGGGGACAAGATGGCTATGGGACGGAAGTTATTAATGTTGTTATTGTTACCACCTTTGTGTAATGGTATGATAAATGCTTGTTTCCAAATTTGGGGAACTGTACCTTCTTGTAGGGAGCGATTAATTAAGATGCTGATGGGATAGGCAAGGCTTTCAGCAGCAATACTGAGAAAGTAAGGTGGGATATTATCAGGAGCATTGGTACAAGGTTTCAATTTTTGAAGGAATTTCTTAATGGTAGCAGTAGGAATGGGATTTAAAGTGAAGAGAGTGCAGTTGGGGGGTGTTGAATTCTGGGGTGGTAAGGATGTGGGTGGGATTTGTGTAGAGTAGGGGATTGTGGGATTAGTGGGTGGTGAGTATGGAGTGGATGCAGAGATATCGGGGGTGGGTGAAGGGGTGTTAGGTGTTGGGGAGGAGATAGAAAAAGAGGAGGTAAGTTTGGAAATAGAGTCAATGAAGAAGGAATTAAATTGGGTGGCTAAGTCTAGTTCTGGAGCATTTGGGTCTGGGGTGGGAGTATCTGGTTTGCTGGGGTGGAGGAGAGAGGAGATTCCTTTCCAGAATTTTGAGGGTTGTTTTTGTTATGGTTTTGGAGTGTATAGTAATAGTTCCGTCGATCACTAGAGATATGTTTCTTAACTTTGTTGCGAAGCATTTTGTATTCATTAAGGAGTGGGGTTGCCTTATGTTTTTGGTAGCGTGCCCAAGCTTTGTCTCTATGCTTCATGGTAGAAAGGGTAGTTTTAGATAGCCAAGGGGCTGATTTAGCTTTTATTCTCTTAGTCCGTAGGGGAGCTTGAGAGTCAAGTACTTTTAAGAATGTTGAGTTAAAGTATGAGACAGCATTGTCTAGAGGTAGTGTTTTGAGACAGGTCCAATTTACTGCTTTAAGTGAGTTAGAAAAGGTTATAGGGTTGAAGTTTTTTTTGTCACGGATAGTAATGATGTTGTGGGTCTGTTGATGGATAGTGGGAAGTCGGTGGGTAAAGGTGGGTAGGTGGTCACCTAGTGGGTCGGGAAGGATACCAGTGTTGGTGAAATAGTGGGGATGAGAGACTAGAATCCAATCCAATATACTCCCATTTGAGGGGTTATTGGCTGGGTATGTGGGTAAGTTGATTAGTTGTGAAAAATTGTAGAGGTTGATATTGTTGGTGTTTGCAGGAGCCTGGATAGAGGCCCAGTTAATGTTTACATCCCCAAGGATTATGGTTTCATTGCTAATGTTACTGGATAGCCAAGAGAGTATAAGTTCAAGTGTAGGGATGTTGTCTCCTGGGGGAATATAGAGGGAAGCTATACATATGTGTTTGTGATTATTGAGGTGTAGAAGAGTAAGGAGAAGTTCAGCGTTATTAAAATATGGGATAGGTTTGTTGTAGGGAGAAACTACTAGGGAGGAGGAGTATAAAGTGCTACTCCTCCACCCTTTCTGAGAGGTCTATCCTTTCTTATGATTGAGTAGTTAGGGGGAGTTATTTCAGAGTCCTTGATATGAGGTTTTAGCCAGGTTTCAGAAATAGTCAAGATGTCAGGTTTATTGTGTATAAGCCAAGCATGAAGGTTTGGGACTTTGTTAACGATACTTTGGATTTAAGGAAGTGAATAATAAGGATTTAGTTGTGGTGGTTATAGAGGCAGGGCCTGGGTTGGGATGGATGTCACCTGATATGAGAGTACATATCAGGTTAGGTATAGAACAGTTTAGGTGAATAGATAGCAGTGTGGTGAGATTGTGGTTTGTGGTGAGATGGAGGAGTTTACTAGTGGTTATGGGAATTGAGATTGTGTGATGGGAGATAAGTTTGTATCGATAAAGAAGGAGGTTGTCCGAGGGGTATAGGTGGGGTGAAATAAGAGAGTATGATTGTTTTGGGGGTGAGTTATGGTGGTTAGTTATGTGAAAGGATTGGAGGGTAAAGGAAGTAGTGGGCTGGGAGAGATGGTGGAGATAAAATAAGGAGAGGAGAAGTAGTAGTGGAAGGTAGGTGAAGGAGTATTTAGGAAGCATGTTATAGAAGAGTGACAGTAGAAAGTAATGGAATGGTGTTGTATGGTAAATAGGAGATAGTTATAGAGGAAGTGAAAGTTATGTTAGAAGTGGGTAGAGTAGTGTTAGTTATGGAGGGGTGTGGTCAGGAAGAGGGAAAGGAGTAGGAATGGTTAACAAGTTGAAAGTGGGGAGTAGAGTGTTTGTTGGTTTTGGAGGGAAAAATGGAAGGTGTGACAGGAAGTATGAATGCTGATTGGAGTAGATTGGGAGTGGGAGTGTCTGTAGGAGGTATAAGTGTAGACGTGCGGGGGGCGGGGGGGAATGGGGGGCAGGGTAGGGGAGCGGAGTGAAAGAGCAGAAGAGGAGTGAGAGACTATCAGAGGACAGTATTATTAAGTGTAAGTAGTACAAGATTGAGAGGAGAGGGTCTAGACAAGATGTGAGCAGTGGGCTGAAGGTAATAGGTGAAGAGAGGGACAAAGATGTGGAAATGTTGAAATGGAAGCAATGAAACAAAGAGCAATGTAGGTATGGAGGATAGTGGAGAGAAGTTGAGTGGGTAGGCTGCTGGCAATCCTGACAGGGAGTATACTGCTGCTGCTAGGAGAGCAAGAGTACAGTAATTCTAGCTTAGCAGATGAACATACTTTAAGTTCTTTTAGAGTCTCTTGGGTAAGTATTTCATCAATGGAGAGGCAGCAGAGAGAAATTCTTGGCAATGGGAGTACAGCTCAAGTTAGGTCCAATATCCACCCAGGCAAGGACACAGGGGAAAGACTCAGGGCAAGAAGCTGGAGGGAGAAAAAAATGGACAGAGAAGCAAAAACAGTTAGTAACAAGTTGAAAAGCACTTTATCCACAACTATGGCTAAGTGTAATTATACCATCCACTTGAAAAGCAATAAAATATCCAAGTAGGCCAGTGGAACAAGATTGGGTAGTTACATATGCTACATAGTGCAGTAGAGCTAGTAGTGTGGACAGCGTTTCACAGAGCACGTGGAGGGAAGCACAGTGCTTGTAAAAACCGTCGCTAACAATTAAGGACTACTAGAGCCAAAAATCATGTAACAGTTGATATGCCTCAGTTAGAAAGGCTAGCAGTTAGCAACTAATATCTATTGTACAGCCTTAGTAAAGATTAGAAACATCTGCTAGTATTATTCATGCAGCCAAATGGTAAATCTAGGCATCAAAGATAGTTCTTTTACCAGAGAAGGCAGTCGCTAATTATGTAAAGCAATTACAGACAAACCAAGGCAGTCTTTAACAAGTATCTAGCATACAGCCTTTAAAAATGGCAGAGGCTATCTCATTAACTGGGAAGGCAGTCGCTAATCAGGAGCAGTATTAACAAACAGAAAAAGGCAGTCGCTAATCATAAAAACAGTTACAGACAAACCAAGGCAGTGTTTAACTAGTATTTGGCATAAAGCTTTTTAAAAGGCAGAGGCTATCGCTCAACTGGGAAAGGCAGTCGCTAATCAGGAGCAAGTATTTACAAACAGATTAAGGCAGTCGCTAACTTTAAACATAGTGATAGAAGGAAAACAGCTATTAGTGTTACCTATGCAGCCACAATCAATAAAACAGGCAGCAGAGGTGTCGCCTACCTGGGAAGGCAGTCGCTAAGTAAGAATTACATATACAAACAAAACGAGGCAGCTATAGTGTTCTCTATGCAGCCAAAATCAGTAGAACAAGGCAGCAAAGGTATCGCTCTACTTGGGAAGGCAGTCGCTAGTTAAAAACCTTTGCAGACTAATCAGGGCACCAGAGGTAGTGCTTTCACTTGGGAAGGTAGTCGCTAATTAAAACATGTGCAGGTCCATCCATACAGCCGACCTCAACTGGGAAAGGCAGTCGCTAATCAGGAGCAAGTATTTACAAACAGATTAAGGCAGTCGCTAACTTTAAACATAGTGATAGAAGGAAAAACAGCTATTAGTGTTACCTATGCAGCCACAATCAATAAAACAGGCAGCAGAGGTGTTGCTCTACCTGGGAAGGCAGTCGCTAAGTAAGAATTACATATACAAACAAAACAAGGCAGCTATAGTGTTCTCTATGCAGCCAAAATCAGTAGAACAAGGCAGCAAAGGTATCGCTCTACTTGGGAAGGCAGTCGCTAGTTAAAAAAAACCTTTGCAGACTAATCAGGGCACCAGAGGTAGTGCTTTCACTTGGGAAGGTAGTCGCTAATTAAAACATGTGCAGGTCCATCCATACAGCAGACAAACAGTGCAAAATTCAGCAGCAATGTAACAGTTACATGCGAGAGGGTAGCAGATTAACTGACAAAAACACGAAAAGCTAAGCATCAGATCGAGCTAGTTAATAATATTCCAAGTACATTCACAGTTCAATGCAGTAGCTTTCTTTTAAACAGTCTCTACTTACAGAGCGGCACGCTCTCAGCCGAGAATGCACAGCAGCCAGGAACAGGCAAGATTGAAAATTATATGAACTTATGAGCACAATAGGAGAAGATAGTGAATATTTTTTAGTCACATTTGATGTGGTTAGCCTCTTCACTGTTATCCCGAATAACAGTGGAGTTGAATGTATACTGAGCTATCTCAGAGAACATACCATGATGGATACAAGTAGAATTGATTTGATAGCCCTGTTTCTTGAAATTGTTCTAGAAAATAATATGTTTGTTTTTGACAGTAATATATATTTACAAAGGGATGGCGTAGCTATGGGCACATCTTGTGCCAATAGCTACGCCAACCTGGTAATGGCTGTGTGGGAGGAGAGCATGTTGAAATCTAGTTTAGGATATAAACAGTATGTTACATTTTATCAGAGATTCGTAGATGACCTCTTTTTTATTTGGAGGGGCAATGAGGCACAATTACTTGAATTTGGTCATTTCCTTAATAGCACATCAAGTTATTTAAAATTTACTATGAATTATTCGAGAGACTATATATCATTTTTAGATGTAGATATTTTTAGATTAAGTAATGGTTTGTTAAATACATCAGTACACAGGAAAAGTTGCCACAAAAACACACTGTTACATAGAACAAGTATGCACCCCCTACACGTTTTTAGTAACGTAGTGAAGGGACAAGCCATAAGGGCATCTCGACTAAATCCTACTGAAGATGGTTATAGGAAGGAAATTTTAATGTTAAAGAAAAGGCTGTTGTCTAGATCATACACTGAGAATGAGATTAAATCAGCGTTTGCTGAGACAGATGACCTAAGGGAGACTAGAGCCTGTCCCTACTTCTCGAACAAAGCTAATGAGGTTTTAGTTGAGAGTATGTTACCAGTGTCTAGAATTAATGATACTAGACTAAGCATGCCTATTTTTTATACTAGTGATGTGTACCACGTTAGAAATATTATTGAGAGGCATTGGGACATCTTAGGTGTGGATGATAATATTAGTAAAGTAGTAGGATTGAAACCTAAGTATGTGTACAAAAATAAATCAAATTTAAAAAATCTATTGTGTCATAGGGATGGGGTAAGATATTTGCATCCCAGTTCAAACACTACTATATGTGGTGATTGTAACCAATGTGCATACATTAACAGCAGTACTGTGTTTGAACAACCCGTTACAGGACAAGTTTTTTCTTTCTTAACTGGCACAAATTGTAAGTCTAGCAATGTGGTTTACCTTGCCACCTGTACTGCCTGCTCAGCATTTTATATAGGTAAGACGAGCAGGCAGTTAAGGGAAAGAATAAGGGAGCATGTCTATAAAATGAGAATTGGGGATGTTACTAATGCCTTAGCACGACATCAGTTGACAACAGATATAACACATACATTTACTTTTCTTGTTTTGCAGTGTATTAGTACTACCATGAGGGGGGGGGGGGTGTGGATACTTATACATTAGAAGTGGAACTTAGATGGATTGTCAGATGTAGAGCAGATTCAAGCCCAGGCTTGAATGACAAGGTTAGTTTGCAACCAATATTAAAAAGGAGAAAGTTATCAACAATATTTAGGAAATGATGTTTTAATATAATGTATTTGTTTATGTATTTGTTACAGCCTTATTAGCTATTGTAATGTGTTTTTAAAAATTTTTTTAAAAAAAGTTTTACAAAAAGCTTAACTAATTAATTAATCAATCACATGAAATGAATTGATTTAGTGATTAATTGATTGTGGTATATAAGACTGTTGAATTTACATGCTGCTACAGTCTGATGAAGCCGTTTGGGTGAAAGCGCTTACTGCATGTCAAATAAAGAACGTTCCTGATTTTTAGAAGTTCCGTGGATGTCTTTATATAACTGGATTGTAGCTTGTATCATTATTTGCTGTTATGGAGTGAACCAGGTGTTTACTACCTTTTTGAACAGTGACCGTGAAACTTTCTAGCCACCACGTTTCAGTATTTGGGATTTTACAGTTTGTTTATTGTTATTTCTGCTACGTGGTTCCCCTGCACAGACCCTATATCTTTTATCTATTTTAACAATGTAATTTAGGCACATACCATCTAGCTGCATTTAGTATCTAATTTAACTTCTAACCATTTTAGTAAATTTGATATAATATATATGTCAATGGGCCCTACTATTGCTGTACTGCAAAATCCGTTGCCCATATTCAAATATCCATTCCAAAGGTACTGACCTGTTAGAGCAATGTACTTACCCCTCAGTGCAGTTCATTACATTATTTTCAGTCATATTAGACATGGTTGACATAGCTCTTTAAAAAAAAAAATAAGAACTGTCTAAGTAAAGTCATTAAATTTCAATCCCTACCCTTTATTATTTATTTAAATTTCCACCAGAAATAAAGCATTCTCTGAGGAGAAAAAAAAAACTGTATAAACCAACACACCACGTGGAACCAGCCCTGTTACTAAAAGAAGAGTCCAAGAAATCTTCAGATTATTCACAGCCACAAAATAAGTTAAGCACTTTTGTCCGCCACACTACAGGACTTTATCAAAACAGTTAACACCCAGTCAGAAAGTGCATATATCCTTGGATTAATTAACATCAATTAAGTACTTAAATAACTCAATTATCCAATAAAAATATTTGTGAACTTTTAAAACATTCAAATAGTAATTCTAAAATATTAATATGTTTGTTGTCACCATTTTAAATAAAATAATTATTAATATAAATACAAAATAAACATATATTATTCAAAAACTTTATGTAAAAACTTTCACAATTCATAATTTAGTCACTCTTTTTAAGTATGGGTACAAGGGAAACATGGTCATTCAGACCTGGAGGGTGGGTGACATTTAACAAAATATGCCACCTATACTCACTTCTGTATATGTTATATGACCAATCACCCCCAATGTCTTTCTTTATAATTTCCACAATTCCAAAGCAAAATCCTCACCTAACCTCACAAGAGAGTATGTGCTTGTATAACGCATCATTAATATTCTGTGTCTCAATAGCATATAAATGTTCATAAATTCTTTTACGTAGGTTTCTCTCTGTTTTCCCAACGTAAAACATGTAACAGTCCTGACAAATAACTATATAAACTAACCCACTACTATCACAGTTCCCTTTTTTCAAATAAATCTTTCTCTGGGGGTCACCTACTATTAATTCCTTGCCTGTATATATATATATATATATATATATATATATATATATATATATATATAGGGACAATACTTGCATAAACCATAACTAGTTGTACCTCCTTGAATGGGTTGTTGATGAATGGAGTGTTCAAACAGAAATTTCAAGTTACGTCCCACCTTAGCTGTAAACAGTGTTTTTTCTCCCAGTTTGTTACTTAATTCTTGGTTACACTGCAGTATTAACCAGTTATGAATCAAAATATCCTTGACTTTACCATCAAAAGTTCCAAACTGTGTAACCATGGTATTTGTATATTCTTGTGTTTTATTATTAGGTCTCCCCACCCTCTTTGTGGTTATATCTTGACCTAAAAGTGGAACAAACTTGTTGCCCCATACCCTCAGAATTTGCATCCTTAACTTCCTTCTTTCCAACTGCCTTGCTTAGTTCAGAAATTTTCTAATACATAAATTTTTACACAGCCACTGCAAATAGCAGATTTCAGAAAATTCACCTGGATCAGACTTTACTGAGTCAGCTGTGTGTTTACCCAAATACCTTATCCAAATGCTCACAAGTGAACAAAAACAAAAGTCGATTTACAAAGAGAATAATGGAGAAAAAACATAACAGCAAGGCCGCTGCACCCCCACACACCCTGCTTATTATATATACCAACTCTGAGATTGCACAATAGTGAGGAAAAGAAAAATTCCCTGTCACCAGTGTATCAAGCTCTGACACACACAGCAGCCAGAATTAAGAGACTTCAGTCTCTTAAGTCAGTAGATTAAAGAAAAAAAAAATTCACTGTCAAACATTCAGTATTATAAATTGCAATGATTTGCCAACCCAACTTCCAATAACTTATATTTACATTTAATCAGACCTGTCTGAATATTATTTTCTTAATGTTAACACCAAGCAAGAGAATTCCACAACGGGGTGGGATCATCTCGCCATATTCTTTATTATATATCACTCCTAACCTTTTCCCATAGCACCATAACTTTGCCACATTTCCAGAATACATAGATTTTGCTGACCAACCACATGTCTAGCATGTATTATCTTGCTTTAAACCTTCTTCATGCACCTTCCTTGGTGTAATGTACCACCAATACAAAAATGAAAGGGGCAGAACATGAACCTTTGAGTTGCTGTGCTGCCTTTCATGCATTCTCCTATATTCTATAATTCTCACAGTTCTTTCAATTATTGTTCTATGAATTTCATAGCCCTGAAAAACTCCCACAATATGACCACTTCCCTTCTGTCATACATTTTTGTCATTATGTCCCTGCTTTTTCCAAACCCATATTGAGAGAGTATGACAATTAAGATTTAAGTCATTCACATTCTAGATTTAGTCTGCTATTATTGTATACAAGCTTTGCATCTGTGTGAAGCTGCTCTTTGTGTAGTGGTGGTTACTAGTGCTGTGTATATAAGCAATCAGCAGAAGTTGAAATTTTCCCATAAAGCCATCTCTGAACTTTAACTCAGTCCCATGCTACTCACAGTGAACTAGTTTGCATGGTAAGCTGCATTTACACATTTAGTTAAGCTTATTTTGGTCTACCTTACCTTATTATAGAACCAAGGACTATCTCTGCTTAGAAAGTATTTGGTCTGGGCACTGGGCAGCATCACTGGTTAGGTCAGCTGCAGATTACACCGAGTAAGTACCCTTCCCTCATCCGGAAACAAACACCCTCCTATCCTATCCCTTGTAATTACACATTTGGACCTGCAACCATGGATGAGTTCTTTCCTGCTATCTCTGCATCCAGCTTGGTGGACATGAGCGTCCTGAGTCAATGTAGTAATTCATATACACTGACAACCACTTAATTCTCAAACAGACAAATACATTATATGAGAGATGGAGTTACACATTGACACTGGAGGCTAGACTCTCACATACAGACACAAAAAGCAACATCACTCACCATACCCACAAAAGACCACATACATAGACCCACATATGCAGAGGTGCTCACATGTAAATTACCCAAACCTCAAAGACCTGTAGGCACAGTCCACAGAAACTCTGCATACACAACAACAAGGCAATTCCCATCACAACACATAAAACCACATCTCACTGTGTGTCAGCTACCAAGCCCATAAGCTGAAACACTACAGTATTCAATATTTTGATCATAGGATACTCCATTTTGAAACACACTCATGTCCCTCTTTCTATATCAGAGAAGCAGAAGATTACAGTTAGTTGCCTATCAGGGGCCAGGATCCACCAGATTATGCAAGCTCTCAGGTCACTTACCCCTCAGTACCAGTATGACTCAGCCATAGTCCATGTGGGTGTGAAAGACCCAAGATGTACCTCCTTGGACTATATTAAGAGACATGACTGAGCTCTCAGAATATGTGTCACAGGCAGGTATAAGCAGCATTCTACCTTCTCCAAGGAGATGATGCCAGAAAACTAACAGAGAATGATCATCTTTAAAAGAAGTTATGTACTCACCATAACGTTCCATCTGTGTTGTCCATTTTCATTCTTCCTCAACAGTTGGGTTCGGATCCAACCCTTGGATCCAACTCGGCTGTTATTTTAGCTCTTGGCCACCAAAAAACTCTCAAGCTCCTCCCTTACCCATAATGCATCAACCCCTAACATACCTCAAATCTGGTTTGCTGGTTGACATAAAGTATGAAGTACTAATATAAATTCCTGACAGAAGTAGCCATATCTGGAGCTCATTATGAAGGACAGTGGTGTCCTTCTAAACTGTCATTCTTCCAGAAATCAATTGTGAAAAGGTTGAGAGTTGCTGGATGAGAGGTTGAGGAGGAAAGAAAATGGACAACACAGATGGAATGTTATGGTAAGTACATAACTTCCTTATCTGATGTCAATTTTCATTCATTCCTGAACAGTTGGGGCAGAGTCCCCAGCTACCTAAAATCCTGGGTGGACTTCAAGGAAGGATATTCCTGAGCTCAGTTGAGCCAAAAGCTCCTCTTCCCCTTGACACTAGATCCAGTTTGTAATGAGTAATAAAGGTATGAGCACTGGCCTAAGTTGCAGCTGCACATATGTCATCCATGGAAGCCTTAGATAGAAGCACTGAAGAAGTAGCCCTTGACTTGGCAGAATAGACTCTTAAAGGTTTTGGTAAGGACAGACTCAATTTATTGTATACAAATGATACACAATCCATCAGCCATCTGGCTAAAGCTACCAGAAATCAGTTGGAAGAGAAGTGAGAGTGAAGAGAGTGTTCTTTGCTTCAGCAGGACAGATGGATCCTCCCCCCTTGGATCTTACTTCTGGATCCTGTGTGTCTCTGTGCATTGAGCTCCATCATTCTACACCACAGTGACAGCCAGCCCAAAGTCTCCAGGTTACCCAGCAGGATATTTCTATCTCTTCTGACACTTCTCCCAGCACCCCACCAAGGAAGTCCCTAAGAAGACAAAGTGCAAGAGAAGGCACTTAGACACCCCTCAGGAGTCAATCACTGAAGATAGTGATTTTGATGAAGGGGAATGGTCCCCAAAATCACCACCCAAAAAATGTCTCTTTTGGAGACATCTTTGAAATTATTAAGCAGAGGGGTGGTTTGGTCCTTTGATAACCCTTTTCCAGAGAAATTGGTATTCATGGTTGCCTCTGGAGCTGGCCCATCTACCTCCTTCATAACTCTGCCCCTTGATGAGCTCATTGACTTGATCTCTAGGCTGGCATGGATGGAGCTGGATTGGATTTTGGCACCACCTGTAGAAAGGGAGTTTTGGAGCAAGGGAGTACCTGTGGATGCTATGGTCATGGCAGCGGACATTAAGAAGGAACTTGCTGAGAAGACTTATTCTTCCTATCTGTCACTGCTCACAGATTAAAAGCTTTGCAGATAGAAAGCCTATAAGATGGTCTGGGCTCAAACAGTAAACAAATAAAACATTAGCGTCTGAAAAAGGAAACTTGTGCCTGTATTTCTGGCACTTCTTAAAACCAGAAGGGCCTTTTTAAGACAGTCTAAAGATACTAAAGAGAATAAATGTAGAAGAAAGTTTTTTTTTTCTATTATAGATAAAAATATAGAAAAATGGAAAAGTAGAAAAATTGCCAACAATGGTAATTTAAACTACACTAAGAAAAGTATAAGGGAGAAAAGAAAATACCAACTATGGTAAACTAGACTAAACAAAAATGTGTAAAATGGGGGATTTATAAACAGAAACTGTTAAAAGTTAAATAAAGCAAAACAGGAGTCATAAACTCTCAAATCTTAAAAGATCGAGAGCTTAAGGTGACCACATCCAAATGTGAAAGCTGCAAGTGAGATCTGAGGTATGTTAGGGGTTGGTGCATTAACGGGAATGGAGGAGCTTGAAAGTTTTATGGTGGCCACAAGCTAAAATAATGGCCAAGTTGGATCCAAGTATCAGATCCGAACCCATCTGTTGAGGAATGAATGAAAATTAACAACATCAGATCAATTGGCTTAGCTACTGGTGTCATGCCAAAGGAGTCCAGTGCTTGTCAGCCTGGGAGGACATGGCAGACAGGCCACGCTACTTTTCCAGGGATGGTCTTCACATGTCATTTCTAGGCCAAAACATTATCCACCCCAATAGTGCCTTTTTTTAAACATTGCCAGAGAAACAAACCTTCCAACATAATGAAAGCTACTCAGTACAAGCTAAAGATGTTACTTCTCAAAGCTAGGAGTCTCAACACGTAACTGTACTCCCTAGAAGCCCTCCTTATCCTGACATTTGTGCAGTCACAGAAGCATGGTTCAAAGCCATGATAAGCAGTGCATGGCTGTAATGTCTTTCATACACTCCGAACACCCAATGAACATGAAACAGCAAAAGGCAGAGGTGTATCTATCTACATAATGGATAACCACACCTCAAGGCTGGTCAAACAATATGATATGCTTGAGCTACTCCATGTCCAACTAACCATGGGAAAAATCCATGATTATATTCTTGCTAGCTACAGGTTTCCCACCATTAATCAGGAAACCCATACATACTACTCAAAGTTACTAGAATCACTTACAATCCACCTCAATACCATATTCATGGGTGATTTTACCTACCCCTCCATTAATTGAGATGCATACACAACCACTAACATGCACGTCTAAAGAGTTCTTGACTTTCTAAATTTAAATACCCTGGAGTAGATAGTCTGCACTCCCACTAGTGGAACAAATATCCTAGATCTGGTACTCAAAAATATGGGAGAATGCTACCCCCCCACCCCCACCCCCGTGTGATGTGCTGTCACTGGTAAGATCAGAACACAAAATGGTCTTCCTTGAACTAAAGCTAAAACAAATCCTCCCACCCAACACCAAAAGCTTTAAGAACTTTTCTAAGGTAAATTTCTCCCTATTAAGGGACAGCACAGCTAGTTTCCAAGCTCCCCCAAATCCAGAAAATATAGAAACTTATGCAGAGGCATACACAAAAGCCCTGTATGACCACATAAATAATTGCACAGAAATGGCAGTACCAGACCAAAATAAACCCAGATGAAACCACAAAAACAAGCCACCCTGGTGGACCCCTGGTATTAATAGGTTGTACAACAAAATAAATCAAATCCTGTCTAGAAGTAATAGGGAATGTGCACAACAGAGTAAAAAGTCCCTCATCAGTCTAAAAAGGTGAATCAGGGTACTAGTCAACTCTTGAAAGTGAATCAGGGTACTAGTCAACTCTTGAAAGGAAACTTTGAGGTAAAAATTGCCTCCAAAGGTAAGGATAACCATAAGACATTTTTCAGTTATGTCAGCAGCCTTAAGAGTGACACCAACAATGTGCAGAATTAGTTGTAGATGGTATCACCTATACTCAGCCAGATATAACAAGTCTGCTTGCTGACAAATTCAGCTCAGATTTCGCCTCACCCAGTTCTCCCCCAAGAAATACTTTCCAACACTCCACTGCCAATTACCACTAAAGAGCAAGTTGCCACTGCCCTCTCTAAAGCTAAAAATGTGGTTTCAATGGGGCCTGATGATTTACCAGGTTGCCTATTAAACAACTTAAATCAGGACTTATCAAGCCCATTAAGATCTCTATTTAACCACAGCCTCTGGACTGGCTTTGTCCCAACAAAGTGCAGGTCAGCAGCAGCCATCCCTCTGCATAGAGGGCGACCATCTACTGACACTGGAAATTACAGACCCATAAGTTTGACTAGTCTTATATGTAAGGCCATATAAAGAATAGTTATGGACTTGATAAATAATGACATAGGAAACCTCCAAACACTAGACCTGACCCAATTTGGCTTTGTCAAGGGCAAGTCATGCCTAATGAATCCGGTGGATTTCTTTGAGAAAGTCACTAAGGCCATGGATGATGGTAAAACAGTACATACTACCTACCTTGACCTGACCAAGGCATCTGACACAATTCTCCACCCAGGTATTTAAATGAACTTACAAAACTGGGCAAGATTCTCTATGTCACCAGATGGATAGCCAGCTGGCTCATGGACAAGACACATGGTTAAAGTGGGTGAATCTACATCCAGCAAGAGGCCAGTTACTAGTGGCATGCCACAGGGCTCAGTGCTAGGACCACTCCTGCTCAGAATATACTTCTCTGAAGTAAAAACTAATGTGGAAGGCCTCTGTATGACAATGTTTGTCAAACACTGCAAGCTAAAGACAATCATTTAATCCCCTAATGACGTAGATATCTTTCAGGAGGGTCTAGATTCAGACAAATGACTTAACCCCACTATCCTTTCTCTGTTCACACTGTTCCACTTACCTTCTGTACCCCTAAAAAGTAATGGTAGAGTCAGTGCTATCCAGGATAGCAGTTACTGAATTAGTCTATTCACTCCTGATCTGGACTATTTGGCAATAATCCAGTAAATGCCAGTCTTTGCCAGCCTTCCTGATCTACCCATCTGAGCTCTTTCTTGCAGTTCCAATAATTATACTTTCCCGATTGCATTCCATGACACAGTTAAGACAGGTCTGGAAATTTACATCTTCCTGTAGTTCTTGGAGACTATAGTTTGACTCCCTTTATGCTATAGCCTTTGCGTTACCACACAAACTTTAATGACGGGGACCTTGTTTGTGTCACTTTGATGCTTTATATTTCTTGGGTATGTGATGGCAATATACATTAGTGGCTGCATAATTATCACCATTATCATCACGATTATCAGAAACATTTTTACTAATAAAGATCCCATACTCCCCTACTCAGTTTTCTAATGGGTGAACCACTTTATCTTAAACATGTTTCCAATTTGAATTACCCATCTTCTTCATAATGGATATGCATTCAGGCATATTTATGTTGTCTTTAAATTGAAAAATTCCCATTTACCATTTTCAGTAAGGACCACACAGATATCTGCAAGTAGACTTGCAGTAGAAACAATTTAGGTTGGGTTTCTGTGGTCTCTCAACTTGTTTTACCCAATTTTAGTCTGATCCCTTTTTTGCCATAACATCTCTTACTAGTAAAAACAAAAGAAACAAAAGGGGACAGACCTGCCTCATACACTATTGTATTTCTCTACTATGTGAGATACTACCACTATCAATGACCTTTGGATTGTGGACCAATGCATGGCCCTTACAGCTTGCACATATCTATCCATAGGCCTAACTTCCTCATCATCTGCACCCGGAAATCTCAGATAATGTGATTAAAAGGTTTTGTGATATAAGCACCATAATACTCCGCTACTTCTAAGAAATCAAAGGATGCCAGCAATTTTCCAAATGTGTCTGTTTTGAAAAATCCTACCAACATGTTTCTTACAATCAACACCCACCTCTCTTTTCACTTTGCAGCTTTTAATATCCCACCATATTCCAACAACAATATTGGAATCCTCAAAGACTATCTTGGTTAAATGCAACTATAAAATACAACATTACCATAGTGACTTTAATATTGACTGGAACAAACTATCCCATCCATTCATTTATTTAGATTAATGCAAATGACAAGGGAATCAATCAGAATTGACAAGATACCTGAGAGAGGTGATACAGTGGACCTGATACTAACCTCTAATAACAAACAAATTAATAATTCCAGAATTCTCCCAAATGCAAGTAGTGACTGCCATCCTCCAACCAACTTAGTTTGGGGAAAGAGAAATCAAGTAAGACTATAACCTATATCTGTGTCAAAATTGCAAAAAAAAGAAAATACTCAGATGCACATTTCAACTCCCTGTGACAACAATGCATTTTGTATTCATTAAAATCTCTATTACCAGATGATACTGTTAAATGGTAACCATCTGAAACATCAGGACCCGCTAGAGCACGTCCCAAAATATGAAGACTGAATGGCTGAAAGTACGGATGTATATATACTAAGTTTGAGATGCCATTTCTCAAAATATTCCCTTTTCTCTGAGGTATGTCAATCTTGGAGTTGAATTATATAAGTTTGGGGAGTACAGGGGTAACCCCATGAAAAAAGAAGTTTAAATGAGAAGAGCAATTTTCATAATTCGCTCTTCTCTTATATTTTTGGCTTGTTGGCACTCGGCATTTCAAATGCTAACATTTAAACAGGGAGTCGCTGTTAAATACTTTAATGAAATATTCCTAAACTTCCTTAAATCTTTGACACTACTAGATAAGAAAAAAAAATACATCATCTGCTCCATGGGTAACTAATGATATCAAGCAAATCATGACTGAAAGAGACAAAGCCTAGAAAATCTTGAAATTGCAACAGACTCCATCAGCCTTTCAAAACTACCAAGACCTCAGGAACAGAGTAAAGCCTTTAATTAGGACCCAAATGAAAATTATTACAACAAGCTACAATATTTTACTTCTACAAACTGGACAGTCTTCTAGGAAAGCTTTAACAAGTTAATAAACCCTAAAAAATCCTTTATCCACTGAAACAAACCATAACATATCCTGCAAAGTTAACTCTTACTTCATTCAGACTGCTGCATCATTACTTGTACATCAAAGTTCAGAATTAACCAACCAACATTCATCAAGCTACTACTCAAAGAAAGATCACCTTACAGCCAGTTCTCACAGATGAAATAAAAAAAACTGCAATGGAAAGTAAATCCTAATACAAAAACCCCAGACTTCTTTGAATATCTTAAACACTGTGTTCCACAGTAATTGAAATAATCTTATATCGTTCCAATCCACAAAGGAGGAAAGGAATTCAACATCTCAGACCTATACCTGTTCTATCCCAGTCTCAAAAATATTAAAAAAATGTTTTTTAAAACAGCACCTCAGTCACCTAAGTAATAACAATCTTCTGGCCCCAATTCAGCATGGTTTTAGACTTGGACACAGCTGTGGCATGGCTTTACTAACATTCTTATATAGTATACATTATCACCTAAGCCTGAAAACTATGACCCCAACTATTTTAGATATATCTAAAGCTTTTGAAACCATATCCCATACAATATGTCTTAACAGACTGTCCCAGTTTGATATCTCCAGCAACACATTTAACTAATTCAATAGCTACCTCACTGGCAGATCACGATCAGTTAAGTGGAAAGATACTTACTCTGTTTTTACCCTAGTACTATTGGTGCCCCTCAACCATTCTCAGACCATTATCATTAGACTTCTTCATTGATGATACACATAATGTCACTGAGTCATTCAGTACACTGATGTCTCTATCCGAATATGCTCCTCCCACTAACTTGCTCAGTTACAAATACAAACCTAAACAGCTTTCAACAAACTAGAGACATACTTTTCAAGCTCACAATTATTACTAAACCCAAACAAAACAAACCTGATTGTCCAAACACTCCAGATTTTTCAATTGCAATAGGTCCTTTGGACAATTTAGATGTGTTTGATAATGCATCCATCGGTGAACCCAATAGTAAAAGAAGACCATCCACCAGGCAAGATTTATTGAGTCCCTCTTTTTGGAATCAATAGTCTCACTCACTTGAACCAATGAGACATGTGAAGAAAGGGAGGAAAAGAAACTACAAAGGGACATTATATAGTACAAATGATTTTAGTGAAAATTCACTTTGTATTATTATTCATAGTGAATGATTTAAAGTGTTTAATTATAGTTATTGAAGTTTACATGAACAGCATGTTTCATTGTTCAAAAAGGGTTTCAAAATTGTCCCTTCATTTAGGCAAGATACTGTGCAAGTTTTAATACATTTTAAACTCCATGTAAGACAATTAAATTTAAGTATTTATTTTTGCAAATACTGATAGCAATATGGCATATACAATTTATTAAAAAGAAATAGTACATTTTTATCCCCAAGCTGTCATATGGTATCAGTCTTTGACAACATCTGTTAAATCAACTTTAGACATGTATTAGAAGGTAAACAGAGACAGAAAGGTAATCTCAGCTTAGACGAAAAAGAGCTGCTTCTACAAATTAAGAACAATAAGAACATAAGGGTTATGAAACCCAATAGAGGTGAGGGAGTAGTTATAATGGACTATTTTATCTATGCAAACAAGATGCTGAACTTGTTAAATGATGACAATACATATAGACAAGTTTCAAAGAATGAAATCAATATATCATATGTTAAAATAGATTATAATTTAGAAGATTTAGTCTTATAAGGGTTCTTACTGAATGAAATATTTGAGTCTGTGCAACTTATGAAGCCAGTGATACCATCAATCTTTGGTATACCCAATGTGCATAAGGACCCTCAGAACCCCGCACTTAGACCAATTGTATCAGCAAGTAGGTCAAAAACTGAACCTTCAGCCTTATATGTAGATGTATGTACTAAGGAGTTAGTTGAAAAGGAGAAACACATACCTTGGGATGTATGGCACCTGTTACAACACTTGAACAATACACCATTTGATGAGAATATTATTTTTATTACAATTGATGTCAATTTATTTAGTACTATCACACATGAGACAGGACTGGAGCATTTTCATAATATCTTGTTACAAGATGTTTCAGAAACACTAACAAAGTTAATATATTACTTGATTTTCTTGAAACAATGCTGAAGAATAATTTTATTTATTTTGATGGTGAATATTACCACCAAGAAGCAGGAGTAGCTATGGGGGCTAGGTGAGCCCCTACATATGTTAACCTGGTTCTAGCAGATTGGGAGCGCATCACTTTATCTCATTACAAGAAATTCCTTAGATACTACAAATTTCTGGAGGATATACTTTTATTATGGAAAGATCATATAACTAATTTTGAAGTATTCTTAGACGAATTACAGAAGTCAATGTTTTTTTTTTTTAATTTACATGTGCAGTTGGTGTTGACTATAAGTTATCTTGACATTAATATATCTAAATATTATGTAGACCAAAGATATACTTCAAACATACATAGGAAAGACACAATTTTCTACTTCACTTTAATAATAATCATCCATTTTATTAAAAAAAGAAATATAATAAAGAGTCAAATGGTATGTCTCTCTAGATTGGTTTCACAAGACACAGTCCTTCAAGTTGAATTGGGGAAACTACTTAATATGTTTTCTGAAACAGAAAATCCTAATTATCTAGTGGAGAAGATCTGAGATGAAATTATTTTAGGAAGAGAAAGTAAATTTGCATCTATGTTAAAGGTTGATATTGAGATATGTTTAACTTCTGTACATTCAGCTACATATGTTGGCAAATAAAGTTGCAACACAGATAAAATGGGTGCAATGTTAATTAAATACAACTTTCAAATCCTAACACTTAAAAGAATTTTACATGACACATATGACAGTGCATTTTCAAATGAAACAAAACAAATATTGTCTTTACAACCCAAGATTAACTATAGTAGGGGGAAAAATTAAAAAAAAAACAACACAGACATTAATAGCTACACGGTCAAGCAATCTAGGATGATGAAATGTGGCTTCTGTATGTACTTTAAATTTATTAATGAAAGCCCATATGTATCAGCTGAAAATGTTCACAAATCATTAATTTGCCCAGGAATCTGTAATTGTACCACCAAACTTGTAGTATATCTAGCTACCCGCACATCTTGCACGGCATTCTACATACGGAAAATGAATAGAATGCTAAAAAACAGACTATATGAACGCACTTACAATATTAAAAAAGTAGATCTACCAATGCACTTTACAGACACACATTGGAATGCCCTAATTACAAAAGATTAGTATTTTTTATGATAGACAGAGTACATGTTTCCAATAAATCTCACATTAAAAGAGAAATAACTTCAACGGCAACTTAATTTAGAAGCTACTAAAAGACCAGGTCTAAATGACAAAGGGTCCATCATTAGCAGTATACATAAAAGAAAAACTGAAATTTTGTAATAATTTAAAATTTTCATTTTTGAACATGTTATTTCAAGTTATACTATTTATATGTGTGTCTGTGTGTGTGTGTGTGTGTGTGTGTGTGTGTGTGTGTGTGTGTGTGTGTGGTATATTTAAGTAGGGGGGTGTGGGGGCAAAGCAGAACACTTTATTTTGTTTTTTTTTTTTTTAATGGAGCAGTGATTTTTTTTCTGTGGGAAAAAAATTGCTGTTCCGTGTGTTTGGCATTTTGGTCTTTTGACATATTTGGGTCGATTATACAGTGTTTGCTAAGTTAAGCATTCGCTGATATAATATAGACCCTATATATATATATATATATATATATATATATATATATATATATATATATTTATGGGTCTACTTTGACCCATTGAAATTATGTTTCAACATAATGTAAATAGGCGAGCGGTTTTTCTTGAAAGTGTACTTTTGCCAAAATGCACTTTAGTGAAAAACAAATTAAACGGAAAAAATAAATAAATAAATAAAACCACAACACTAACCATATTTATGTACGCCCCTGCTACTTTTATATTCTCACTCCGAGATCACACTACAGTGGGAAAAAGGGAATATTCCCTTTATTTGCGCTGTGCCACGATCTAATCAGCAGCCCCCATTACTGTTTGCTTAGGTGTCTTTTCGCAAAACTGCATTTTGGCATAAATGTACTTTCGCGAAATAGAGCTCACCTAATTACGTTTCGCTGAAACGTAATTTTGTTGGGTCAAAGTAGACCCACATATATATATATATATATATATATATATATATATATATATATATATATATATACATACATACACACACACACTTTTTACTGCTTACTTCATTGGTATTTTGCAAAGGCATGGTTGACATTACACTTGTACTTTAAATTGCTAGGAAGTACTTATTCCTTGTCTCTAGATGAAGCAATGAATTAATTGATTATAACTGTTTCAAATTTCAAAATTAGTATTTAAAAGCTGTATTTTGAGTAGTCTTGAATCTCTGATGATGCCTTCAGATGGAAGGCAAAAGCACCACAGTTTTCATCAAATAAACTTTGATTTTATTTATTTTCATTTACAGTCTGTTCTGTGGCATTTTACAACATTTTTGGTCTTTGTAGTTATTTGAGCACCTGCAGATTAACCATTTGGAGTCAATATCCTCTTTTTCTCTCTGCAGTGTTCCCTAGAGGGGTATGGTGCTTTTGCTTGAATGAATTGCCTGGATACACATAGTGTCAATGATCAAAGTGCAGTCATTCAGTGTACTGATGTCTCTATCCTAATATGCTCCTCCAGCTCACTTGCTCAGTTATAAATACAAACTTAAATAGCTTTCAATAAACTATAGAAATGATTTTCTAGCTCCCAACTTTTACTAAACCCTAACAAAATAAATCTGATAGTCTTTTTCATTAAATTAGCAGTCAGGCTCTTGAAATAAATGTAATCTTGTAGATAAGACGATTGCAGATCAAATACAGGCTGAGAGTTGACCCTACAATATCCTACCTCAGAAGTGATGCATCCAAAGAATCAGGGTGTTGGAGCTATCTTTTTTTGTAAGCTCCCTCCTAATCAAAGACTAAATAACCCTTATGAACATTGTGCCAAGACACAAAATGCCGATACCCATACAGCAGTATGGGAGTACCTTTTATAAGTCTCCATGAAGAAATTACCCTATAGTTTGGTACAAAGTTTTTTTTTTCATCAAAATGCTCCTTTTCCTGGAAGCCAGTATTGGGCTCTATAAGAATACACACTGCATAAAGATTTAGCAAGGACTGTCAGAACTGCAGCTTAATTTTCATCTGTGTTGTACCCTTTCAGCTTGCAAACACAGGTATAGAAGACTAGAAATGTTTTAAATAGATCCTTAATGAATAGTACTATGTCCTAGGCTTCCAGGACTTCTAAAAGTGCACTATTGTGATTCAGTCTCTTTAAACCTGCCACTCAGCATCTTTTTGCCTTTCCTTCATCAGTCACTGTTGAGCTGACACTTCCTACTCTATCTAAGCATATGACAAAAGACGTTTCTGCTTTACTGAAATTTACTGCTCAGATTGATCTTCCTGCTCATTGAAATTGGTCATAAAGCCATATACGTTGTTCCATGAACAGGATACTGCCGATGTCACTCCAACTGTTAAAGTTAAGAGTCAGATATGGACTCCACAACAATACTTCTGACATTTCTAACCACTGAAGAGGTAACAATAACTATCAGACAGGGGACAGAAGAGAAATTTTACTAACAACACAAAGAGAAATTCATCGAGGCTGTCATAAGTCTCAGGGTCAAAAGACGCCCCCCCAATTCTTTATTAGGCATTGCTGCAATACTCTGTTGCCTGTTTTTATAACACTCCACAAAACAGACTAGATATAATCTTTGGATTATGAATGGCCAGATGTAAACAACATGCATGGAACTATACAAAGAAAGTCAAAGCAAACATTTTAGCATCCTACTCCATGTCTATTTTGATTATCCGTTACCTGAAACCTGTAGCATGCTAGGATAGGCTTTGACACATGCCGACATCTGAGTATTATAAAGTGAGTATGAGGAGATGAATAAATGCCATGTTTGAAACAGAAATAAATCTGCAGTCAACAATCTGTATAATGATATTAGTATTTGTATATATAGATTCAAGTGTTCATTTCAGCTGTACCAAGAGGGACATAAATGCACTAAGAGTTCAGTTTACAGATAAAAGTCTTGTATTTTGAAGTACACATAAAGGAACAATAGACTAATATGTAAATGTTTTACAGTCATTCTAACAGTGGAAAGGGGGCAAGTAATATCTTTTTTTTTCCTGTTGCTTCCTACCATATAAACAGATCTCAAACTCTGTTTGCATAGAATAACTTTACTTCTATGATCTTAGAAGTGTTTGCTTTTCCAGTTTCACCCACACACAGATAACACGAGTAAGCAAGGTGGGTGAGAGTTACCAGCTAATGTGACAAATACCTTCATATATTGACAATATTAAAATAACCAAATGACACTGACCCAACTTCCTGGCCTGGTGGAGAAAGAGCATATTTGTGGTAAATTCTAGTTTGGTTATCTGAAAATGCTACTAAGATATTTACCCAAACACTTTTATGTGTTGTCTGAGCTACCTTATCTCTAATTAAAAAAAAAAGGAAAAACTAAAGACAAGGTGTGTGTAATACATATACATATGTGTGTGTGTGTGTGTGTGTGTGTGTGTGTGTGTGTGTGTGTGTGTGTGTGTGTGTGTGTGTGTGTCTATATATGAACCAATTACATAACCCTAAATATCAACTTGTAAATCTCTGGCCATGCAATGCTAAATGGAATAACCAGACAAATTCTGGTGGCTACATAGTTTCATGCCTGTATCCAGAGTGATATATATGCAAGCAGTCTATCTGCCTTCAGGCAGAAGTACATTTCTGCTGTTTCATTCCCAATGGAAAAACTGTAGCAAGGGAACTAGCTGACCAGTTAAGTGAGCCGCTCAGGCTCTTACTCAGCATTACTGTACTACTCAAGAATTAGAATGTAGATGCTGTTGTACATAACAGTAGCAACAAGCTAAAAGATGCATACATACACAGACATTCCTAGCATTTATTGTGTATTCTTCTAAGTCAAAAAAGAAGAAATGCCTTTTAACAAATGAAAAGACTGTAACTCAAATCACATACAAATATCAAAGTAACAAAAAAGCGAATTGGTTGCACTAGCTCATTCTATACGGTCCACTGATGTTCAAGGAAGGAGCAGCTATACCTCTCAGCTGTTACCAATTCCAAAGGTAAAGGTTTAAAACCTATGAAACAGCCCACACATTGACGATAAGTAGGCAGTTTGGTAGCAAACCATAGATATTTACTTGTCTTCTGCCAGTTGCAAGATATTTATTTTAAAGTTGACCATATCTATAGCTATACACCACTATACATCTTAACACTGTAAATTCTGTTTTCACTAACCACTCACCTTATTATATTTTGCAGTGTTTGGTAATATGCAGTAATATACAGTAGTCATTCCTGGGCAGTTAGTAAAGAAAGGCTTACTAGAATAGCATCCTTATTTCTCACTTAAGAATTTTGGAATGTAAAGTAACTACATGAAGTCACTGTAACTGAAATTGCTCCTTACTATGGAGAATTAAATGCAATAAACCCATCAGCTTTTGTCATTGGTAATCAATAAACATAATAAGTGAACCCTAAACATTAACAGATTATACCATAATCACATCTATTGAACTTGAGTTAGAAATCTAGCCAATAGGCAGATGAATTGTGATTTTCTGATTTGATTTTTTTTTTTTTTTTTTGCTAATCACAATTTCTGGTCAGCTCAGCAGCATGTTACAGTTGTGCTTAACAAGTAGCATTCCTCGCTATGACTATTACCTGCTGCATGTGCATTTCTCCTTATGGCAAAGCAAGTCTGCATCACAGACTTCACTGAAGGGTTCCAATTCATAAAGCAACCATATGTGAGTGAATACAGTTACTGTTACAATTTACAACTGCATGACTGTGCTTCTTTCCTTAGTGAACCTCCAATATAGCTGGACCATCATGAAGTCCCTGCAGATATGTATATTCAGAAAACATCTGCATAAAGTAACAGTTAACCAATCTGTAGCTGAACTGCAGCTTTTTAAGGAAAACCTAAGGTGTCATTTTAAACCTTAGGGAATTACACTGAGAGTAAAACCCCATGAGGTAATTACTCTGTTATGAAAATCAAAACAAAATAAAAGCAGCAATGTTTTAATGTTTTTCCTGCAGTGGTGTTGAAGGTATTAACTAATAAAAACATTGCTTTCTAAACTGCTCTGGCTTAATTTCTGTATGTTTTTTTTAAAAAAAAAAACAGAGCAGTTCTGCAGCAGTAGCACTGTCACCTCACATCAAGAGGTTATCCGATTCAATTCTCAGCTGGTGTGCCTTCTGTGCGGAGTCTGCATGTCCTCCCTGCATTTATGTGGGTTTACACTGGGTGCTCCAGTTTCCTCCCACATTTCAAAGACATGTGTCTGTAGCATTTCTTCCCAGGTCTCAGATGAAAATTGGCTTCGTTGGACTTTCCCAGTAAACAAATGTTAAATAAATAATAATTGTTTCACCTTCCTAATTAACTATGTTCTGCTTTATTCACTGCTTGTTGTTCATGATGGTTTCTATTTAGTTCTTCACATATAAGGCCACTTCCCTAAAACAGTCTATGCATTCCAGGTCATCATCTTCTGTGGAACCAAATAAAAACAAACAAATCCAAAGTACTCAGTCCACAGCCTAGAAAAATGGCAACCACAGCTCAGAAACACTTCTGTCCTGTATCTATGGTTTGTTTTCAGCTTCTATGTTTTATCCCATGCTGCTTCTTGCTTTTATGCTAATGAGCTGCTCACTCTTCTTTCCTCCATTAAAGCAATTTTTTAAAGCAGTGTCTGCAGTCCTCAGATTGTCTTCCCTTATTAGCAGGGGAACTTACATTAAGAGACTTCTGTCAATTAATGCAATGTGCAAAGTTTGACAAGGGTAACATCAGACCACAGAATATGAACCTTTAAGAACTACAACAAACTTAAATGTTTATCTGAGCTACAGTGAATCTCACACTGTAGGCAGTCTTTCTACTGCACTCATATCCCTCTTAAAGGCAAACATTATTGGATGATATTAACATAAACAAGATGCGAAAAAGTCCTATACTCAGATCCAGAATTTTTCATACTTATGACTCTGCTACCACTGGACTACTCATTTTAGTTCGGTGTTTAGAATTTTGGGCTCAGGAGAGGACTTGCAAAATTTTGCAGCCTCCATATCTCACTTCTGAGGTCTTTTTCTCTTTTTCACTTATGTCAACCCCTCTGTGGTACTGTGATTTGCATACCCAATTGTACCACACAATGATACAATGTTTAATGATGCATGCATCGTTTACACCACTAAGGCAATAGATATTCAACACTATACAGATCTCCTATCCTTTATTCTTAAGTTTCTTGGGTGTGTGACCTTCCAAAATGTTGTATCCTTACCTGCTACTAAAATGCACTTACTATAGCCCACGAAAAATGAGCCTGATTTCTTTCACTATTGTATGTCCACTTATTTCTTACCATCACTCTTATCACTCCAACAAAACTGTCTATAGGCTAAAACCTAAAAAAAAAATATTTTGAAACATTACCTATGCAAAGAACTAAGAATACTCCCAAAATTTAAATCGGGTAAAAACCTGCACTCATATAAATATAAGTGAACCCACTTGTTAATTCTTTATAAGGACATGCAGTCTAACCCTGAACCTTATGATCCTACAATTATAACAGGTAAATTTGTCTCTACTGTATATAAAAATACTAAGGACCTCAAAGTAGTTTGATTGAGCACCCATGGTATCCTTAATTAACTGCCCACTCTACAGTGCTGGCTATCTGTGTATAAGCCAAAGTGTTGCTAGGTAAGAAAACATGGTTGTAGCCCTATACTCCACCTGAGTATGATACACCTATTGCTAATTTGCTGATGATACTAATCAGCAGGCACTGTTGCTATAATACAGCAGGAAGAATGAATATATACCTTTCTTTCTTCATGCCATTACAAGGGCCCAGGTCACCAGAAAAGAACATCCTTATAGTACTACTTATAATCAGTAATGCTGAGAATGTTCTATTTTGATATACATTACTCAGGACTCACAAAAATGCAGTGGATTGACATTTTTTACCCTGTTGAATACCGAAAATCAGAAGCAAGTTCTTGTGAGATTGGCATGGGCTGGAAGGTCTCCTCTGAAGTGTTCTTTTATTCTTTGGAACAAGCTTAGGTTTATCAAGAAATTTAAATATTTGATGCATTTCTCTTCAACCTACTTTCGAATAGCATTGATAGGTCATCTCTGTATTATTTCACACGTGCCTCTGCAGTCCCAAACATTTTTTTTCTGCCACAGCTATGATGGTACCTGTAAGCCAGGATAGAATATATGCAAAACATCTTTTTTGGTTTACTTCAGACACAAAAGTTTAAAGACTAACAGAATGTCTCTCCAGTAAACCTGTCATGCTGCCATATCTACATCTGCACAAATCTTGTATAAATAAGCAAGAAATAAAAGTTTGTTGTTCCTCGTGATGAGTAAAAAAAATCTTCAAAGTACAACATGTAAGTTACATATATAAGAAAACAGTGGTAAATTTGTGTCTGGGATTGCTTGTTTAAATGTTTCCAACCAGTAGCTAGACATATTAGCAGACCTTACTTCAGTATACGTCTGCACTGTGCATGTTGCCAAATGAGGTAGTCCCTTTCTTACCAATAAAAATAGTAGGATTAAATAATATATCTATCAGCACTGTATTTTTATAATATGTGGTTTAGTATATACTGGTTTAGGATGATTTCTCACTATATGGTTCACTAATTTACTATTTATCAAAACGTTCCAGTGCAGACAGAGAATACATTCAATCTCCAAGTGGCAGTTTTATGCTAGTATGCTAGGTCACTGCTGAACTTAACCAAGACAATCTCCTGATTGGCCAGGGAGCCATTTTGTTTGTTTAGTCAGTTTCTGTGCTTGTCTCATTTCTTGAGAGCTTCCAGACACTTGGCTTCCATGCCAGAGATTTCTGAGAGTTTTCTAAAATCCTATGGCATCCTTGTCAGATAAGTATACTTACCTGCTTAAACTGAAGTTTTTGACAACTTCCAACTGTGTTGGTGTTACATGTTTGCATTATTTACTGTGCATTTGCAATTTAACTCATTTAAAAGTGCCCTTTTGTACTTGGCAAAGTCTGTTTGCTATACTTCTGCACTGTCTACTATTTCCTTGCACTTTAAATCATTTTAAACGTGTCGTTGTACTTGGCAGTGTCTGTTTGCTATACACTTGCATTACTTACTGAGTCCTTGCAGTTTAAAAAAAATAAAGTGCCTTTGCAATAAGCAGTGGCTGCTGCTTTCTATACTTTGTGGGCACTCCCTGTGCTTAGTTTAATTGGCTAAATACTGTTTCTTTTTGCACTTTCTGCTTCTCCTGGTATTTCAAGATTAAGAAGAGTTTGGACAGTGCTGTGGTGGCAGTAAAGAGTAGCCTGAACTGGGAATCACTTTAGAGGGCCTTATGGGTAATCTCCTGATTGGCCATGAGACCATTTTGTCTGTCTAGTGAGTTTCTCTGTTTGTATAAAGTCATTGCATTTATGTGATCAAATAGCGGAAGTTAGCATTGTCTTATATGGATGCAAGCATTTAGAACTGAAATTTTTCCTATAGAAGTATTTCTCAAAATTCACTAGGTCTTAGTTGTGCATAGAGCAAAAACTTTGCATGCTGAGGACCACTGCCACATGAGTTTAGTCTTAGTAGAGGGTAATTTTTCCTTTTGCAAACATGCAGTCATCTATCCAATAAGGTACTTGTAAATTAGACATAGTTTATGTCAGCTGGTACTGAGTGCTTACGTGAGATACAAATAACTGCAAAGAGGTCATGCAAATAATCACACACAAACACACACACAAACCATCATATGTAGTTCATTGTGCTTCTCACGAACAAGGATCACCATATCTGTATAATAGAACAGTTATGCGATTAGGCATGTATAACATGTCACAATGCTACACCCTCATTAACACAGCACAGTATGAAAGAACTCTATTGAGAAGATGCTTTTGTCATAAACTCTAGCATGACTTCCCTAATTTAATTATTTAGGTTACTAATGAGTGAAAGTAGAAAAACTTTAAAGTTCATACTGGGAGACTACAAATGAGTACAACCAATGGAGTTTAGATCTTATTGCCTTACACTCAGCAATGCTGACTGCAATATAAATCCCTTTCAAGTTCCTCAGTATATAAAGATATTGATTATCCATCATTCAGAGCTGAAGATAGCAATGCATGTAATGCAGCTGGGAAATGGAAAGTGGAATATAACAATTTAATCATGATACAATTTCCTGAGTTAGACACTACAACAGTATGAATTAATAAAGGAGTCCAACACCCTGCAGTACAGCTAACTGCAGTATAAGTCTCTGTGCAAGAGACTCATTTCTGCTTCAGGCAATCAGACAGCATATTTGATTTACTGCATACTGTATGAATATCACTGCTCAGCCATTTTCTGTTACTGAGAGAGCACTTACACTCAAATATAAATCAGTGCCAGGATCTGTCACAATGAGCAGAATTCTCTCAAACCACAGAAAAGTTCTTGAACCTACCCTACATATCAGAAAAGTACTTTGAGCCTCTCCATACTAACAAATGTGCATGCTGAAGTATGTACAAGTGAAATGTCCACAGTCCAAGACACACACATGCACATTCATACATAAAATAACCAAGGTTTGTCTTAGTACAATTTTATATACTTATTTATTTGCAATCAAATACCCATGTTTGCTGACTATTATCCTGCAAATTGATTCATTCCACACAAAAGCAACAGTGAATAATTAACTATAAAACACTCGTTGTCCAAAAAATGGCAGGTAGTTCCAGTGTAAAAAACTCTTCTTTATTCAACCACAGACATACAAGCACTTTCACAGATAACTTCTGCTTCTTCAGATACAAATGCATACAGTCTACTATATATCTTATATACCTTGAACTAATTAATTAAGTCACAATCATCTTAAAGAAACATCCTTCATTAAGTAAAAATATTCAGTTTTTCACTATGAAAACATGATTCTAAAAAGTATAATGCATAACAAACACAAAAACACATGCATAAAGAACACATACATAAAAAAATGCACATATAAATATATAGACATAAAAATGTGCTCAGTTATAAATATATATTGTTAAAAATCTCTAGTATTTAATGTAAATAAACATGTCATAAAATGACTTAACATTTCACTTGTTTAATGGACTTGCTTTAAGTTTTGGTCTTTTGGGTATCCTATCATTTAACCCATGCCCAGGATCTGCTTTCAATGTCTTATATTCCACTATATTATAATCCATTTTGTCTCGAGCTGTTCTGTCCTGTTTCTGTCTCCCATTCTGATGTTGTCATATATTTTACCTATAACTAAAAAAGTAAAATTATGTGTGTTGTCATTCACTCTAATATGTTTTGATAATGCACTAACATCACTTTTTTTCTGTATCTGGTACATATGTTCCTTAATACGATCTCTAAGAGCTCTATCCATTTTTCCCACATAGAAACAAAAACAAACTGAACATTGGGCTAAATAATTAATGTGTTCTGAGGCACATGTAGCTGAAATGTTAAATACTTATTCCCTGCCAGGATATAAAAACGTATTACTGTTGCTTATATATTTACACATGGAACATCTCCCACATGGACAAGTCTGTCCATCCCTTTTTCTTATATTTTCATTCTTAAAATAACAGTCTTCTCTTTAATGGGTGCATATTCTTGTGTGCAAAACCTGGTCTAGGTTCCAATAAGGAACTAATCTCTTTATCTGTCATTAACATTTCCCAGTGCTTCTCAATTACATTTTTATATAACATCACATCAGTAGAGTAAAACTGGAAATCTGGCATATTATTCCTTTTAGAAAAATATGGTCTAGCTGTGTTTTCCCTCATTTCAACTACCATATCTCTAGTTTTATTAATTTCATCCTTATGATAACCTCTTTCTACAAAATGTTGGCTCAACTTTTCAACTTGTCGTTCAAAGTCCTCTGTTCTCGCATAACGGCTCGATGCTCTAAGTAACGGGCTATGTGCTATGCTCTTAAATATATGTGGAGGGTGCATACTGATTCTGTGCACAAAACTGTCACAGTGACATTCCTTCTTGTATAAATGTGTATATATCCTTCCTTCCAAATCTTTTTTAATGTTAATATCCAAAAAGTGAACCTCTTCTAATGACATATCCACTGAAAATTTTAAGTAATTTGTAGAATTGTTAATGTAGTGAAAAAATCTATAAACTGCACCTATGTCCCTCCCCATAACAAAAAAGGTCATCCACAAACCTACAGTAATACAAAATGTGTTGTCTGTATCTCCATCTTAGAATAAACTCATCTTCCCAAATGGCTAGTACAGCATTGGCGTAGCTGTTGGCACACAAAGTGCCCATAGCTACGCCATGCCTCTGCCAATAAATAGTTTCATTGAACATAAATATGTTGTTTTCCAAAACTGTCTTTAGCAGCTTAGTAATAACTTTCATGCTCCCTTTATTAAATTCTTTACAAGACTTACAAAACAGTTCTATATTACTTATTCCTTCTTTGTTAGGGGTCATAGTAAACAGTGATGCAATATCCATACTAAATACACATCCTCACAGTTCTTATAGTTGTCACAAAAATCAAACAAGTCATTCAAAAAGTGTTTTGTGTCTTTTAATATATGCCCTATGTTATTCAATTATGGGTGGAGGGTTTTCTCTCTCTATATATAGAGGCTGGCTCTGTTGACCATTCTTGTCCAGCCACTACAGGTCTAAGTGGTGGACATATGGGGTCTTTGTGAAGTTTAGGTAACCCTTGAATCACATTTCTAAAAGGTTCAGTGTAAACTGTATTAATATGTCTTATGACACTTTGAACTCTAACATTATTTATGACAGAGTAAAAATGCGCATCTGACAACATTATTTTCATATCATTCTGATATCTTTCTAAATCATATATCACTAAAGGACCTCCCTTGTCCGCTGGTCTTCTTATTATTATACTATGATTAGCTTCTAAGTTTCTAAGTGCCAGATACTCATTTTTGTCAGGTTGTACCTCTTTAATTTGGTGGTTCTATCACTTTCATTAATCTTGTGTATGTCATTAATACATAGTCTTTCAAAGGCATTACTCAACGAATTAAGTACTGGTACATACACGTGGACAGCACCATGGTGTACAGGGTTAAAGCCCTGACTATGATCCAGGTGACCTGGGTTGATTAGGTTGATTAGCAGGTTGAACCTCTGAGGTACTGGCAGGGGGGATGATTGCACTTGTCCTGGAACTGAAGGAGAAAGGGATGCATACATGGGCACACAATGAGGTTAGACTTCCCTGACAGAGGCCAGGAAGTCAACTGTAGAGGGCATTCTGAAGGTGGGCGATGTGTCATGCTGATGTAAGCTCCTTGTGGAATTAAGGAGCAGATCGGCATAGTCTGCCTGTTGTATGCCCCACAGCAAGCTACTGGGGAACAAGTGGGGTGGGTCCAAAACTTAGCAAAACACTCCCAGGAGCAGTATGATGTGAACCTAGGCCACCTTGATTTACTTGTTGCCTCCAACCATAATCAGAGATAGTCTGCAGAGGACAGGAAAGGTAGGTGACCTAGTGATCAAGGAGAGGCCCCAGGGTCTGCTGATGGTCAGCTGAAGGAGACAAAAAATGAAGTACAAAAATTTAAATGCACAGCCTTTTTAGATTTGTGCAGGGGCTCCCCTGAAAAAAGTCTCAGACTTCCCAGCGAGGCAACACTCACCATTTTAGAACCTATGGTATATTAGATATTATACAATCATTCCCCATTAATATTCAAATACGTGCACGCTGATTGGCTAGCCCAACCAGCGTGCCCATTGTAAATCCCATAAAATACCAAGGGAAAAAGTTCTGGTCACCTGGACTTCTTTTCGTTGATATATTGTTTAAATTTTAATTTTATTTCTTAAAAAATAAAAATAAAATCTTTAGCCCCGATTCCAGACATACCAGAGAGGCAGCTTGGAGAAAATACTAGGGAAATCAGGTACGTTATTTAAAATTAAACACACATACCTGATATCCCTTGTATTTCTTCCATGCTGTCTCTCTCCTACCCCTAAACTGCCTTAAAGTTTTGTTTTTTTTAATTAAAAAAAAAAAAGAAAGAAAACAAAAATGGAGCAACGGAGACTTTCTTTTCTCCGTTACTTCAATTTCAAAGCATTGATGTAAAGAGTATGCGTGGGAATGCAAGTCCCATATGCACGCGCAGTATATCAACACAAAGGAGCAGTATACCACCAGCCACGGAAGAACAGTAATGTGCCATTATATGAAGATATTATTTAAGAAAAGTAAGTATTTTTTTTTTCTTAAATAATGTCATTATATAATAGCAATAACCGACTCCGTGGTTGTGGTATATTGAAATTTACCCACGGTTGGCTTTATTTAATCACTCGAGCTTTGCCCTCGTGATTAAACCATGCCAACTGTGGGTAAATCTTCAATATACCACACTATGTCATTGGTTATTGCTTAAATAACTAAAAGCTAATGCAAATCTAATTAGAATTTCAGTAAAAAATAAACATTACAATCTCATTGTACTGTTCCACTTCCACTGATCACTGTATTTACAGGCACACATAGAAAACGACAATCAGAAAGTTCAAGAGTCTCTGTTGCTCAAACCATGATGACACTTGTGGCACCGTGGCAGCAGTTAGAAGTAGCTAAGAAAAGAAAAGTTGTAATTCCTAAACATGGTGACAAAAACTGAATCTGGAGTACAACGTCCAGTCTGGTGGACCCCAGCCATTAACAAACTTTACAATAAGAGGAGAAAGCTATTACATGATAGAACAAAATCCATAAAAGGGAAGTCACCCCTGATCATTATTAGTAAAAAAATACGAGCACTCATAAAATCAACTAAGCCCAATTTTGAGAGAAAAATTGCCATGGATTCAAAGGACAATCATAAGGCCTTTTTCAGCTATGTTAGGAACCTGGGTGGAAACTCACAGATATGCTCAGAATTAGTCCAAAATGATACAAAAATCACTGAACCCACAGACATTGCCAACATACTGGCAGACAGGTTCAGTGCAAACTTCACCGCCTCTCCGCCCCTAAAGGAGAGATAACTATCCCAGCCGAGTGTAGCCTCCCGGACATCTCAAATGCGCAGGTGAAAGCTGCTCTCTCTAAAGCTAAAAACACAGCATCAATGGGACCGGATGGTGTCCCCGGCTGTGTGCTACACGAGCTAAATGAGGAATTAAACCCGCACATAAGGCAGCTGTTTAATCTCAGCCTTACCACAGGATACGTGCCCAAGGAGTGGCGTATGGCAACTGTGGTCCCACTCCACAAAGGTGGCGCCTCACGGACCCTGGTAATTACCGCCCATAAGCTTAACAAGTCTAGTCTGCAAAGCTATGGAGAGGATCATAATTGAGCTCATAAACAAAGATATAGGGACTTGCAGACATTGGACCCGACCCAGTTTGGCTTTGTCAAGGGAAGATCATGCCTTTTGAACTTGGTCGACTTCTTGAAATAGTCACCAAGGCCATTGATGAGGAAAGGCAGTCCATACAGCCTACCTTGACCTTGCAAGGCTTTCAACACAATACCCCACTCGGGTATTGTAGAAAAACTTGCCAGCTTAAATGTAAACCCATATGTCACAAGATGGGTTGCAAACTGGCTTAAGGACAGAACCCACAGGGTTAGAGTTGCTGGCGCTGTGTCAGACTCCAAGCCGGTCACAAGTGGTGTCCCACAGGGCTCGGTCCTTGGCCCCTATTGTTTGGCATCTACTTCTCAGAAGTACAGGCCAACATGGGAGGACTTTGGCTGACAAAGTTTGCAGATGACTGCAAACTGGGCGCCATAGTGGAAAGTGCATCGGACACGGATATCCTTCAGAAGGGACTCACTGAAACAGATAGCTGGTGCCAGAGCCATGGCCTGAAGTTAAACGCCAAAAAATGTATAGTCATACCCTTCGGGAAAAACAAGGTAACCCCAAGCAACCATATAGGTGGCAATCCACTAAGCACAGAAGAGGTTATCAGGGACCTGGGGACCCAGGTTGACAGTGGCCTTTCTTTTGACACTCACATTGCTAAAGTGGTTAGAAAGACCTTCTACATTGCCCACCTGATCATGAAGGGATTCACATCCAGATCTAGTGAGGTCATTGTTCCCCTGTACTCTTCACTTATCAGACCAATGATCGAGTACAATGCCCCATTCGGGATGTATCTCACCCGACATCTGCAGCAATTGGAGAGACCCCAAAAGTTCCTCACCAAAAGGATAAAGGGACTCCAAAATCTGTCATATGCTGCCAGATTGAAGAAACTCCAGCTCTATTCAGTCGCATACCGTCTGCTCAGAGGTGACATGTGCCTGACATACAAGGCCATGTCCAACCCGGAATTAATGGACATGCTCCACCTCAAAAATCCAAATCCACCAAAACCACTAGAGCAAGCGACTTAAACCTTAGCACGGATATAAATAGGACGTGCTGGAGGGATAGATTTATCACTCAGAGACTCCCTATGCTGTGGAATAAAATCCCGGTCCATGTGAGGCAGAGCAGCTCGCTGACTCTGTTCAAGAGAAATCTAGACCTGTGGATGGGAGATCGTAGGTTTACCCCGGGAATCATCTCTGGGTCACTGCTGGACAGAGGCACAACAAACTAATGGGCACAGCATTTTTTCATATAAGGGGTGGCGTAAGCCACAATAATTTGGGCTAGGCTTATAAATGCCTTAGGGCAGATAGCCTAGTATAAACCTATGAACCTATGAACCTAATCACCAGTGATGGATGCACCCACCTGAATCCTTCCTGATCTCCTTTACAGTGGCCAAGCTCTACTGATTGTGTATGAAACACTGTGTCTATCTCCCTCTCTCTCTCTCTCTCTCTCTCTCTCTCTCTCTCTCTCTCTCTATATATATATATATATATATATATGTGTGTGTGTCTCTCTCTCTCTTTCTCACTCTTTGTGTGTGTCTCTCTCTCTCTCTCTCTTTTTCTCTGTGTGTCTCTCTCTGTCTCTCTCTCTCTATATATATGTGTGTGTCTCTCTCTATATATATCTCTCTCTCTGTCTCTCTCACTCTCTCTCTGTCTCTCTCTCTCTCTGTGTGTCTCTGTGTGTGTGTGTGTGTGTCTCTCTCTCTTTCTGTTTTTCTCTTTCTCATGCCTCTGAAAGATTATGCCCTTTAAATTTGAATAAGCACATTGTGATTGGTTAGCTAAGGAGGTGTAAGCCTACAGTTTATACAGGGAATCCACTGACATACAGTTCCTGAATGGTTCTTCAGAAATAAACCCTGCACCTGTGCTGAACTGCAGCAGTTATCCAGTTTTGCCAGTTGCTGCATTTATTCAGATATTAGATCAGGACAAATTAAAGTTCCTAAAATGAATCTAATTTACATAAGCGTAAGTTTTATAGTGAGTCAATTTTATTTATTGATTTATTTAGCATTTGTTTACAGAGTTAGATCGACTGGGAAGCTAAGCATGCCCTTTTTCAATAGAGGCCATGGGAGATGCACAAAAATAAGGACTGTAAGATGCATAACCCTACAGACATACGCAGGTAAAGCAATTTAATAAGTGTGCATAAACAATAAGCGCAGTCAAAAAGATGGCAGTAAGAGAGGAACAAGATTATGATACCACGTAGACAAGTCATAGTTAGTCAAGTCAGTCAAATACTTAAGAATACACAAAGAATAGTATTACTAAAGTACAACACATTTAACTATGCAGTCAGTAGAAAGTGCATCTTCAGTAAGTATATGATTTTAAGAATAGTTCACATTTGGACTGATGGGGATTAAAGTAAAATAATTATTCAAAAGTATAAAAGAAGTAAAGTTTTGTCATGAAGATCAAGCAAGACGATAACAAGATATTGAAAGTAATAATACTAGGGTTACTGGAGGTTAATTCAGGAGAACAAAGGTACTACTCTAACTATGTTTGATATTAGTCAGGTGTACTGCATGGAAGCATCTGGGTTTGGCTAAGATAGACTTTAAGTTGATTTTTAAATCAGGGGAGTTTATCTATTTGCTTGAGGGAATGCGGGATGGAGTTCCATAGCATAACTTTTTTTTTTTTTTTGTAAGGAGGGATTTACTGCAAGACCATAGATGTCTGGCCAGTGAGTAAGCAAGTAAGATGTTATGTAAATCTGGGCAGTTTTCTGACTGATGGAGTAGACTATGAGTCGTAAGAAACTCTTCAAGACATTGTAGAAATTCAAACCAGTTCAATTGTTTCAGGGCAATGAGAGTAAAAGGAAAGGTTATTGGTAAATATTGCTGTTTTGTTGTAGCACAAGACTAGTTTTGCCTTTAGGGGTGTGTTAAGATTTGTAAGTACTGGAGATGCATACAAAAATGAAGAAAGTAAATAAGCCAAGGTGATAGTTTTCCTAGACTTGCTAGTGAGGTAGGTTCTAGACTTGAAGAGTTTCTGTTTTTTTTTATAACATTCT
This sequence comes from Protopterus annectens, assembly GCF_019279795.1. Classification (NCBI taxonomy): domain Eukaryota; kingdom Metazoa; phylum Chordata; order Ceratodontiformes; family Protopteridae; genus Protopterus; species Protopterus annectens. The sequence goes on from NC_056739.1 coordinate 1,298,350,265, forward strand.
TTATGTGTTTTTATCTATTCTGTTAGCTAAGAGTTTGGCTTGAGATACACATTCTAGCTGTGTGTTGTTTACAGAAATAATGATGACCATCTGTTTTTGATGTGTAGTCTTAGGAGTAAACAACATACGTTTTCTTTTTTTTGGTTTAGGTTAAGAATATGGACATTTTGCAGTCATGTTTCTATGCCCTTGAGGGATTCTTAAATAATTTTAAGGTAGTACTGATGGCTAGCTCTGAGCAGACAATAGTAGAATTAGCTGCATACTGCATAACAGAGGCTTGCTTAGTAGCATTGTCAAGATTCTTGGTGAACATGTTCAATAAGAGGGAGGCCATAGACATCATTGTAGCACACCCACTGGGACGTGAAGGAAGAAGGTGAACATTTATGCCATTTAACTAATTTCTGTCTACTTGATAGGTAACTGTACAACACGTTTAAGCAGAGATTCAGAGGAGAGTTCTTCAAATAGTTTTTGGTGTGAAACTGTCAAAACATGTTTTTGCTAGGTCTAAGTAGTTAGATGATATAGGCTGCCTTTGTTCCTCTCTTCATTGACTGTATTTGAAGCTATGAAGGGCAGCTGTGGTGCTGTGTTGGGCAGAAAACCATGCTGTATACTTGAGATCAGATTGTATTCTGTTTGACATTTCATTAGCTGAGAGTGAACACATTTTTGAGTACTTTAGCAAGTGTTAAAGGATAGCTATGGGTCTTTACTTTGTGACATCTGTGTATGATCCAGCCTTAGGAAGGGATATTATAAATGATGTTTTCCAGAGGCCTGGTACATACCTTTCATTATTGGTACAGTTATAAGAATTGATATTGTGTATGCTAGTATGCCTGCTGAAATTCCTAGATACTTTAAGGTATTTTATTAGGCTATCAGCGGCTACTTTGTTTGCCTGAGTTTTAAAATACCTTCAGATTGTAGAGGTTGGGACTGGCTAAGTGTTAGAAGATTGTCGTTATTTTCAGATTGTGTTGGAAAGAACAATGTAAAGGGAGGGTTATTTCTAAGTAGAGAGAGGACAGTTCAAATAAAATGAGAGCTGAACTGGTTTGCTACAGTGTCTCCAGTGTTACTAGTAGCTGGTACAGGAGTATTGGAGTAGCCTACATGAATGTGCTTGTTTATAGAAATTCAGAAAAGTTTAGGGTTGTTTTGGTGGTGGTACTGCTGCAGGCTGATACAATGGGATTGTTTAACAGATGTTGTCATTTGAAGATGTTTCTAATATATCTATATGTATCAATGAATACAAGAGTTTTTTTTTTTAAATACAGGCTTTCCAAGTTTTAGCTTTCAGCAACATGAGCCATTTTGTTTATTGTGAGCCATCCAGCTGAGTTTGACTTTATTCTTTTGGCTCTAAGTAGAGCATGATAATTTAGTATGTGCATTAGTCTGCAGTTAAAAAGAGATACTGCATTGTCTAGAGACATATTTTTTAGTTTGATTCCAGTTACAATGTCTTAGGCTGGTTATGAAGTTATCCTTATTGAAGGAGGATAGGTTGTGTACCTGCTTGAATATTATTTTATTATTTATATTGCTTTAGAGAATAAGCAAATTGTACATTAAACCCTGGTTGGAAAATGAACCTTCTCCATCAGGATGTTAATATACAGGTAATGCCCAATAAAAAATGAGTCTGACACTTCATGGCATCATATTATGCTGCCATGGAACTCTGAATGTAAAGAAGCAAATGAATGCCATTATTTTATGCTCTCTAAACAGCGTTTTTGCTGCTTACTAAGTGGAAAATTAATGCAAACAGAAAATTATAAAAAAAATAGAAAAGTGTGTGTGTATTTATGTCTGTGAATGTGAGTGTGTGTGCATGAAAGTGAGAGTGAGCGTGATCATGCAATTATTTTACTCTCACTTAGCAACGCTTTTGCTGTTTAGTGAGTGTCAAATCTAAAAAAAGTATGCGTGTTTATGTTTCTATCTGCATGTATGAGTGTATGTGTGCTTGCATGTGTGAAAGCAGAAGTGTGTGTATGTATGTATGAGTGTGAGAGAGAGGGATCAATTGAGCAGTGGCAGCAACGGATGAAATTAAGAGGTCTGCATACCTCTTAACCTCTTAGCTCAAGAAATCTGGATAAATTCGTAAATGGGGGGGGGGCAAAGGGTCAAGAAACAGGAAAGGATTCTAAACATTGCTGTTATAAAATTAGAAAGTTGCAAAAGTAAAAGGATTTGTTTTTGCATGCATTTTCTGATGGAAATAAAATATGAAACTCAAATGTGTATCCCCTAGTGACATTGAAGGTCTAACTCAAACCAACGATTAGTGCCAAAGTCGCTAGCTCAAGTTAAATGCTAAAAAGTGCATCATCATTCCCTTTGGCAAAGGAGATGTCCCTGCAAAGCACCATATTAACAATAACACCTTAAGTACCCAATCCGTGGTAAGAGATCTGCACACACAGGTTGACAGCAACCTCTCCTTTGACCATCATGTTTCCACAGTGGTAAGGAAAGCCTTCTACATTTCCCATCTCATCAATAACAGCATTGTCTCCAGGAAAACAAAAAGGTTATAACCCCCCCCCCCCATACTCCTCCCTTATTAGACCAATTATAGAGTACAATGCACCCTTTGGTATGTACCTCACCAGGCACCTGCAAGAATTGGAGAGACCTCAGAATGTGTGGGAGGGCATGTATTTGTGTGTGTGTGTGTGTGTGTGTGTGTGTGTGTGTGTGTGTGTGTGTGTGTGTGTGTGTGTGTATGTGTATATGTACGTGTGTGTGTGTGTGTGTGTGTGTGTGTGTGTGTGTGTGTGTGTGTGTGTGTGTGTGTGTGTGTGTGTGTGTGTGTGTGTTTATCTAAGAGTTTGACTGAATAGTGCAGGCAGCTAACTGTATCTGTTGCAACAGGGATGTGTTTTGAATAAGAACTAAAGTTCTGAACATTACAGTGAAGATCATAGGATCATAGGAAGTTACTAGGCTATTGGCCCTGAGATCCTTACAAGCCTAGCCAAGAATATAGCACTTGATTCAACAAGTCAGCACCCGATGCCCCTGTCCATCAGTGACATAGGTGGAATACCAGGGGTGTATCTTCTGTTCCCCATCCAGTTATCCAGGTTGTGCTTAAAAAGGGTTAATGAGGTACTCTGCTTGACATAGAGTGGGAGTCTATTCCACAGAAGGGGGAGTCTCAGGGATACAAATCTGTCCTGTCAACAAGTCTTTTTGATGTCACAGACCAAGTTGAGGTCGTGTGTGTGGGTTACTTGAGTGGAACTAGACTTACGGATATGTAGTAGTCCCATCAAGACGGAGTCTGAGATTGCTTTGTATGCCAGACAGAGGTCATCTCTGAGAAATCTGTAGGAGACTGAATAGAGGGACAGGGCATTTAGCCTGTCTGTGTAGGGTAAATATTTTAGGCCCTGGATTCTTTTGGTGAGGAACCTCTGTGGTCTCTCCAGCTGCTGCATGTGTTTTGTGAGGTACATGCCGAAAGGAGCATTGTACTCAATAATGGGTCTTATAAGGGAGGAATACAGAGATGTTAAGATCATCGTGTCACTGGATGAGATACCCTTACTAATGAGATGGACCGTGTAGAAAGCTTTCCATACAACAGAGGCAATATGGTGGTCCAAAGTCAGTTTGTTATCAACCTAGGTGCCCAAGTCCCTCACAACTGATTGCGTGTTTAGGACCCTGTTATTAATCTGATAACTTGTGAGGATGTCACTCTCACCAAAGGGGATGATGATGATGATGATGATGATGATGATGATGATGATGATGCATTTTTTGACATTCAGTTTGAGGCCATGTTACTGGCACCATTCATATGTTTGTGTGAGACCCTCTTGGAGGATGTCCACATCACTAGGGGAACTGATGACAGCACCCAGCTTGCAGTCATCTGCAAACTTTGTCATCCACAGCCCACTGATTTTGGCCTGCACCTCATGAAAGTATATTCCAAACAACAAAGGCCCCAAAACTGATCCCTGGGGTACACCACTTGTTACGAGTCGACTGCTTGAGGTGGCTTCCCCTATTTTGACTAAGTGGGTTCTATCAGTGACCCAGTTTGCTACCCATCTGGTAATATATTGATTGATGCCTAGTTGAGACAGTTTATCTATTATACCCAAGTGGGAAATAGTATCAAAGGATTTAGCCAGGTCAAGGAAGGCAGTGTGCATTTTCTTCACCTCGTCCATGGCTTTGGCGACTGTCTCAAAGAAGTCGACCAAATTTAACAGGCATGACCTCATCTTCACAAAACCAAACTGTGTGGGATCAAGTGTTTGGAGGTTGCCAATGTCCTTGTTAATGAGGTCCATGATAATCTGCTCCATGGCCTTGCAGATCAGGCTAGTTAGGCTAATGGGTCTATAATTTCCTGGATCGGTGGATGTTTCACCTTTGTGCAAAGGGATAACAGTGGCCATCCTCCACTTGGCTAGGATGAAGCCAGTACTCAAGATTTGGTTGAATAGAGTGCCTAATGGTGCAAGTTCCTGTCTGAGTTCATGTAGGATGCAGCCTAGGATGTTATCTGGTCTCATGGCAGCTGTATTTGTTGTGTTTGAGAGGGCAGTGATGACTTTCACCCTAGAGATAAGGGTAGGGGGGCAAGTGCTGGGGATGTCCTGATTTACTGATGGGGGACAGACGGGTGAAGTTTTCACTGAACCTGTCTGCCATCAGGTTGGCTATATCTATGGTGTTTGTGTATCTGGTGTCCTTGACCACCATATCTGAGCAGATCTGGATGCTTCCTTTGAGATTACAGACATATGCAAAGAAAGCCTTGTGATTGTCTTTAGTAGATGTGGCCAGTTTGGACTCGAAGTTTGCTTTGGAGGATTTCACTAGTGCTCTTATTTGCTTGTACAGACTGAGGAGAGATTGCTTCCAATTAGGCACCTGCTCCTTCTTGGTCCGGGACAGCAGTTTTTTACTTTTATTATAGAGTTTATTTATTGCAGATGTCCACCAGACAGGTTTAGTCTTCTTTGATGAGGAAGATTTTTTCCTTTCCAGTATTTCTGATTACATGCAGCTATATAAGCGCTCGTATAGTAATTTGCTCTAGGCTTGGACATATGTGCCCGTTCCTATGGAAGGGGAAGGAGCTATGAAGCTGTTTATACCTTCCCTCAGGATGTTGTAATCAGCTTTAGAGAAGTTTTTTTACTTGCCTCTATCTAGGGGGTGGTCAGGGGAGGCAGTGACTTCAAAAGTGACTGCTTTGTGGTCGGATCTTACCAGGGAGGATGATACTATAGGGATGCTGCAGTGGTTACTCATGTTGGTTTATACTAAGTCCAAGATATTTTCACTTCCTGTGGGAGTGTCAACTAGCTGGTCCAAGGCATCTGCATTGATGAAATCAAGGAATCTCTGGGCATTTGTGTTTTGCCATGAGTAGTTCTTCCAATCTATAGTTGGATAGTTAAAGTCACCCTGGATCAGAGTAAAGGGTTGAATCTTGATAGATTCAAAGATGTCCAGATAGGTGGAGTGGGCATCTTTAGTTAAAGTTGGGGGTCTGAAGCTAGCCATGATTTGAATAGGGGTCTGTCAATGCTTAACTGCACATGGAGTGTCTCCTGTGTGTCATACTGTTTGACCAGCCTGGAGGTGTGTATGTCTTTTATATATATTGCAACTCCATCTCCTTTTGCTTTGCTGATCATGGTTTGGGGTCTGAATGTATGCTAGGATGAGTAACCTGGTATAGCTGGGTTGCTTTCCGCAGCTTTGAACCAGGATTCTGTGACTGCACAAATGTCAGCATCTTTCAGGGTTAAGAATGCTTGCAATGACTGGAGTTTCATGTTTAGACTCCTAGCGTTTAACAGCATGACCTTTAATTTGGATTTTTATGAACATTTTCATGTTGGTAGTTTTGACCTCATGGCATTGCCTCAAAAAGGCACTATGGGGGAGGCAAGAGCCTTTGTCAGGAGCATGAAGCCCAAGGGAGACAGATGCAGGCCACGTCTGGCAATGCATGGTGGTTTGTCAATCATGCCTTCCCAGGCTGTCAAGTACTGGATCCCCTTGGAATGACACCAGAAACTAAGCCAATTGTTAAAGTCAATCATTTTGTGTTTGTATTGAGGCATCATTCTGGGTGACGATAGAATGCTGCTTAAGGCTAGGAACATACCTGCCTGGGACATATATTCAGTGAGCTCTATCATGTCTCTCTTCATGTAGTCCAGGGAGGTATTTCTCAAGTCGTTCATGCCAACATGGACTATGACAGAGTCATAACAGTACCTGTTGTTGAGAGTCTTAAGTGCATGGGTGATAGGGCAGATTCTGGCACCTGATAAACAACTAACCATGACCTTCTCCTTATCCAGCCTGGTGAGCAGCACACCTGTGTGTCCCACAATGGAGTTTCCTATGACTAATAGGTTGGTTTTATGTTTCGGCCTTAGTGGCTGTGAGACAAAGGTGTGGGGACTATGTGCGGTGTGTGGTGTGGTGGGCAGTGGAGTTCATGTGTGTTTTTGCCTCGGAAGTCTCTTTTGTTTGGGTACGTTTTTCTTGAGGACCTCCACATATGTGGGTGTGTGTTGTGTAGGTGTTGGTGGTGGTTGAGGTGTGGTGTTTATGTTGACAACCTTCTCGGTACCAGATATACTGGCTTTCAAGGGGGACAGCATTGACTCTAGGATCTTAATGTAATTGCATCTCACTGAGCCATGTTATACTGAGAATAACTTCACATCAGTACTTCTTTTTAGTACATTGTATTCATTTTTGCATGTGTGGCTACATGCCTGGGACTACATGCCTTGTTGTGCCATTTTTGCCTTGCAGAATTATTCTGGCACCCACCTTTATTTGCATAGTTGTTCTGAACATTAAAGCTTCACTTTAATGTTTCACTCACATCAGTACTGAGTGTGCAAATTATGTAGAGATAATATATGGGGCTTTTTGTGAACACCAACTCTAGGCATTTTGGACTAGTTTTAAGCATTTTGTTCAGAGTTAATAAGCCAGATTCATAAAAGAGCGTAATTTACAAAACAATATCTCAACAAATGCAGAAATCATTTTGGTCTTAACTCTGATGACCAAGGTTGTGCTCCACAAAGAAAACATGAAATGCACACTTTAATATATAAAAACTAAATACCATTGAAAAATATGTTGGTGTTAGGCACTGACTTAGAAATTAAATTGTGCAGTATTTGAAGCTGTAGTTCAGAAAGATTCAGAAGAAAATCCACTGCCTTTTATAGATTGAAAGCTCTGTTACATCATTTGAGTTACCTTACTTGGTTCATAGGTTTTCACTAGGCTATCAACCACCATGGTTTTATAAGCCTAGTTATCTAATATAACCCAGCTTTGTTCTTGAGTACACTGGACACTTATATGGTAGCATTATGTTAGTAAGAAGGTAGCCAAGAGTTATGTATGTGGGGGGTTATGACAGTTTGGGATTAGTTAATTTACTGTTGGCCTCTGTTATTCAGAGACATGGGGGTCACGCTGGGGGAAATTTATGATTTCTCATCCAGTGAAAAAGTTTCACTTGAAAAGGGTCAGGGATGAACTCTGCTCCATGTGGATGGAGAGCCTGTTCCATAATGTGGGATCCTTTGAGCCACATATCTGTTTCTCTAGCATGTTTTATTTATTTTTTCAGGCAATTTTTAGGTTCTTGGATCTAATGTTCCTGGTGCTGTTTGTTTTGCAGATAAGCAAGAGGTCCATCAGAGCTGGGTCTAAGAATGCCTTATATGCCAGGCAAAGATCACCTCTCAGTAACCTATAGCAGACTGAGAAAAAAGGTATGGCCTTAAGGCAATTCATGTAGCACAGATTATTCATACCCTGGATTCTCCTGGTGAGAAACCTTTCAGGACATTCCAACTATTGCTTGTGCCTGGTTAGTTAGATGCCAAAGTGGGCACTGTATTCAAGGATGGTTCTGATAAGGGCTGGGTAGAATGGTTCTATAACTTCCTTGGACTATAGTGTCATACCCTTGCTTATGAGTAAGGGTATGGCATCCAGATCCAAGGAAGTTACAGTACCACTCTACTCAGCCATTGGACCTGGATGCCATACCCTTGCTTATGATTTAGGCATCATGAAATGATTTTCTTACTATCTTGGCTACATGTTGGTTGAAGGCTAAATTGCTATCAACCTATGTTCTCAAATTCCTAATTACTGGGTCAGATCTTATGGCAGTTTTATCAATGGTGCTTTAATTGATGACATCCTAAGGGCACTGTAATGCATTCCTTCACACTGAGTTTTAATCCATGGCTCTGGTACCAATCATTTGTTTGTGTCTGACCCTTTTGTAGGATGTTTGTGTCATGGGAGGATTCCATGATAGCTCACAATTTACAGTGATGAGCCAGAAGTCTTTGATATTAGCCTTGACTTCCAAAAAGTAAATGCCAAACAGAAGACACCCAACACAGAGCCCTGGGGTACTCTGCTGCTGATTGAGAGCCCAGTGTCTGTTATTCTTTAAGTGTATTAGTTCTGGTTTAGGCACTTGGGCTTCAGGCCAGTTATTTTACATTAAGAAGGTTTGTGGTCTGCAATCTTGTGGGAGAAGAGGCTGGACTCTACCCTTCTGAGCTGGGAATTTCTGGTTGAAGGTTTATAGTGCCTGAATATTTGAACTGTATCTTACTGAAATTGGTACACCTTGTTTGCTGTAGCATAGACTAGATCCAGGCCTGCTGAATCTAGCTTTGTTTATATGCTTGTTGTTTGTTTGCTTGTTATTTCCCTGGAACGCTAATTCCACCTAATACGCGGCTTCTCAGCGCTTCTGTGGCTCACTAGTGATATCTGCATTGCTTACTGTACTTATTTCCTTGTTTCACTTGAAAGAAAGTTACTGTTTGTCGTGTTTGCATTTAAGTTACCTGTAACACATTGCACTTAAGTTACCTGGCACTTGCTCACTAAAGCAATTATATAAGTCAGCACTAAAAATTAAAAGCACTACACCCTCACTCCCCACTGGCCCTGGTTTTCAATTATTAAGGAATTCCCAATATTATTCTAGCATGTCCAAAGGTCAGTTGTCAATCTCCTCTCCAGTCCAGCTGGTGAATCTGGGAATCTTGAGGCCATGTTACAACTGCCTCATGTACACAGACAACCCTCTCCTCCTCCCAACAAATTCCAACACATGTGAGAGATGCAACCATATAGCCAAACTGGAGGCTAAGCTCTCTCAACTCAGTACTGGCATAACCAGTCAGGAGGAGAAAGAAACCATACTCACTACAATTCCAGTCTCACATAGACCTACCACGACAGCAAACCAAACACATAATCACACAAAAACATACTCGGAGGCTCTAAATAAAGATCTGCCGAAGCAGCAGAGACCTCCAAAGCAGACACCCAAGCAGCCACTACCCCAAAACAAAACACGTGCAACACATATCTCACAAAGCCAGTGTGCCAAACAGTCACAGCCCTTAAGACTAAACAACACACCTGATACACTTGTAATAGGTGACTCTATCGTCAGGCACACTGACGTCCCGCTCACCAGGCTGAACAAGGAGAGGGTCACTGTGAGCAGCCTGTCGGGTGCTAGGATCCGCCACATAACACAAGCACTCAGGTCACTCCAAGGCAAGTACAAATATGACTCAGTCATTGTCCATGCTGATGTGAATGACCTGAGACATACCTCCCTGGACTACATGAAAAGAGACATAAAGGAGCTCTCTGAGCATGTAGCCCAGGCCGGTATGACCCTGACCTTGAGTAGCATCTTACCCTCACCAAGAATGATGCCACAATATGAAGACAAGATGATCAATTTCAACAATTGGCTTAAGTACTGGTGTCATTCAAAGGGGATCCAATGCCTGTCAGCTTGGGATGATATGCTCGACAAGCCACAATGCTTCACTAGGGACGGCTTGCACCTGTCACCCCTGGGCTTTTGGATATTGGCAAAGGCTCTTGCTACCCCCATAGTGCCTTTTTTAGGCAAGGCTCAAAAGACAAACCCACCTCCATAGGTATCACAAGGGATAAGAAACTAAGAGTAATGCTACTCAACGCCAGAAGTCTAAACCTCAAGATGCATGCACTCGAAAGTCTCCTTAGCATGGAGAACATCGATATCTGTGCAGTAACAGAAACCTGGTTCAGGGCTCCCGAGAGCACCCCAGCACTACCAGGTTATACCTCATACCATGCTTTTGCCCCAAAACTTGGACCGAACCACAAAAGGAGGGGGAGTATCGATATTCATTAAAGATACCCACACCTCCAGGTTGGTGGCAAAGCACGAAGCATCAGAGACTATCCATGTGCAGCTAACAGTGGGTAAAACTGCCTTCCAGTTTATAGCCTGCTACAGACCACCCTCCCAAACCCAGGAACCCCACTCGGCCTTCCTGAGAACACTGGAAAATATGAAGGTCTCTCCAAACACCATTATATTGGGCGACTTCAACTACCCAAACACAGACTGGGAGCATTACTCTAGCTCCAACACACTAGCCCAAAGGTTCCTAGAATTTATAAACTCAAATGCTATGGAACAACTTGTTACCACTCCCACAAGAGGGGAAAACATACTGGACCTGATCATCACCAACATGGGGACTCTATGCTCCAGACCAGAAGTGTATCCCTCACTGGTAAGATCAGACCATAAACTAATCTCACTGGATATTCACATCCCGACCCCACCCCCTGCCCAGAAAACCACAGTGAAAAACTTCTCTAAAGCAAATTTTACACTCCTCAAAACTGAGGTGGAATCCTTCAAAGCCCCGGGCCTGTGGAAAATACAGCCCAGACCGCAGAATCCTTTATAAACGCATTCTATGAACACCTTCAGGAATGCATGGATCATCGATCCCAAATAAAACCAAGACCCAATCCTCCAAAGGCAGGCGTCCTGTCTGGTGGACCCCAACCATAAACAAACTATACAATAGAAGGAAGAAGCTACTAAATGATAAAGCAAAATCCCAAAAAGGGAAGGCATCACTGATCAGTATTAGCAAAAAACTACGGGCACACATAAAATTGTCTAAGGCCAGCTTCGAGAGAAAAATTGCACAGGACACTAAGGATAATCACAAGGCTTTCTTTAGTTATGTTAGGAACCTGGGTGGTAATTCCCAGATATGCTCAGAATTAGTCCAAAATGACAAAAAATACGCCGAACCCACAGACATTGCCAACATCCTAGCTGACAGGTTCAGCGCAAACTTCTCCCCCCCCTCCCCACCAAAAGGGCAAATTTCTATCCCAGCAGAGTGATGCCCCCCTGACATCTCAGATGCTCAGGTAAGAGCCGCCCTCTCCAAAGCAAAAAACACAGCATCAATGGGACCAGATGGTGTCCGGGCTCGTCCTACATGAACTCAAAGAAGAGCTAAACCCAAACATAAAACTACTGTTCAATCTCAGCCTTACTACAGGATATGTGCCCAAAGAGTGGCGTACAGCAACAGTGGTCCCTCTCCATAAAGGTGGTGCCTCAACGGATCCTGGAAACTATCGCCCCATAAGCCTGACTAGCTTGGTCTGCAAAGCTATGGAAAGGATCATCATGGACCTCATAAATAAAGATATTGGGGACCTACAAACATTGGATCCTACCCAGTTCGGCTTTGTTAAGGGCAGATCCTGCCTCTTAAACCTGCTTGATTTCTTTGAAACAGTCACCAAGGGCATTGACGAGGGGAAGGTGGTCCACACAGCCTACCTGGACAAAAATACCTACAGTATAAAAATGACGATACTATATGTTATGGAGGGGTTGGAAATGAAGTTTCTGCTCATGATGTTTCTGTTTATAATATGGATGAGGAATTTTTTTCTTGCAATTCAGAACCAGATGTAAATCAACATATAGAATTTGATACTAGTAACATCAAAATTATTAGTGCCTTTATGCCACCACAAAGCAATGAGAACATTAGATATTTTCAAAAAGCATTAATGCATAATGTTGAAGCAGAATTTGAGAAATTTCAACAACATAAAAAAAGGATGGAGTATAATCTTTCTAAAACGGAATGGGAATGTTTGAATAGTTTAAGTAAAGACAACAATATTATATTCAAACCTTCGGACAAAGGAGGGAAATTAGTGATTCTAGATGTGGCTCAGTATTTAGATATGTGCTACGCACATTTAAGGAATAAGGAGGTGTATGAAAAAGTGGGGTTAAATGAATACTTAGTAGCCCAACAGAAGTATGAGTATGTGATAGATAAAGGTTATAGATTACATTATTTTTCTTATAGAGATATAAAAGAGAAGTTCAATATCAATGCACCTAGAATGCCGTGTTTCTACTGCATACCAAAAATACATAAAAATATTTTTCCCCCACCAGGACGTCCGATAGTTTCAGCTACAAATGTTTTTTTGGAAAATATCTCAAAATTCTTGCATAGTTATTTATTGCCAGTAGTTTATAAGTTACCATCTTACATTAAGGATGTTTTTGATTTGATTACTAAAGTTAAGGACATATGCTGGCAGGACAATATGCATTTTGTAGTAACTGATGTGGTCAGTTTGTACACCAATATAAAACATGAGGATGGTAAGGTGGCTATTAAGTATTTTTTGGGAAATACGGATGTAGTTCAATATGTATTAGAATTAATTGACATATGTCTGAACAACAATATATTTGAATTTAATGGCTCTTTATATAAGCAAAAGCAAGGCACGGCAATGGGGGCGGCTTTCGCCCCAAGCTATGCAAATATATTTATGGGGTATTTTGAGAATAAATGCATATATACTAATTCTTTTTTCAAAAAATATGTGTATAAATATTACCGTTTTATTGACGATTTGCTGTTCATTTGCAAGGATGGACAAGAAGATGTGCAAAAGTTTTTGAAGGAGATACAGAATAATAGTATGGGTATAAAGTTTGATGGACTTCAGAATGGGCAGAAAGTGCAGTATTTGGATGTTACATTAATAGGATATAATAATAAGCCGTTAGAATAACAAATTCATAGAAAATTTCAAGGAATAGGTTCAGTGTTGCATGGTACGAGTTATCACCCAACACATATTATTAAGGCAATTCCATTATCTGAGTTTAACAGGGTGAATAGGTTGTGTAGTAACCCGAATATTAAAGAAAAGGAATATATACAAAGTTATAACAAATTTAAATTGAGAGGTTATGAGGAGTATTATCTTAAAGAAAGCTTAAGAAAGGTTAAAAATCAAGGTAAATATAATAAAGGGGCGACACACAGTGTATCTCAGGAGTCAAAAGATGTTATGTATTTTGTCTCTACTTTCTCTATATTAACAGAATACATTAAGGAGCATGTGATAAATAGTTGGAATCTATTAAAAAGAGAAACGAACTATTTGTCAGATAAAAATATCAGTTTTTCATACAGAAGGGGTAGAAATATCCAAGATTTCTTGGTGCATAGTCGATTTAAAATGCCTAACATGTTAATGTATACACAAGTTGTTCAACAGGGAACTAAAAGGTGTGGCAAATGCACTATTTGTAGGTTCATTGTCAAACAGTTTGATGAAATTAATGGAATTCCCTTTACAGTAAGGGGAACTTACAACTGCAATTCAACAGCAGTGGTTTATGGTATCGAATGCCCTTGCAAAAAATATTATATTGGAGAGACCAAAAGAACATTAGCTTGTAGAATTAAGGAGCATGATAGAGATATTATAAACAATAAGGAAACTAGTCCCTTGGCTGCACATTTTCATAGTCATCATCAAGGGAGAAATGAAGGTATTAAGGTGACAGTGTTAGATAGTATCCCAAATACTAAATATTTGAATGATAAATGTATAAAACATATGTTAAGAAAAAAAGAATTGTATTTGATACTAAAATTTAATACACTCAAACCAAATGGGCTGAACTGTGATTGTTCATGGAAAAGTTTACTTTAATGATTATATTTTTAATGGAAAAGTTTTTTGCTTTTTTATGTTTTTAAGTTTTTTAATTGATTGCTCTGAAATAATTGAATAATTGATTGTGATTTGAGTTGGGAGGGGTTTAGCTAGACATAAAAAGAGCTTCAAGTTAATATTACAACATCTTTTACTCTGTAAAGGCTTATTTGCCGAGGCGCTAGAGAGAACGAAATTTGAGCATTGGATTTGTACCTTTGTTACTGTGAATTCTGTCTTTTAAGTGGATTAAATTCGTCAAGGTTGCTGTGGAGTCTTCTTTCTGTGGTATAAGAAGTTATTCTTGAGTGTTCGCTGTGGTTGTGAATTTATGGCTAGTGACTCCTTTGCAGCATTACCTAGGATGTTTAGAGAGACTGCTATGGACAGCACACAAAAGTCAATTGATAGCTTTTTTGCTGTGTCGAATGGCACAGGTGGTTCTACGAATATGGGAGCAGTACAAGGAAGGGATGAAGTACATAATGGTGAAGCAGCATCTGTTATATACAATAAATGGCAGCAGGATCGTAAGTTGTGGCAACAAAATCCATTTGCACGTGTGGGTAAGAAAATAGAGACATTAATTGCACCTGAAATCCGTGATCTATATGTACAAATAGAAAAACTGTTATTTAAAGAGACTTCAGTATTTTTGAACTTGCAAAGTCTACAGCGTTATGAGGAGTTAGACATTACGCCTAGAGGGTTGCGAAGTGTTAAAAATCCATCTACTCCGTTTGACCTTGCTTGCTCTGACGATAAACAGTTTCATGACAGATGGTTAGCAGCTGCACATCAGTGCAGTAAAGAGTGGGTACGGATACTCATAGAAAGAGATGTGCTGAAAAAGCATAAGTTAAGAGAGGAAATAAAAGTAAAGTGTGCTGAAATATCTAATAAAATTAAACATGATGAACTTCAACAGTTTTTAGTCAAAACGAATGAACAGTTGATTGTGTATGAGTCTGAGCTTATAGACCGAAAGAAAAGTAAATTACATAGAGATCTTCGGGACTATGAAAATAAGAGGGCGTTTCTTCTATCGACCAATCCTAAAGCACAACGACAACGGGTGCATTTTGAACGTAGAGAGAATGATGTGGAAACAGAAAGAATGGCGTGTACTTCAGCAGAAAGTGGTTTATCGAACACGGAGGGTGAAACTGATAACGAAGAGTTTCCAGTGCTGCGCAAACCGGGAAACAACAAGGGAATGAATCCATTTCAAGAAAACCGTTTCAGTCGGAAACGGAGTTGGAATGGACAAGGCTACAACAAGGAAGGTTACGGAAAGCAGCGTACGAACAAAAAGAGCAAATGGGACAGACAGTGGGACTGATATTATTTGTGTTAATGATAATTCGTCAAATTGTGAGTATGTAATAAATTTATCTGGCTGTGATTTATCGCAATGTGCCCTCAATGTTTTAAACAGAGGGTTAAAATTTGTACTGACTGTTATTCCGAGGATACATATGTTAAAGGCTGATATATTTCACTTTAGCCGCAAACTATATCTTATGGATATGTTTCAGTATAAAAATGACGATACTATATGTTATGGAGGGGTTGGAAATGAAGTTTCTGCTCATGATGTTTCTGTTTATAATATGGATGAGGAATTTTTTTCTTGCAATTCAGAACCAGATGTAAATCAACATATAGAATTTGATACTAGTAACATCAAAATTATTAGTGCCTTTATGCCACCACAAAGCAATGAGAACATTAGATATTTTCAAAAAGCATTAATGCATAATGTTGAAGCAGAATTTGAGAAATTTCAACAACATAAAAAAAGGATGGAGTATAATCTTTCTAAAACGGAATGGGAATGTTTGAATAGTTTAAGTAAAGACAACAATATTATATTCAAACCTTCGGACAAAGGAGGGAAATTAGTGATTCTAGATGTGGCTCAGTATTTAGATATGTGCTACGCACATTTAAGGAATAAGGAGGTGTATGAAAAAGTGGGGTTAAATGAATACTTAGTAGCCCAACAGAAGTATGAGTATGTGATAGATAAAGGTTATAGATTACATTATTTTTCTTATAGAGATATAAAGAGAAGTTCAATATCAATGCACCTAGAATGCCGTGTTTCTACTGCATACCAAAAATACATAAAAATATTTTTCCCCCACCAGGACGTCCGATAGTTTCAGCTACAAATGGTTTTTTGGAAAATATCTCAAAATTCTTGCATAGTTATTTATTGCCAGTAGTTTATAAGTTACCATCTTACATTAAGGATGTTTTTGATTTGATTACTAAAGTTAAGGACATATGCTGGCAGGACAATATGCATTTTGTAGTAATTGATGTGGTCAGTTTGTACACCAATATAAAACATGAGGATGGTAAGGTGGCTATTAAGTATTTTTTTGGGAAATACGGATGTAGTTCAATATGTATTAGAATTAATTGACATATGTCTGAACAACAATATATTTGAATTTAATGGCTCTTTATATAAGCAAAAGCAAGGCACGGCAATGGGGGCGGCTTTCGCCCCAAGCTATGCAAATATATTTATGGGGTATTTTGAGAATAAATACATATATACTAATTCTTTTTTCAAAAAATATATGTATAAATATTACCGTTTTATTGACGATTTGCTGTTCATTTGCAAGGATGGACAAGAAGATGTGCAAAAGTTTTTGAAGGAGATACAGAATAATAGTATGGGTATAAAGTTTGATGGACTTCAGAATGGGCAGAAAGTGCAGTATTTGGATGTTACATTAATAGGATATAATAATAAGCCGTTAGAATATCAAATTCATAGAAAATTTCAAGGAATAGGTTCAGTGTTGCATGGTACGAGTTATCACCCAACACATATTATTAAGGCAATTCCATTATCTGAGTTTAACAGGGTGAATAGGTTGTGTAGTAACCCGAATATTAAAGAAAAGGAATATATACAAAGTTATAACAAATTTAAATTGAGAGGTTATGAGGAGTATTATCTTAAAGAAAGCTTAAGAAAGGTTAAAAATCAAGGTAAATATAATAAAGGGGCGACACACAGTGTATCTCAGGAGTCAAAAGATGGTATGTATTTTGTCTCTACTTTCTCTATATTAACAGAATACATTAAGGAGCATGTGATAAATAGTTGGAATCTATTAAAAAGACAAACGAACTATTTGTCAGATAAAAATATCAGTTTTTCATACAGAAGGGGTAGAAATATCCAAGATTTCTTGGTGCATAGTCGATTTAAAATGCCTAACATGTTAATGTATACACAAGTTGTTCAACAGGGAACTAAAAGGTGTTGCAAATGCACTATTTGTAGGTTCATTGTCAAACAGTTTGATGAAATTAATGGAATTCCCTTTACAGTAAGGGGAACTTACAACTGCAATTCAACAGCAGTGGTTTATGGTATCGAATGCCCTTGCAAAAAATATTATATTGGAGAGACCAAAAGAACATTAGCTTGTAGAATTAAGGAGCATGTTAGAGATATTATAAACAATAAGGAAACTAGTCCCTTGGCTGCACATTTTCATAGTCATCATCAAGGGAGAAATGAAGGTATTAAGGTGACAGTGTTAGATAGTATCCCAAATACTAAATATTTGAATGATAAATGTATAAAACATATGTTAAGAAAAAAAGAATTGTATTTGATACTAAAATTTAATACACTCAAACCAAATGGGCTGAACTGTGATTGTTCATGGAAAAGTTTACTTTAATGATTATATTTTTAATGGAAAAGTTTTTTGCTTTTTTATGTTTTTAAGTTTTTTAATTGATTGCTCTGAAATAATTGAATAATTGATTGTGATTTGAGTTGGGAGGGGTTTAGCTAGACATAAAAAGAGCTTCAAGGTAATATTACAACATCTTTTACTCTGTAAAGGCTTATTTGCCGAGGCGCTAGAGAGAACGAAATTTGAGCATTGGATTTGTACCTTTGTTACTGTGAATTCTGTCTTTCAAGTGGATTAAATTCGTCAAGGTTGCTGTGGAGTCTTCTTTCTGTGGTATAAGAAGGTGGTCCACACAGCCTACCTGGACCTCGCAAAAGCCTTCGATACAATACCCCACTCGGGCATTATAGATAAGCTCACCAGCTTAAATATAAACCCCTATGTCACTAGATGGATTGCAAACTGGCTCAAGGACAGAACCCACATGGTTAGAATTGCTGGAGCCATGTCAGACTCCAAACCAGTTACAAGTGGTGTCCCACAAGGCTCAGTCCTGGGACCTCTCTTGTTCGGTATATATTTCTCGGAGGTACAGGCCAACATGGAAGGACTGTGGCTGACCAAGTTTGCAGATGACTGCAAACTGGGTGCCATAATCGACTCTCCAGCCGACACACGCATCCTTCAAAAGGGCCTCATAGAAACAGACAACTGGTGCCAGTGCCATGGCCTCAAGCTAAATGGCAAAAAGTGTATAGTCATCCCTTTGGCAAAAACAAAGTGCCCACAAATTACCACATAGGTGGAAATCCATTAAGTACAGAAGAAGTAATTAGGGACCTGGGGACCCAAGTTGATAGCAATCTCTCATTTGACAACCACGTGGCCAAAGTGGTTAGAAAAACATTTTATATAGCCCACCTAATCATGAAGGGATTCACATCTAGATCAGGGGAGGTTATCGTGCCTCTTTACTCATCCCTCATCAGGCCCATAATTGAGTACAATGCCCTTTTTGGGATGTACCTTACCAGACACCTGCAGCAACTGGAAAGACCCCAAAAGTACCTCACCAAGAGGATCAAAGGGCTCAAACAGATGCCATATGCTGCCCGGTTAAAGAAACTCCAGCTCTACTCAGTGGCATACCGCCTGTTCAGAGGCGATCTGTGCCTGACACAGTATACTAACCTCGAAAAAGGGCATAGCAAAATAAATTTAAAATGGGTGGCGAAAGCCAAACACATTCTGGCTAGGCTTATAAATACCTAGTATGAACCTATGAACCTATGAACCTATGATTGGTCTCCTGGTGGAAATGGTTTAATTAATTCTGGCTTCTTGGGTCATTTCTGTGAGCCAGCCAATAATCTAGCAAGTTATATAGGGATTTAAGCCTAGCTCTGAGAGTTTGTCAACAATAGCTGAGTGGGGTATTGTATCGAATGCATTGGCAAGGTCGAAGTAGGGGATGTGCACTGTTTTTCATAGGTTCATAGGATGATACTAGGCTATTGGCCTGGAGGCCCTTATAAGCCAAGCCAAGAATGTCTCCCATGTTCCTTCAAAGTCAGCACCTGTTTCCCCTGTCCAGCAGGGACACAGGTGGGATCCCAGGGGTGTACTTGCTGTTTCCCATCCTGTTGTCCAGGTTCCTCTTAAAGAGGGCTAGGGAGGTACTCTGCTTGACATGGACAGGGAGTCTATTCCACAGACGGGGGAATCTTTGGGACACAAATCTATCCTGCAACAATAGGCTCATCCATGGCCTTGGTGACCCTCTCAAAGATGTCTACCACGTTGAGTAGGCAAGACCTTCCCTTTACAAAGACAAACTGGGATAAATCCAGTGTCTGTAGGATGTCAGTGTTCTTGTTGATCATTTCCATGATAATTCACTCCATGACTTTGCATATTTGGCTTGTCAGACTGATGGGTCTGAAGTTCCTATGGTCGGTTGATGCTCTACTCTTGTAGAGAAGGATGACCATTGTGGCATTCCATTTACTCGGTATGTATCTTGTTTTGAGGTTGTAGTAAAACAGTGCCTCTAGTGGTCATGCTAGGTCATGTTTGAGGCTATTTAGGAGGCAACTGAGGGATACTGTTTGAGCCTTAGTGAGAGCTGCCAGAACCTCATCCCTGTTGATAGTTAGCTGGATATGCAAGAAGGGATTTCACAGGGGGTAGTGGGGGAGTGATGTTAGAGATAAATTTATCAGCTAGAAGATTTGCTATGTCACCCTGTTCAGTGAAAGTTGTGCCATTTACCAGCAGTTCTGCACAGAAATGTGTGCTACCTTTAAGGTTCCTGACATAGCTGAAGAAGGCTTTGTGACTGTCCGTATCCAGAGAGGCTAACCTGACCTGATAATTGGCCTTGTTGGACCTTACTACACCTCTTAATTTCTTGTTTAGTTGAATCAGAGGGCTCTTCACTCTGTGAGAGTTGCTCATTCTGATTTTGGCCATGACTTTTTCTCTTGTTATATACCCTGTTAGGGTTAGTATTTTACCAGTGGGGTTTGTTTTTGGTGTTAAATCTGGGTTTGCTTCTGGTAGGTTAGGGTAGCCTCAATGCAGCCATTTACTCGTTTGTCACTTAACAGGTTGTAATTTGCTTTAGAATAGTTACTAATTTTCCATGGTTTAGTTGAGTTTTAAGGTTTGATTTTTATTTTGAGGGAGGCATCTTTGTGTACTGACCTCATCAATGAGGATTTGACACAGGGGGTAGTGCAAAGCTCTCCCATGTTGGTGAATACCGGGTATTGTATATTTGAGCCTATGCTTTCAGACTATCTTGTCAAGGGAGGGTTTGTGTTGACAATGTCTAGGAAACGTTGTGGCTGTCAGAGGTAGTATACATTTCCCAGGCTATAGAGGAATAGTTAAAGTCTCCCATGAACAAAGTATTTAGTTGGATGTTGAGTGCATCCAGTAGCTGGCCAGGGCATGGCATGGAATCTTGTCTATGGATACATGGATGTGGACGAACTCTATGGCATCATCCCATTTAACTAACATGGAGATGTTGCTAATATAAATAGAGACACCATTACCTTTAGTTCCTCTCTGTGTTGTTAATGGTCTAAATGTGGGGAAGGCACTGTAACCTTGCACTGCCAGAGTACTTTCTGCTGCTTTAAAACAAGTCTCTGTAACAGCACAGATGTCTATAATCTCCTGAGTGAGGACAGCTTGAAAGGAGTGGAATTTCTTGTTTAGGCTCCTAGCATTGAGCAGTAGCACCTTAATGTGACTTCAATTTATTTATTTATTTATTTATTTATTTATTTTGCTGTGTTGGTAGTTTTGCCATTTTGACATTGCCTAAAAAGTTAGTAAGGGGGTGGATAAAGTATCAGCCAACATCTAAAAGCACAGGGGGGCAGACACAGTCGGTCTTAGGCAAAACAACATGATCTGTTAACCATGTCCTCCTATGTTGATACATATTGGATCCCCCTGGAGTGACACCAAAACTAAGCCAATTGTTAAAAATCAATAATTTTCTGTTCATACTGTGGCATCATCCTAGATGAAGCTAGAATGTTGCTTAATGTAAGGTACGTACCTGTCTGTGACACATACTCAGATTCAAAATGTCTCTTTTAATATAGTCCAATGAAGTACATCTCGGGTCATTTTTACCCACATGCACTATGATAGAATCATACTGGTACATGTGGTGTAGTGACTTGAGTGTGTGCATGATATTATGAATCTCAGTTCCAGATAGGCAACTAGCCATCATCTTATCCTCGTCCAGCCTAGTGAGAGGAGCTCTGTGTACCGTACAAAAGAATTCCCTATGATAAGAGTATGAGGTAAAGTGTTTTCTTGCCTAATGGATTTTGTTCTTTCAGGTTCATTGGGTGTAGGCTTATGAGTGGCGTTAGGTGCTGTTTTTCATATGTACTTAACTGACTGCTGAGGACAGGTGTTGACATTACATGGCTTAAGGGGTCTTTGAGATTTGGGAAAGTTTGTTTTAACTGCCTCAGCATAAGAAGGTCTATATGTGTAGTGAGTGGTATGTGTGTAGGATGTAGAGTGTGTAGTCTTCACAACCTTGTTTGTAGACAAGACTTTAGCCTCCAAGGAAGTATATATGTACATCTCTCACATACAGTGTTAGTTTCTTTAGGGATTGAAAAGTTGTCAGTATACATGAGACAATTGATACATTGTCTCAGGATGCCATTATCTACCAAGCTGTCCAGTCAGGCATTAGGAAAATGCATATCCATATTGTCAGGACCTATATTAAGATTGGTCTGTTATGGCTAAGGTATTTGGTTTTACAGCTGGTCACTTGTGTTGTGTCTGAGATTAAGGCTAGTTGCTTTGTAATGTGATCTTTTATTAGTGCTGTTTAAAGTGCTAACTAGCTTCCCTAAATATAACTCCACTCAAAGCCTTACTGTGTTTCATGTTAAGTCCTAAATTCTAGCTTTAAGTAAATTTTATAGATTAAACATTTTCTGCTATACAGGGTACTGCTAAAGCCCCCTGAGCATCTTTGAGCAAACTCTCTTACTTATAGGCACAGAAGAGAAAACTGAAAACCAATTCACACGCCTTTTGGCCAATAAATGACTACACATTGAGCTCCCTGGAGTGCTTTCCAACTCATAGAAACTAGGCCAACACCTTCTGCCAAAAAATGGAAGACCCTGGAAATTCTTATGTAATGGCACAGCAAAAGTAACTCTCAAGTTCAGACAAACACAAAACAGCTAAGTCTTTGGCTACATCACCCTTCTGCAAGGCAATTTACATCAAGGTAGATCAGTAAAACAACAAACAGACAAGAAGAGCATTTTTTTAGGTAAACAGTTGCTAAAATGTTTTGAAAATACAGTAAAACATTAGTGATCCTTTAAATTAGTAACTGGAATTCAAAAATACAGTAAAGTTATCTCAGCCTGGATGGCTCTGGATGCTGTAAAACCCCTTGGATTCACAGTCAAGGTTGACAAGTATTGCTGAGCTATGTGGGAATGAGCATAGTGCCATGCAAACACACCTTCTTTATAGCCACAGGAAAAAAAAAAGCTGAAGACTAACTCCTACGCCGTCTGGCCAACAAACAACTACAATTTGAGGCCCCTGGAATGAATCCCAACTCAGAGAAACGAGACAATACCTTCTACCACATGATGGATTATGCTGGAAATTCTTAATGTAAAAGTACAGCGAAAGTAACTCCCAAGTGCAGTCAAACACCAAACAGCTAAGTCCCTGGCTAGATCACCATTCTGCAAGGTGATTTAAATCAAGGCAGAATAATAAATCAACAAACAGGCACGAAGAACAAGTTTTCAAATAAACAGTTGCTTAAATTCTTTGAAAATATCATAAAACAGTAACAATCCTTTAAATTATCAAGTGCAAGTGCAAAAAAAAAAAAAATACAGTGAAGTTAGTTATCTCAGTGGAAATTACTCTGGATGCAGTAAAACCACATTGGATTCACAGGCAACATTGCCAAGCATTGCTGAGCTCTGTGAGAATGACTTTAACTATAAACTATGCTCAGAGCCGTTCCTGTGTATTTCCCAACTTGGATAGACAAGGCTACCTACTGCCACTAAGTAATTAAACTCAGTCAAGTTAATACAAAAACACAAAAAAAGTGTACTAAATGCAGTGCTTTCCCAGTGATTTAAATAGCTAGCTAGTTACTAATAAGGCAATTTAAGGCAAGGTAAACCAGCAGCACATCAAAATAAGGTACTACAAGTCTACAGCAATGCCAAACAGTTTAAAACACACCAGAGACAATTTATAATAAGGGAGGTTTCTCAAAAGCAATACTGGTTGGAAGGCTCGGCACTCAGTATTTGGATCTATGGAAAACAGTGGGATGGAAGAGGTATTTAAATAGCTTATACAGCTGACAACAGCAGTGAAAGGGGGAGTGATTTGGTAGTCAGAATACCATAATGGGCAGAAATGGAGACTGGCTGTTTAAAACCACAATAGAAACTGTGAGTGAGGGTTAGGAAAACTACAGCAAGATGCATCAAGGGATTCACTTATCTAATACAGAAATACTCTGCAGCTAAATTCCTTTGTTAAAAGATATGACAAGGAGGTGCTCCCCAAGCAAGGGAAACCATAATAGCCAACAACAGATAAAACACACAGTGATATATAGAATTTAGAAACCAAGAGCAATCCAATCAAAATCAAACCACTTCAAGCTAGACACTCTGTCTGCAAAGTACAAGCCACACTCCCATGTAGCTATGTATTTACTGCTGGGGCCTACTAAGGTAATTTTAATAAATCTGATTTAACTAAGCAACAAAAACAAGAAAATAGAAAGGAAAGAGTTAAAATCTGTCATCTTGGAGAGGAGGGGAATCACTGTGGAACCAGAATAGAGTTAGCAGTTTGATCTGTGTGCTCCATCCCTCTCAGCTGTCCAGATTTTTATAGATGTTGACTAATTTTTGGCCTGTTCCTCATAAAACTTGTGATTTTCTTGCAAATCATCAAGGACTGAAGTTGCTAAATAATAACAGACATTTGAGTTTTAGACTTCATAGTCTTCGGAAAATGCATGCTCATACAACTTCTGTCTAGCAACTTTCTAAGTTTATGATTGATATTTAAAACATGTCCATACTTTTGGGCCCTTGTCCCCCATTGTTTTTAGCTTTGTCCAGATCTCTTGTGCCAAGAGGTTGAGAGGTATGGTGTCCTATGACTTAGTGCTATTCAGTTTAATTTTAATGCAGCAAATCCTTCCACACTGCACTTTGATGACCTTTTTTCTGTCAGGCATCTTCTGGTGAATTTTCAAACTGACTGGCATGAAGATCAAGAAGAAACTACAGAATATTATTAGAAAGCTGGATATTGTTATGAAGGATATTGGGACCCTGAAACAGAAAGTCGATGCAGTAAAAGGGATAGGGAATGGCTTTGTAGTACAGTACAACAGGAAGGAGCAAGAATAACAAATGGAAACATTGCAAAGAAGGGGATTGAAATGGGAGCTTTTATTGTCATGTGAAGTTGGTCAATAAGCAAGACAATTTACAGAACAGAATGCAGAGAGAAAATATTTTGACTGTTAGTTTAAGGGAGAGAGTAGAGGAGTAGGGCCCAGAAAGGTTGATAAAATACTGGGTGAAGGACTTAGTTGAAAGGGAGCTCCACATTTAAACCTACAGGCTGACTGAGAATTCAAGATTACAAGGAAAGATAGAGCATTTTAATAAAGCTGAGGCTTCTAACAGTGAATCTGTACAGTTTTCTGAATAAACAAGTGATTAATGGCATAGCTGCGGACTACTGGTCTGTCTATCAGTCAAGGAAAGAGTTGATGGCTACTATCTGGCATATGAGACAGGAAGTAACAGTGGTGAAGATGCTTTTTCCAGCTGTTTTGCAGGTGTTATGGCAAGGTAAGCTTAGTGCAACAATATAGAATAAAATGAAAACCATCAGATACCTGTCTTTTGGGTATATGATTTTAATATGTAGTTGGGGGGATTAGCATAGGGGTAAGTGTGCATGAATAGGGAGAGTAAGATTTCTGCCTGGGTAGAAGTAGGATATATAAGTTTTTTTCAATTATAATAGACAAGGGAGGGTGATGCCCAGTTTAGGCACAGAAGCAGCAGACGGGAGGATGGGAATTGAAGTGAGAAGGGTTAAAATAAGGAACGTAATGTGTCAGTTGAAGACATTACAAGAAGAGATAGGGAAATGGGTTAGGGATGAGGAGGAAGCAAATCTGTTAGGGTGGAGGCTGAAAGAACATGGGAGGCAGGCAAGCATAGGCTGCAAGAATAAAGGTAGTAAACTATAAAATGTGATAGGAATTGTAAAGCTATGAGAGTTTTTTTAGGGAGTTTTTTTGGAATCCATGCTAATGAGTGAAGGGGAGAGAGTTTTATATATTAGTGTGAGCGTTTGGTGGAGAAAAAATCATATTGCTGTTGTACAGGATTGTTGGCTTGGGGGGAGTTATTTTGGCTATTAGACATAAGAAAGGAGATCTGGTGTGGATCCCTGATGGGGTTTCTAGTTGACTTTAATAAAATAATGGGTCTTGAGGTCAATGCTACTTTGGTGGACTTATTTAATTATATGATTGAAATGGAATGTGTTATAAGTTGGGCAACTAACTTTGTATGTGTCTGAAGAAATTCACTTGAATTTTTGAAAGAAAGTCCTACTCTATTTTCAAATAACTAATGTGATTCTTCCATGAATAAACAGCTAGTAATTTTGTTTAGAATGTTGGATTTATTTAATGAATGCTGAAAAATGGATTGTTCCCCAGCTCTGCGGAGGTGGTAGTTATGATAGTTTTTCCTTAGGGAAAGAATACCACAAGAACCCAATGAATTTTAAGTCAATATATCTGTGCACTGTGGTTGCAAAGCTACCGGAAAGAGCTCTGATGGCTAGGTTGGAATTAGTTTTACCTAGGGTGATAGTGAAAGTTCAGGCTGTTTCCATAAAGGGGACATCATTGCAGGCACAAGTCTTTCTTCAACTACATCCAGAACCTTAAAGGTAACACGCACACAGCAGTGTGCTGAAATTGTAGTGTATGGTACCACCTTCACCGATGAAGGTGACATATCAAATCTACTGGATGATAAATTCAGCTCAAGCTTCACCCCCTAATCCCCCCAGCTCTTTCGGGTGAAATTCCCTCCAACAAGCTTTCTCTCGCTATTAAAAGGGACCAGGTGATGGCAGTATTTGCTAAAGCCAAGAACATCACCTCTATGAGTCCCAACAACATACCTGGTTGCCTCCTGAACAGTCTAAAACATTACCTATCAGGACCACTTGAGGCACACTTAGACTACAGCCTCAAAACAGGATATAGTCATAGTGACTGAAGGACCGCAACAGTCACTCCCCTCTAAAAGGTTGGACCATCAACCAATCCAAGGAATGACAGACCTATCAATCTAACAAGCATAATATGGAAAGCCATTAAAAGAATCATTATGGAAATGATGAATAAAGACATTAGAAACCTACAGACACTGGACCCATCCCAATCTGGCTTTGTTAATGAAAGGTCATGCCTGCTTAACTTGGTAGACTTCTTTCAGAGGGTCACCAATACAATGGACCAGGGTAAAACAGTGCATACTGCATATCTTCATCTGACCAATATATTCAATATAATACCCCACTCAAGCATCGTTGACAACATCTCTGAGCTAGGCATAAATCTCTACATAACTCACTGGATTGCTAGCTGGCTCAAAGATAGGACCCAAGAAGTCAGGATTGGGAAGAGCACTTCCACCAGGAGAACAGTCACCAGTGGAGGACCTCAGGGCTCTGTGTTGGGCCTGGTCCTGTTTGGCGTTAACTTCTCAGAACCCAAGCTAATGTATAAGGCCTCTGGCTCATGACTAAATTTGGAGTTCCTATTAATCTCTTCCCCAAGACAACATCTTGCAAGAAGATTTAACACAGATAAATCATTAGTGCCAAAGCCATGGCCTAAAATCCAATGCCAAAATGCATTATAATGTACTTTGGGAAACTGTCAATACAAATTAATTACTTCATTGATAAAACTTCCCCTAAGAGCTGACCCACTAGTGAGGGATTGGGGCATACCTTTGACAAACACATAACTAAATTAGTAAGAAATCATTCTATGTCACCCAACTTCTAGGTAGGGGTATATCACCCAAGTCCATGGAAGTTACCACTCTACTCTGGCCTTAGCAGACCAGTCACTGAGTACTATTCCCCCTACAGCATCTACCTAGCCAGACACAACAGTTAGAGCACCCACAAAGGTTTCTCACCAGGAGAATTCAGGGCATGAATATCTTGTTTTACTCTGATTGCCTAAAGGCTCTGTCTCTGTATTCAGACTCCTACAGGCTGCTGACAGGGGAGCTTTGTCTGGCTTACAGGGCTTCCTCAGACCCTGCCCTGATAGATCTGCTGCACATGAGCAAAACAAACAGCACCAGAGACAATAGATTAAGGGATCTAAACTTCACTTGTGACGTAAAGAGAATATGCTGCAGAGACAGATATATGTCCCAAAAGATCCCCTTGCTTTGAGACAAGCTCCCCATTCTTGTAAAACAGGGTTCAACCCTCACCATATTCAAACAAAACCATGCCAATTGGATGGGTAATCATAAATTTACCCCTTGGTTTAACCCCCATGTCCCTTATAGATAGAGGCTGTCTATAAGAAAATATGTTCTCTACAATAATTACCTCCATACTCAATTGCTCCTCCGTATAGATGCTCATGATGCTCAGGATCAAAATGGGTTTGCAGTGCGCAGCAAGGCTTGTAAGGGACTTAGTGGTTGTTAGCCTACTAATAGCCTATGAATCTGTGAACTTATAAACCTGCTGAACATTGGAGGCTGTTAATGAATTCTTTGGACTTAGCAGAAATAGAAAAAAGTGATTTAAGCAAAAGTGTTTTTTTAAGGATGTGAGGGAGGCTTTTGATGCAGATTATTAGAATGCATCAGAAGAGGTACTTGCATGGAGGTAGTCTGTAAATACAGTGAAGCTCTATATACATAGAGTGTGACAAAAGTCATGACTGGTAGCCATATAAAGGATGAAGTTTGTTAAGTAAGGGCAATTATGAAAGGCAGCACTCTCAATGGTCATTTTTAACAGTAGTGGAAGAACTAGCACAGAGGATTAGAGAAGTGATGAGGGGGTAGGGTACTGAAGGGAGTCAGAGTGTTTGTTTGGGGATGACTGTGTGCTGTTAGAAATTGAGGATCAAATGTTACCTCAGATAAGGGGGTTAGCGTATGTCTATCAGTTAACAGAATTGTAGACAAGAAGGTAGTCAATGGATTGAAATGGTAACATTCATGATACTTGGTCATATCAGCCAGGGCCACTGTTACGTAGTATTGAAGTAATTAGTGTAATGGTGTTGTCCTATTACTATTTATATGATAGAAATATAGGTGATCCTTTTTGCCAATGGATTTGATAGTATACTTTTTTGCATTTCATTTAACACCATGGTCACAGCACCATTTATTTGTTTGTGTTAGTCTTTCTTCTAGTATCTGGGAGTTCCCAGGGAAGTTGATGATGGCTAAAATTTTACAGAAATTCAAAGTCAGCTGAAGGCCTCTGATGGCAGCTTTTTAATTTTTTTTTTGCACTGACTTTTTTCCCATGCAGCTGACTATCAGCTGGTCCTGGTGCATCTCCTTGTTCATTGTGTTTACCAATATCCTAACACCTCTGGATTTTCTTTGCATTAAGGTTTGAACTACCAAGGAAACAGATGCATCCCTGGACACAACATTGTACTGCTGCCGTAGAGTATTTCCCATTTAGGACCAGCCCTGTGTATGCTCAGCAAAGTCCTGAGGGCAGATTGTGCAATGGGCATCAGTGCTAAAAAAGTGATTACATTTACAAAGGGCTAATGTCAGTAAGACACCTCATCCATCCTCATCAGTACAGTGTAGTTGTTTTGCTATTCTCCTGTTTGCCACCACTCTGTGTGCTCTGGATGGATCTATGTCAAATGAGTGAGTTTTCAGAAACTTGAAATTCATATGGATGAGACCATATGATCGAGTTTCCAAAATCTTGAACATCAAAAAAAAAAGAAAACACAAAAACCCCACAAAAATCTACTCTTTTATGCTTATACAGGGGGTAAATTTCCCATTCCTCACTGTGCTGCAATCTCCATTCAAAAGCTTTACATTTTAAAAACTCAAGGATACGGTCTCACCATATGAATTACGAGTTTCTGAAAACTCAGTCAACTGACATATGCCCCTACCCTTCTCTCTACTCCCAAAATTAGCACACCCATACTTCCCTGTCAACATTTCATACACTAGAAACACTAATCAAATCTGGATTACCTTAACTATAGTCTGGAATTTATCTTTCAACACCTTCTGGCTCTTTCACATCACTTTAATGTCACAAAAATAAATACAAACAGGAGCAGCCTGAATCTTGGGCCCTGGGGTCACCACTGGTAAAGAGCCTATCAAAAAGTGTGCCACCAATCTTAACTTCCTAGGCTCTGTCTGTGAGCCAGTTCACTACCTTTTAGGTAACATAACAGTTTATATTTAGTACACAAGAATTATGTCAGAAGCAGTGGTAGGTCAGAGTTCATAAGTTGTTACTGAGCATGCAATGAAGGATAACAGTCAGATGTCTAGACCAGTTTCCCAAATGCCTGACAGCACTGTTTGGTTAAATTATTTGGTCAGAATAACATAGTAGGCAAATGAAGGCTGGAGGGATCAAACCCTGGAGTGCATGAACAGGAGCAGCCTTAGATAATCTGGTGCCCTAGGCAAAAGAGCTCCACGGCACCCCCCCCACCACCACCACACCACCCAGTGCCCCCATCCTGGTCTACCTACACCAAATAAATACTGGAAAAGTGTCCCTACTAGAGTGACACCCTAGGCGGCCGCATAGTTGGCCTATGCTTAAGGCCAGCTATATGCATGAAGCAGCTTGCTAATAGTTCTTAACTTTAATTCTCTTGCAACCAAAGCCACTCAGAAATCCAAAACCAAGAAATACAAAGTTGTGAGAACCACACCAAATGGACAGAGGGAATGTATTAGTACTACTTTAATAAAAAAATACAAATACAAGTTAAGCACTTTCAAATGGACAATATCAGACTTCATCAAAACTAACATATCATGGGTAAACAGCACTTAAATAACCTCCAAATTACCCTAGAACCAATCAAATACACCATCATTTAAATAATTAAGGTAAATAAACAAAAAATGTCTTCAAAATGAACAAGTACATACGAGCAAAAGGCATAAACCTGTACATAAAAAATAAAAACATTACCTAGCTTAAATTTTAACAGGATAAAACTGAAAGTCAAAAGATTATAAGTTAATACCTGTGTCTAAAAGTAATAAATAAATAACATTTAATATAAAATTTGTATCATTGTCAATTAAAATAATAAATGACAATCAAATTCACAGCCTGGCTGCATTAATTTTTAGCACAATAGAAATGTAAATGCTTTCATTTAACCCTGGGAATTTTCCTGCATCTAATATGAGTTGCCATAACAGCTCTTTATATTCAACTCTTGTCTCACAAGTGCTGGTTGCCTATGTGTTAGTTCTTATGAAGTCTGATATTATCCAGACGAAAGAGCTTAACTTGTATTTGTATTTTTATTTTTTCCTCTAATCTTCTTTACTGTTTCTCAGACTATAATGAATCCAAGTTCCTGTGCTAGGAATACAACCCCCAGCCTTCTGATCTTCAAGCACTCAAAGTCAAAGTTAGCACTATTTTTTAACAACTTTCCCTCATCCAGGGCCTCAATGATTTTTTAAAAAGAGTCAAGCATGTTAAGCAGAAAGAATCTGCCATTCACAAACCCAAAGTGATTAGGGTCAAGAGACCTTAGGCTGCATCGGCTATGTTTATGAGGTCCAAAATGCCGTGTTTCATTTTCTTACAGACAGCACTTGTAAGGAATTGAATCTATAATTAATAGGATCATTGCTATGTTTTCCACTGCACAAAGGCATGACAGCCACAGCCTCAAACTCTCATGTGCAAGCCAGATGA
This sequence comes from Protopterus annectens, assembly GCF_019279795.1. Lineage (NCBI taxonomy): Eukaryota > Metazoa > Chordata > Ceratodontiformes > Protopteridae > Protopterus > Protopterus annectens. The sequence continues at coordinate 1,298,381,485 of NC_056739.1, forward strand.
CAAAATGAGGGTGAACAGATTGCAAAGTCGGTCAGTACAAAAGTGCTTTACCTCAGTGCACTGTCAGGTTCCCACTGAGCTAGTATTTTTGACTTGTTCTAGAGCGATGTTTAGGGGGTGAAAGCCAACCAGATGTCAAGCATATGTAAACTAAATAAAGGTAGGGTTGAGAAGTTTTTTTTATTATTTGTCTGTTATAGGTCAGAAATTTCTTCATAAATGAACTAGATGGGGTATGTATCAATTCAGAACAGTGCTGGGTATTGTTTCTAAGGTTCCTGGTATAGTTGAAGAAGGACTTGCAATTGCTTTTGACAGAGGCAGCAATTCTGAATTCATACTTTGCCTTATAAGATTTCATTTTGTTTTTAAGCTCTTTGTTTATCTTAATAACGAGCCAAATAAAGTGTGTCAATGACATAAACCACAACTATAGAATAAAAATATGATGCTGAACATAACCTCAAGTGTAAAATTTAATAACAAATTTAGCATTTTTGTTCATAAAAAGCTTCATCAGAACAAACAACTAAGAGATCCACTTACATAATCATAAATTGCATGGTAAAAATTACATATCAAAGTATATTCAATTGTAAAAAAGTTCTCAGATTAATCATAAACACAAAACGTATATTAAATATATTGTATATATTAAAGCATTGTGCAATCTCCAAAAAATAGAAATATGCATGTTAAAAATGCAGTCAAAAGTGTATATTGATCTATTCAAAATGTTGCTACCCTTAACTGCAAATCATAGTTGATATAATTACATTTGTTCAGTCCAGGTGTATGGGAAGCATGAAGCAGTAACTGCCAAAATAATTCTCAGTATAAAAGCATGTCCTCCCAGCACTCACCTCTGTCATTAAGGGTAAGTTTTTTCCAATACAAAAAAAATAAATTTTTTTTAAAATCTCTACAAATCCTATAATGCTTACTAAGTGCATTATTATTATCACTTGTTTAATGACATGCACATTCTCATATGGGTCCCATACACATTACTGAAACACCCCTTCACTAACTTTCACATGACCGAGCTGTCAACACCGGCAGGACATAACACCGACCACTCAGAACTCTGACGGGAAAATGATGGCGAGTAACCCGTTGGTCAACCAGACAAGCACACAACAATGGCAGCAAACAAAACAAACCCACATGGGGGGGCTGTGCCCCCCCCACACACACAACCCCCCCCTATCTAAATAAACCAACTCAAAGATTACACTATCGTGGAAGTACGCGGCAAAGGTTGACATGATGGCCAAGCATTTCCTTACCATCAGTTTACCATCTGTGTTCTGAGTGGTCGGTGTTATGTCCTATCGGTGTTGTCGGCTCGATCATGTGAAAGTCGGTGAATTGGGGTTTCGGTAATATGAAGGGGTCCTGCTCATATAAAGGACTTCTCAGGGCATGCTCTGTTTTTCCAGTATAGAAATAGAGCAGGCAGTACAGCTGGCAAAATACATAAGTGCTTTGGTTTGACAGTTATCTCTGACAATTGTAGTGAGCACCCTAGGATAATTGGCCACTGTGGTGTTAACACTGCCCAAAATGTATCTACATTAATCATGCCCCTGTGTGAATGACTGGGATCCCAAGTCACCCAATTACCTCTTTCCAACAGCCTTTTACGGTTGTTGTACCTTTTGTAAGCAAACTCGAATACCTCACCTAACTTACATAACAGCTCACTCTGCCAAAAACTTCACCTTCTGAGATGATTCTATATAAGCGTACCATCTGGTCCTACACTAGGTTTTTCTTTTGCCATAAATGGAAGTAGCTTTTATAATGTAAATAACTATTAGAACAGGTTTCTTTTCTAAAAATGTTGGAATCAAACCTACATAACATGCTATTTTTGGTAATCATAACATCCTAAAATTGATAGTTTTAATCATAATGCCAAGTAAATTTCAAAAATTCAACAGTCTGATCCCATTATAAATAAAACTCATCAAATTCTGCAAAGGAATCCTTCCATAAGACAAACAAATTAACAAGCTAGAAGACAGACGTAACTTTATTCACAACATAGCCAAGTTGTTTTCTCTCAAAACGTAATGTGTGCAGTGACGGCAGTAGAATTTTCAAAACAGTAACAGGGCCAATAAAAGCCAAATCCAGTAGCTACAGATGAAATAAATTAAATTAAGCAACTATTAAAATAAAGACTCCACTCTCCCTGTGGTCAAGAGATTGGCAGTTTTGTCAAATCTAGTAGTAGATGCAGGAGATGGTAACAGCAGGAGACTTGTTGCACAGCTTTGTCAAGTCCAACCATATGGAGTTCAGAGGCACACAGGTCATGACAGTAGATAAGAGTCACTTCTGGAGATAAAACCATCAAAGTTTGTAATACTTTTCAGCTGTATGCAGCAGAAAAAAAAAATCTATCAGAAATTAAGTAACAATTTAAGTAGTACTGAGAACCTAGAAAGAACTTTATTTATGTAAGACATATTCCCCCATACCTCTCAACCTGAAAACATCAAACATCTGGACGAAGGCCCATAAAAAGTAAGTACAACAAGCCAAAACATTTATATGCTAATTAACATAAAATCTGCATACATAATTATCTAACCCCACCAACTCCAATGGAATTGTGGGATACCAACATTCAAATGCAAATTGAAGAACAACAGACAACACATTAAACACAAAATATAACCTAAACATGAAATATAACAGAATACTAGTGTTTTATTTATATTAACATTTAAATTGTATCAAACTTTGAACGTGTGTAAAAAACTAAAATGCAATTATTAACTATGATGATCATACCTCTCAACCATTTAACCCAAAAAATCTGGACAAAGCCTGCCATAATGGGGATGCAAATACCCAAAAATAGGGACAGATTTTAAGTATTGCTCTTATAATCTTAGCAAGTTGCTAGAATAACAGGGTATGTATGAAAATGGATTTTCTAAAGGATAGTAACACTGAGACTCAAATGTACAACATTATTTACTAATTTCATTCCTCAGATCATCCCAGTGATTTACCAATAAACCAAAAATTTTATGGGGAAAAGACTGAAATTTTGTAGCAAAAATCTGGACATTCTGCAAAAAATCTGGGCAGTTGAGAGATATGATCCTTTATTTAAATAAATAGACAAATGACATATACTTCATAACTGTGGTACTCGCAAATTTCAGTGATATGTGGAGTCCTAAATGTTCTTTCTGAGGTAAACAGGACATTTTATTTTAAAAAAAGCATTATGACTTATCTAAGTGTTGTCTGTCTCAGCAAAAGAAAGATAGTTTGTCTAGACCATTAATAAAATTGAAATACTGTGCAAATGTTGTGTGTTTGAAATAGGGCTCTTTCTAGTTTCCCTTCATTAATGCTCAAAGCTTTATTTTCTTGCATAACTCTCAAGCTCTTACTACCGGAATAAGGAACAAATCCAAAAAAAAAATGTCAGGGACAATCACGGGTACTTTTTAAAATATTAGTATTATTAACTTGAGAATTTGCCATAATAAGTCAATGTTGAGTTAAGATGCATTTTCTCACTATTTAATAAGTGCTCTCCACCACATTTTTCTCCTAAAATCATCAGTTTAAGAGAGAGATTAGAAGGGACAGAACATATTTTTGAGTCAGATTCAAGGACTGTCTGAAAATCAGGGACAGTTAAGAGGAATATTTCACCATCATAGTCTACATGTTAAATGGGGTGTCAAATATACGTGCCAAGTGAAGAATGAAAATAGACCATCGAGTGGTCCAATCTTATTAAAATTTAATAGCTCGTTTTTAAATGATGCTGGCTACAAAACTTAATGTTTCTAAATAAATGTCTAGCTTTCTTGTGAACAGTAAGTTCTTAAATACAATTAACTTTAATACCAGTTTATATGCGTCCCCATTTTGTCAAAATACCTCGGAACCTGTTTGCAAGAGAATAATGTACAAAGTCATAAAGAATGGGGGCCATTTTAAATACTACTTTATTTCACATAAAAAGTTACTACAACAACAGATTTTATATAAACATGTATTTGCATTTTCTAAAAAAGAAGAAGTAAGAAAATCTGATATCTAGCATTATTCCATCCATCCATCCAAACCACCTCCATTTTCCACAGTTTCACACAAGGGGTTGGGGTGTTGCATCAGCAGTGACCATCATTTAGAGCCAAGGTTCACATACTGCAGAATGTAATTCTCAGTGATTTACCAGAAAATCAAATATTTTACAAGGAATAGGACAAAAATAAGGGGAAAATCATGGCCATTCTTCAGACATCAGGAACACTTGAGGATATGATATCAAAGTAATCTATCCATCGCCCTAAAACATCTGAACTTGGCTTGAAGGCAGTGTATTTTAGATTATTCTTAGAAATAAAGCTGTGAAGAAAGCATAATGGTTATTCCTGACACAGTAAAATGCCTCAGATGTATACATTTCTTGTGATCCATTCTTTGCAGCCTTCTGTTTTATGAACTCTTGCAAATTGTAAAAAGTTATCCAGATTAGGGAATCTCAATATCGCTATGCATGTCCAGAACAACTGCAATCTTTATATGTGTGTGTGTGTGTGTGTGTGAGTGTTTGTATATATATATATATATATATATATATATATATATATATATATATATATATATAGATATAGCTTTTTGGCTTAGAATAATTCAACAAGCTATAGTTAATACAATGTAAGGGCAACTCTTTTTAAACTATTACACATCATACAGACCTACTTCCAAAAAGTCACATCCTGCCACACTTCATTGTAGACTACTCACCTGTCCTTCAGTTTCCATATTTTTCCTTCTATGTACCTAGATCTCTGATACCAATATTAGACTTTGATTGAGGAAGGTATATTTCTGACCTGTTGCAATTTTTTTTGTAGTTCTCCTCTAATCCGCGCCATAATCTCCAGCCTCTAAATTATTGCCCCGTTATTATTTATGTAATACAAAATAAGTAAAAATTGTGTAAAAACGAGAAAAGATACAGCGTTATGATTTAGGAAATTCTTAAGAATGAAGCAGTTGGAGATGGCATGTATATAGAATTGTGATTTATAAATTCTTAAGAACTTTTAAGAAGGTGCGTATTACACTTGAGCACATTAAAATGTGCTGAAGTTTTTTGTTTCACTGTGAGGTACAGACTTGTAATACAATGCTACAATAAAAAAGAAGAAAAGAAAACAGAAAAAAGAGATTAGATGAGATGCAAAGCACAGTGCTTTATGATTTTATAAGGATGCATTTTTCCCTAAAATTACTCATTTTAAAATGAAGAAAGCACAATTTGTGCAGATTTTAATAATTCATTTTTTTCAGCATGGAATTTCACAGAAGTTAAAAAGTGCACATGGTGTACAATCTTCGGTTTATTTATTTGCCGTTGCTTTTTGGCATTTGGGTTCCCTGTCTGTAAATATTTCTTGTAACTCTTTTCTTACTTTCCCTCTGTACTTTAAATTATTGCCTCATGACAACCTGTATTTGCTTTATGTCTACGCCAGTTTTGGATAGCAAGAAATAAAAAAGTTATGCCTTGCAAAAGTACAGTTAGTAGTTCAGCATACACCATGCATACACCACTTAAGCTTTTGGTGTACATACTCATTTCTGACAAGGCAGCATTTGGCCAATTCACAGGTACTAGGTGCCCAATTTTCAGGTACAATGCTGAACCAAAAAGAGAATAAGCAAACTAGCATAGCAATTGCATGTTTTTACTGTGATGTACACATGCTGCCTTGCTACCTTTCCAGTTTTATGAAAAGTTTAGTATATGTGTTGTAGTTTAATTAATCATTTAGTGTGTGTGTGTGTGTGTGTGTGTGTGTGTGTGTGTGTGTGCGCGTGCGTGCGTGCGTGCGTGTGTGTGTGTGTGTGTGTGTGTGTGTGTGTGTGTGCTAACAGAATCATACGATGTTAAAGAGTCGACTCTGTGATTTTAAACCTTTTGTTATAAAACACATGACATTTGACATGGTCTGCATGTGGTATTTTCCTTCTTATCCCCCACATACAGTAAAAAAGATCCCAAATGTATTTATTTTTCTTTGTTTATGTTTTGATAATCAGCATATCCAGCTAGGGTATAGTGGCCTATTTTCAGTAGAGTGAACTTGTGAATCTGCTCCTGCTCTGAAGTGGGAACTGATGGTTAAAATCAATGTTTTACTTATTGCATTGCTAGACTACTGGCACCTGGCAGATACAGTTTCTATTAGGCAAGGCAATAAGGCAAGTTTTTTTTTTTCCTTTTTTGCTTAGCTGGAGCCAGAGGATGTGGTGGTCAAGCTGCCGAAAAAAGTAAATTCCTGAATCCTGGCAGGGACTGGGAGTGAGTGCAGAACATGGGTGGGGACTGGGCAGACCGGACAGACTCTGCACTGTAGTGCAGAACTTGAACTACATTATGTACTTGGCAGAACTTAAAATTAAATTGTAAACAGTGAAACACTGAACAGCTGTGCAAGCTCCTCTCACTGCTGTGCTCCATGGCTGCTGCTGCTGCTAATACTATTCCATTTCCTTCCCTTCTAATTCAAATTTCCAAACAGGTGGGCAGTCTGCCTCATGAAGTTAACATCATCACACACGTCCCTGCATGCTGGTGATGTGTGATGATGTTGGCAGCAACTTCCAACTATAACAAAAAAAAAATTGAAAACAATTGGGAATTGAAGGGGCCACTTGGGAATTTGTGGCAATCCATTATTTTGCCCTCAAAACTGGTAAATACTAAGTAATTCAGTACGGTTGAGAGGAATACCCCCCCCCCCCCACACACACACACACACACTCACACACACATTAAAAATAAAAACAGGACCCAAGAAAAACAACAGAATTTGTGTTAATAGAACCAAAGAATAAAGCAAGATACCAACCTTAATGAATTACATGACTCACTTATAAGGGACAGATTTGTATGCAGCCTAATTTGTGATAAAGGGAAAAGCAAGCTTTTATGTGATTTAATTTTGGAAAAAATATGCTAATATATGCAGAGGCAATGCACTTATAGCTTTACAATTGAGATAATTAACAAACACACTAGATGTGTGCAAGATAAAGTTGTAGAATAATTTCAAGATAACATTGAAATGTAGACAACACTAATGAAGTATGACAGGCCTAACTAGACAACAATGAGACTAAGAGTGCCAGAACGCATGTAGAACATATGATATAACAAAAAGAGGACAGGATGATAAGCAAAGATACATGATAGTTTAAAAGATGTGGTTAATGCCATGAGGACAGATTTTGCTCTGTGATTAATAATGTTTGCTGAAAATGTGGCATTTTGATTCATTTTGTAAAGATATACAATGGTGAAAATACTACTGTGATCATGTGAGACCAGTGCAAGTTCAAAGTCAGAGAATGCACTTATGTCAATAAATAGTGAAGACCTAGATGCAGATGTTGAATGTAATGTTCTGAATGATTAATCATTTAAGACATTTTGTGTAAAAGGCATGTGAGCTATCACACATTCCCTCTGTTAGTATATTCAAGGCACAGACTTTCACCCAAGGAAAATATTAAAATGTGTACTCAACAATTACAATTTAAAAGTCAAGAATCTGTTAATTTTGCCAATGCATTTGAGTTTATTTATCCACCACTTAGCATCATATACCCAAAAGTAAATACCCAAGTTAAGTGAACTTTCCAAACAGTCAAAAACATAATTAAAATATGAGCATCAAAGGAAACAAAAATGGTATTTCATTGTCCTGGTGCTATACAATACTCTGCTAGATCCATTGGGACTGCCTCCACTAGAAAGTCTAATGGGACAGTGGCTACACACAACATTATCAACTAATTAGCCTTATTAACACCAGCACCCGCAGCGTGTCTTAAATGAGAACTGGAAAAAGCAAACTCAAAAGGCCTGCTGTGATTCTTCTTCTTCTTCTTCTTCTTGTTCTTTCGGCTTTTCCCGGTTAGGGGTCGCCACAGCGGATCACCTGTCTGCTCATGATTGGCAGTGGAGGCCTGCTGTGATTGCAAGCTTTAAATTATAAAAGTTTTATCCTGGTGATGCAGTAAGATTGCAAAATGTCCAAGATCATGTGCCAAGGAAGATTAATGTTGTTGTAATCCAGGCTGCTAAGACTCCAAGGTTCTTCATATATGGACCAGAGAGGGACAATTACTGAAGTGTAACAGAAGCCATCTATACTGGATGCCTAACATGAACTTCCAATAGCTCTTGAAAAGGAGGAAAAGGAAAAAGAGAAAGAGAGAGAGAGAGAAGAGTGTGAGAGGATGGTAAAGGAGGTTCCAAACCACTTGTTGACTGTAGGATCAGAGGTCATCTTACCAACAGAAGGATTGTCAAGATTTAAAGCTACTATCACCAGCATGGACTATCAGCTCCAGGAGGTATTGTGTCAAGAATCAGAGTTAAGTACCTAACATGGAACAAGACCACCTCAGGGAACTGAAATGTTATTGGATCTATTTTTGGTGTAATCACTTAATACAGTGTTTTGAAATTAAAGCTTTTCTTTTAATTTTAAATACAACTTTTATGATTGTAACTGGATGTTTTAACTTCAGCTGTAGTATATCCCTAGTATACCACCTTCCTGTTAAATAAAGCTTAAGAGGATGGATATATAAGCTCCCTGTAATAACTTTAAATAATAGGCATATTATGTTTGGAAGGATCAAGCTTGTCTCCTTATTTTCCCGGGCAGACATCTTTTTAAAGTAAAATGATTTTCTTAGAGAAGCTCCTGTGTATGTCCATACATTGTTATGGTATCATTTTTAGTGTACATGCCTTATTTTATTTTAGCAAAGGAATGTGTTTACTTTCAATTCAGTTGTTGACATAATGTAATTCTTAGCCTTGATTTCTACTGTTTGTTTTTCTCATGGACAGTGCAGTATATATTTATAACTTATACAAACTTTTATTTACCTTTACAAGGCTCTGCCATTTTAATGCTGTGAATTAAGGATGATAACAGCTAATATGATCCTAATAGTAGAGCAGACCCATGTGTAAACTGCTCCATTCAGCATTTTGCTGCAAGTGTCTTATGTCAGCCTCAGTTTTCAGCCTTTTGTCAGACTGTTAATATAGAACCTTGGTTTTGTTTTACAGCTTCTGATCAAGTATGCTTTGAAATTATTTGATTAAATATTTTTTAACACAAAATACATGGTATCATTGGACAAATTGCAGAAAATACCAAGATAAAAAAGATGACTAGTGACAATCAGCATCAAAACCAAGTGACAGACAACAGCTGGATAACAATAATGAATATTACCACTGCTCTTTCAAATGGTCAGTCCAGAGAAAAGGAAGCTAATTTGCCAACAAGCTATTGCAAAACAAGTACAACTAACTGAACAACAACAACAATAAGGGAAAAGTATCACTGTAATTTTGAGCTGCTACCTTTTCTTCTGTTGTCTACACAGATCAGCTATGTGCAACGTGTTCATAAGTGAAGGGCAAATCTGTTCAGCTATCTTTTGCTTAGTCTCATTAAAATGTTAGTGTTGCATCTAAGACTTGAAAGTCATTCCTGGTTTGTTTGTGCACTATTAGCAAATCCTTACAGCTAGTGCTTATTGTTTTTGTACAAAAAATGCAAAGTCATATAAAATGGGCTAACCCATCCTTTATCGTTGATACATCAGACCATAAAGACAAAAGTAAGCTCTAAACATTAGCATTAATAATTGTTTCAGAAATAAATCCTCAAAAAATCCATACTGATACTCTTAAAAGAAATATTGTATCTCCAACTTCAGTAACACCCAAAAAAGCATCAGATCAGATGGGAAATAGCCACTGCAGTAGATGCAGAAAGAATGAACTAAATATTAATTACACTCTCATGTCACCTCCAGACATTCTTCTAGTAATAGCTTAGTAACACCTCCAGGCATCTAATATTGTCTGTTCATGTTTATTTTAATAACTGTAAAACCATGCTGCATGTAAGCTGTTGAAAGATTTCATCTTAAAGCTTACATACTGGGCAATACAACTCTTTGTTTTTACTGGATCTCTGTCTAATGCTTTTTAAGAAATATCAAATGTTGGTCATATAGTATTTACTCACTGCCAATATTGTCAAAGTATCTTAAAAAACAAGCAATACAAATAGTATGCTACTTAGTCTCATGAAAGTTCACAAATGGTGAACAAAATACTGCTGAGAGTTCTCATACGGCTTGTAGTTACTGTGATAGCTTAAGGTGTTTACTAACATTGATATTGAGTGTATTTATTGTGATTTATAAAATTCACTTTAAAACCTATAATCTGATGAATGCCATTGTTACAAAGATATAACTTGTGTTGAAGAGTTTTCCATTTGCACTTTTTTAGTAACACTTATAGTACTAGTAATTTGAACATTGAACTGTGAGACTATGACAGAATTTAGACAAAAGCCTTAGGATGCAACCATAGGAATTTATAGAGTACAAACTTTTACAGCACCGTTGGAGGGAATGAGTTAATACATACTACACCAAAAATGTGCATATCCAAATGCTTTTTGTAAGAACTGTATCCCTGCGCTATTATCCAGATTGCCTAATCAGAAGTAACAGATTGTGATTTCCACTGGGATACTGCAACTGTAGTCGACAAATGTTTTTTTACTCAAGCAGCATTTATTCAACTTCACATAACAGTGTCACAACTAATTTAAAGTTAGACTTTCTTTCCTCTGAGGAAAGAAAACATGGTAGTACAAAGTGTACCTATAAACTGGTTACTGATTGAGGAATGTTAAAACCATCTGCTATGTATATAAAAGCAATTACCACCCACTGGACATGGTAATACAGGCTTTCCTCAATGGTTGACATCCCTTTATTTTAGTTTTGCCTTCATGAACAAACAATGCCAAGTTTGGCTAAAGCATAATTTGAAATATACTTTAAAATCAATATGTTGGCATAACAGAATTGAACTTGTGGGAAACACTGATTTTTTCTTCAGAATGTCATCTGATGTCTTACTGTTTCCCCACAACTACAAGATTTGTGAAACAATATATGCCAATATGAATATTAAGAATATTTGTCTCAGTATGATGCATCCCCAGTGAAAGTTACTTCCAGCCAAAGCTAAACTTGTGCTTGCCTAGGGCCTACAAATCTTAACTGTACAAAGTAGATTGATCTATCTATCTATCTATCTATCTATCTATCTATCTATCTATCTATCTATCTATCTATCTATCTATGTGTCTATGTGTCTACATGTCTGTCTGCCAATCTGTCTTTCTTTCTGGTTGTACATGTTTTCAGTGTTCTTTTGCTGTCTGTGCCATTCCCATTAGCATGTTTGCTCACTCATCTCTATTGAAGCTTGTGTATTGGGGCAGGAGTTGAGCAGTGCATGAGCTATCATCCATATGCACCCATAAATGCTAGACACTTTTAACCCCTTTGCTATGGGCAAGTCTTAGAAGTAACCACAGAGTCACAGTCTCCTAGAATAATCTCTCTGTTCTAGCAAAAATACCATTGTTGTGCTGCTCAAGCCCATATGCCCCATGCTGTATCTCCTGCCTTAACTAGAGGTCAGTCATTCATCAGGACAAGTTGCCTGCCTAACACCAGAATGGACAAGCAGGTACTAGCTACTATCTCCTTCTCTACCTTGCCAGATCCTTCACTGTTCCATCTGGATTTACATTGTCAACAAGAGGAAAGTTATAAATAGAAACTGTATATGGCAGTCATAAATCAACAGGAAAAAGAATTCAGGGCATGTGATAGTGTCATACTGTGTCAAGTCAGAATAGGAAGCACACATAAGGAAGGTATAAGAAACACAGCTGAATGAATCAATGTTTATCTCACTTCAAAGTATCCAAAATTCTAAAAAATAACATTTAAATTGTGTAATATAACTCTTGGGGGCAATCGGTACTTTCATATCTGCAGTTTGCCTAATGTGTTATTTACATATAATGAGTTGGAATCAATAAAAAGAGTGACATTTTTCAATAAGGTCTGGTAGGCAGACAGACTACCTATATGGGAATTAAATCACAATACAATTTTTATAGGAATGTACTACTCTATACATAACCTTTTTTCTGTGTTTCATAAAGTACACAATAATGAAGTCACAAAAATGCTCAGCAATGTATAAATGAGATTTGGCAACAAACCAATTTATACAGGGACATCTTCGGTAGGGGTTAGACAACTATATCAGTGAGAGGTAAGAGGGTGGGGGGGATGAAAGGGTTAAATGGAAGGAGGGTCAATTGAGAGGAAATGAGGTAAGGGGTGGGGAGGGGCTTGGGCAAAACCAGCTGGGTAAGGAATCACATTTTGTTTAGCGTGAACTTGCTGTGCAAGTACCTGTACTATGTCTATGACAATCTACAGGTATGGTGGTGCAGGCAGGCCTTGGACTACTTTTAGTCAGGAATGATATGCCTTTTTTTTTTCCTCTGCTTCCTCGGTAGGTGCTTGTCTGAAGTTTGTGCTTGGCAGCAATTTGTTAGCTTAACTACTCCCTAAGCTTGTGAGAACAATATTTACACTGCATTAATGAGGGCTAGGGGGCTATTTTATTCATGGTGTAGATGGGGCAGTGGTTTTAATGGGTGGTGTTTTGGTGTGATTTTGCTGGCAGCAGGGAACCATAGTATTATCCAGAAGCACTTTGCGGAGCTTAAGTTCATTTGTTTTGGCTGCTGTATTGGGTCCGTTATAGTACATTTACATGTTGGGTGAGGCTAAATGGTGTAGCTTAATGGATATGAAACTCCTATACATGGTTGCTTTCTGTCTGAATGGAGATGCTGTGTCCTGCAAACTTGCATTTATTGGAAAAACCTTGCATTGGTGATGCGATTCCATCACCTGTTTCTTCGGTGACAGTGTTCTCGGTTCTTTGGTGGTGGTAGTTTTGTGTCTTTTGCTTGGGATTCTCAGCAGGGTCAGTCTGATATTCACAGTTGAGGTATTTTCCTCAGTGAAGCCCTGAATGCTTTTGCAGGCTCTGTGCAAGTTGGTTTGACTGTTGCCATGCAAGCACAGTGGCAGTGACAGTCAGAGGGTTGTGGTGTGCTTACAAAGCAAAGTAATGAATACAACGTGGTGGAAAACCTTTGTGGTAAGCTAAAAGTCAGTGACCAAAGGTTTCTTTAAAGAATACAATACTGCTGCTCTAGGTGATCGGGTTGTTTGGAAGCCTGGAGTGTTGTGTGGTGACTGTGTGTGGCAGAACTTTCAGGGGTGTGTTTCCTCCACTGGGGTGTCACGGTCACTGGATTGGCACACCATCTTGGACATGAGGGGGAGGTTGCATGCGTGGCTCAGAGTTTGTGTCCTTCAGATTTGCTTGCTGGTGTTACGCCTGTTGTTCTGCTGGTTAGTGAGGTGATAGGAGTGGTGTTTGAGGTCTGTCCCCAACCTGCGTTGAGATTTGGTGTTGGTCTTGGACTTCTGGGTCTTTTGTAGCATCCGTGATTACTTTGCACTATGGAGGAGCTGCTACAGCTTTCCTTTCATGTGCTTTGAGGTGCTGAGAGTGGCACCACTACTAAAAACCTGTTACATATGTCTGAACTGGTGGCAGCTCTGATGGAAGTAAAAGAACCAGCACATATCATGAAGAGGAGGAGAATTTCCAGAGCGCCCTTGAAACATGTCTTCTAGTTAGTATGAATACCATTTCAGGTCTCCTCTGAAAAGAGGCAACTGTCCTAGGGGACTAATCTGGTCAATAAAAGATAAACAAAAAAGTGAAATCAAACAATGAACAAATCTTGGCTGCAAAAACTTACCAGTAATGTTTCATATTTATTTCATTTCTTCCAAATGCCAGTAGATATCCACTGAATACCTGGCCAGCCAAACACTGACAACTAACAGTATTGATGGTCACACTGAAGAAAATCTGATTATTTAAGTTAATAAGTTTTAGGCAGTACAAATGTACATTATCACCTGCAGAATGAAGGACAAAAATGTTTATAGCTGTTTTAGATTAGTACTTCCATAGTGACATTTTCATAAGGCTGCACCTTTAGCCCTTTTTGCCTTTACAATAAAGTCATGTTTTTTGCTTGCGATGTTGATTGGGAGCATTCCTTCAACTGGTTCCTACCTTTAGAGTCCCTGTTTGCAAAGCCGGTGTCGGTGGTTGGTGTTGTGTAGATAGTGGGGGTGGTTAGTGTTGTGTAGATAGAGGAGCTGGATGTCGGGGCTATATCACTTGCTGTGGATGCTGGTTGATGTCCCTTTGGTGGGTTCAGCATGCAGGTCTATGGGGTTTTGATGTCAGGAGCTCAGACATGTGTGTGGAATTGGTTTTTATTTTCCTTTGCCTGTATATCTGCAGGGGATTGCACTGGGTTAGTTCCACATTTTTTTTTTGTGTGGTGTGTGTGTGTGTGTGTGTGTGTGTGTGTGTGTGTGTGTGTGTGTGTGTGTGTGTGTGTGTGTGTGCATGCATGTCCTGTGGTTGCATACTCTGGCATGCCTCTTGGTTGTGCATTGGGCAGAAGAAAATGTTCCTCAGTGTTTGTTTGTCTTGGGAAAGGGTCTACATGCCTACTGTTGGCTAAGTTCCATGTGGAGGTTTAGAATCATACTTGTGGTTCTGAATATTGCATACCACCTTTAATTCAGTGTTTCCATTTGTGTGGGTTTGCAGACTGTGAGGCACATACAAGTAACAGTCAAGTGTTATGCATGCCAGTACTGAGGAGGGATGGCGGTTGTTCACCTATGGACTTATACCTTTCAATTGTTCTTGATTTGGCCACTGGTGTTATACTAGATGATCAGGGATGTCCCTGACTTTGACTGAAATTTCAGCTCTGACTCTTTTAGTCCTTCCTAAAGCTGGTGTTTGTGGTAGGAAGGTGGTGAATTACACTTAATAATGGCAACAGCTAAGAGCATAAACTTCTTTATTGGCAAGTTACATTCTCCCAGAATCTGAAAAGGTGTCAGTCTTAGTAGTACCTGACAGATTGGGAGAACATTCTGATAATATACTGGTGACAATGCCAGGTCCAGTTCAACATCTCCTGGGTACAAATGTATTCAACATCTCCTGGGTACAAATGTATGGCAGGTGTCCCTGATGGTTTTTAACTAGTTGGGTTTTGTCCTGTATTCGGTTGTGATTGGTCCTTGTTTGATGGAGAGTTTAGGGCTCTGTTAGGTTCGTGTGATTAATGGTTAGCAGTATAGGGCATCCATGCAGGTCATTTGTAGTCTACAGTGGGTTGTTCTCAGGGCAGGCCTTTACCCTAAACTGTCAAAGGAGTTAGCATGTGGCATAGTTTTTAATGGTACAAGTTTTCGCAGTAGGTTCAGGGTTAGGTTTCTATCATGGTTGGGTGGTTTATAGGAAGGTGAAGTAGTTCATTAAAGGAGGAATTGGCAAAAGTTACACAGGACCATTTTTGTGTGCCTGGTTAATTGCACGGGAAGTCATAACAGCACTGGAAGGGAGATTTGGAGATTCTCTGCATGCATCTCAACCGTACAGATTCACAGAATTGGCTAGACTTTTTCATATTTTGGTGCTGTTGATAAATTGTGGATAGTGGATTTCTGGCAACTAATGTCAACTAATGGCAATTCCTTAAGGATGGCAGTTAGAAAATAAGGACAGACAATAATTCAGTTGGTGCCCTGAGGCATCAGATGGTAACAGTTGGGGTTACGTACATACCATTCAACTGTGATTTGGCTGCAGGATCTCTGGGGTTTCTGCTCAATATTTTGGGCCATTTGCATAACATGGTGGGCTTAGGGCAAATCAGGGAGAGTCGCATTCAGAAAGTGGGTTCTACCATTTATGTTTCGGCTTTCACACTCCCTAAGAAACGTCAATATTACAAAGAGCAAGTGGAAGGAAAAGGTGGGTAAATAAGTGTGTGTGGGGGGGTTTAAAAGCTGTCCTTATATTGAGGCGTTATCATACCTTTCAACTGTATAGATTTTCATAGAATGTCCAGATTTTGCTAAATATTTGGGTTTGTTTTTCAGAGTTCTGTTTTTGACAATTAGTGGCAAACATTAAAGACTGACATTAGAAAATAAAGACAGACATTTGAGTTTCTCACTTTATACCATTCAGAGGATACCTCGGCCCCTCTTTTATTTATGGGTTTTGAACATATATTGCTCTAAGAGGTTGAGAAGTATGGGCTTTGTCCGTATTACCTGGGATAAGAGGTCGAGAGGTATGTGTGTTTCTAGAGCTTTTCACTTGTGTCATTGCTTGCAAGCTAAGGGTGAGCAGATGAGCAGAATATGGTGCACATACTAATGGCATATTATGGCATATTAACAGCTTCAGCTGGGAAAGTTAAGCAGGCTCTCTCTCTCTCTAACTCGTAATTATATTGGAAAGAGGGAAAGAGTTGATGGGGGGGATATGGCAGTGGGTCCCCTTGACAGCACTCAATGTTAAGATGTTTTGTTTTATGACAGTGCATTAACAGTTTCTTTTCTTTTACAGGTCAATGAGGGATGAGCACACAGTGGACATTGTGCAAGTAGCCGGAATGATGGGCAGTGAGGTCGTTTAAGGATGTGCATAGAGGCACATCAGTTGGTGACCTGAAGGTGATGAATGCTGCTTGGCTGGAGTGGTGAACAAGGAGGACACAGGTGATCTACCATCAGGTGCTCATTAATCCATGTCAGGCTTGTTGTGGTAGGGAGTAGTATGGAGGCAAGTGAGGCTGAGGTGAGTTAAGGGCAGAGTAGAGGGGGTAGATGGGGTTGTTTAGGGGGAGTTTGAAACTGTCCACAGGTGGGGTGCAGTCACAATATGGTTATTATGGATTGGATTTAAGGGGGCATGGTAGCTGGGTTGACCTTTCTGTGGTAAGGTTAAGCAGAGGGGTTGCTCAGTGGCCAGTGCTGCTTTGTTTGGATGTGGCATCTGGGGGGCGGGTAGTCAGAAGGATGTATGTGATTGGATTCACCTTTATGGTTAAGTGAAGGGTTGGAGAGGGCATTGTAAGGAGGGGAAGGGGGTTCATTGGGATTTGCTTTTGTTCCAACTGTGATCGGCGGTGATGATGGGGGGTATAATTTGGAGGGTTGGTTTAGTGGTGGAAGGCAGGAAGGATCATTAGATTATTTTAACTGTTTAGTCAACTGCTGTTTTTTGCTAATTATATGACGGGTTTTGGTTGACAAGGATCCAGTTTAGCCTACAGTCTAAGAGTACTCTGAATGATGTTTGGCTTAGTAGTAGGTTGTTGGAAATTTTGATAAGAGTGAGGGGGAACAGCCTGGTCAGGCTGGTGGGTTGCAGAAGAGGGACAGGTTTGCCCTCTTCTGTTTTACCTCTGGTGTGTGGATGTTTATTTCAATAAGTTGGAAAAGGACAGTGAGTAGCTGGAGGCAATATGTAGTAAATATAAGTTAGTGGAGGTAAGGAGGCTGCTTATTTGGTTGGAAGAGTAATTCAATAAATGGTATATGAAGTGAACTGTTGGATGCTCCTTCATAACTAAAGTAAGTGAGTAGAGGTATGTAAACTGCTTACTGGGTCAGGATGAGTAGTCACGCTGTCCTGTTTAACATTACAGGGATGTTTATGCTGTGATTAAAATCAGCTGTACTATGTTCAGTTAGAATTAATAATATTAGTTATCAAAAACATGTTCTGGAAGTTTAATAAAGGTCATCAAATGAAAGTTTGGTGTGATGTGTATTTATTGAAGGGGACCAGGACAAGTAATAATTTAATCTTCAAAAACTTCCTAACAGTTTGAATATATTGTTCATTTCATGTATCTGCATAAGTGACTTAATGGGTAGCACACACACCTTTGAAACCAGAAGATCAGAAGAATGTGGGTCCTATCCCATGACTAGCTGAATGGATTTGTATTCTAGCTTTAAATTTAAAATATAATATAAGTTGTCTGCAATCTTAAAGTTATCGTTTGGATGAAATGTTAAA
The DNA here is from genome assembly GCF_019279795.1 of Protopterus annectens. Taxonomy (NCBI): domain Eukaryota; kingdom Metazoa; phylum Chordata; order Ceratodontiformes; family Protopteridae; genus Protopterus; species Protopterus annectens. The sequence continues at coordinate 1,298,399,462 of NC_056739.1, forward strand.
CTGAGATCCCATTGCCTCAGCTGGTGTTGGCTAAGGTGGACAAAAACAATACCTTATCAACTACTGAAATTTGTAGGGTGGTGCTTTAATTAAAAAAAAAACACACACCAAACAAATATATATCAAGAAATAAATGCTGTAACTTACAAATGCATATCTGCGTATTGTGAAATACTATGCTTATATTCACAAAACCCAACATATTTCTCCTCACTGACACTCAACTCAAGTAATTCAATTTCTGCTGAATAATATTTATAAAAATGGGTACACTAATCTTCATCTCTAGAAGATGTGACCTTATCATTTCCATATACTAACACAGTACAGAAATACCAATATTTATCAAAAGCAACACTCCAAGGAAAAAGAAAAACACTGAATTATCTTCTTTCACTATAATATTCATATATAATCCATACATTAGACTACTAATGGGCTAGCCATATTTTAGTCTCTGTCAGCATTTATTACAAGGAGACCATTAGCCACTTGCCTTAACCTTGATTCAATATACATATTCCTACACCATTTCTGGAACTTTATGCAAAAGTTCCGTATTAATGCAAACAAGAGAAAATTGTCTCATAGTTTGCCAAATGATTGATTTATTGATTTATCAAATTAGTCATTTCTGTTCCAAAACTTATAACCTATGCAATTAAATTATACTTTGCTAAACGTGTACGTATTCTGCAAATGTTATTTGCGTAATACATCATAACAACGGATTTCTGTTAATACATAAGTACCGCAAAGGGCTATAAGACAGATTTGCTTTTGAAACCCTAAAAAGTCTTGTTCATTACTCTTCTGCTTTATAAATAACCAGCTTCATGAGTGCCATACACACCTCTATTTTGTCCCCTATTTATGCCCAGCCATGTTATTCTGCCCCTCGCAAGTCTACACAAGCACTTGACTGACACCAAAATTAAAGCTTTCCTGAATGACCCCATTAGTAGTGTATCGATGACAGCACAAACACATCACTGACCTCAAATTGCAACATTTCCCCCATGACCCACCAAGTACTTTCCCAGGTCTGGCCAACATTTTCAGTGACATCAATATGAAATGGTTCTCTAATGACACCTAGTTTCTCCAAGTCTGCACAAGCCACACTTGGTACACGTATATCATCGGTGTAGGAAAAACAGTCTACAGTTAAAAGCCATAAAAAGACATTGCAGTAGTATTCGGCAGAAAAGTTGTACACACCTCATGTGTTATAAACAATGGTTATTCTGGAAAAAGGACTGTCATAACATTTTCTAAAATGGCCTTTTAAACTTAAAAAACTTTAATTTGGCAAACTATGAAACATTTCTCTCCTGGTTGTGTTAATACGTAAGTACCAATGTTTGTAATCTACATATTATATGTCCTATCTTCTGACAACTGATCATATATTTTGTTTGCTTTTAGAGTCCATAGAAGCACATCTATATTGCTTTATACTCCATTGTTAACAGTTGATTTTACTATCCATAAAATGCTTTTATTATTACTCCCAGAAGTAAAGCCTGTCATATCTTATTCAGTCTAGCCCTGTACCTTATTTTGAATCCTATTTTGTAATACTGTATCCAATATACTATATTCAGTATTTAAGAAAAATATTGGTCTATGGTTGTTTTGGCTTAGCTTATCTCATTTTATCCACAGAAATCTAGCAGTGCCTTCATCAGCATTTACCTTACCAGTCTCTTAAATAAACTTGAGAGTCCTCAATGTTTTAAAGTTAAAACGATCTCAGGTCTTAGTACTCTTAGCTACTTAGAGAGACTGAAATGTTTAACCCTCTAATCAGTTATGTCTTCTAGGTGATTTCTGTTTTGTCTTATATGAATGACCCTGCACTCTGCCTTCAGAATGGATGAAAAAGCTAATGCCCATTCTGGAGACCTAAAGCCATACCCCATACTAACAATACCTGCTGGACTGACAGTTATCTAACCCAACATATCCCTTGTTTCTGGAATAGGGTCCTTTAAATATCAAGTTGTGTAATCCCCTGGTGACCTTTAAATTAAATGTGGATGATTGAATGGGAGATTGCAAATTTTCACTTAGGACACAGAATATGTGGGGGTAATGGGGACAATATTAACTTCTCATCAGTACTGGATGATATGTCAGAACTTGTTAATGCTTTTCTTGGACATAAGCTTATTAAGAACTTATGAAACAATGAGCCTCTGCTATCATGCACAAATACAGTCTTGTCCGATCATGCATTATGCCACTTATTATTTATTTATTTGTCTATTTATCAATCTATTTAAACCTTGCTAACCCACTAACTGAAAGGGTCCAGGGAATTTTTCAGTGATGGCCTATGCCACAGTGATAAAGACAATAACATGAACTAGAACTCAAAGGGAAAAAAAACAATACTGCCATTAAGGCATTTGATAAAGACAGCATGTATATAATACAGCCAAGAGATGACAGTGAATAAATAAGATATTAAACAACATTTATAATGATTCATGCATTATTAATGCTTAAAATACAGTGAAGAGGATTTTAAGCCCACAGAATTTAAGACATTTAAGACATAGCAAGAGGTACAGTTGCCTCTATTCTACAGTACTTAAAACTTGTGTTATCTAGACCCAGTATACAACACAGATTTAACGCTTATAAGATTCTTTGCAATTCCTCAGTGGATGTATGTTTTATTATATCTTACACGTCACTTAGTGTGTAATGTGAACATAAATCAAGTTAACCAAAAAATTGCAAATAACTTCACGTTGTCCCTACTGCTGATTGATATTTTATCCTCTGAAACAATAACTTTCATGCATAGTTTGTTAAACTTAATGCCCTTATTAAAAATGTTGGTACAGCATTTTTTTCCCTTTAAAAAAACATGCTGTTAATGAAACATGATGTAAAAAGTCATTATAAATAAATATCCCCATTGCATTTTTTAACAGTCATTTCTTTTTTCAAGTAGTTGTGTTTATGCTTCTCACTATCTTCACTAATGTACAGTTATGTATTCCCTAAGTATATTTTCCTTTATCAAATAATACCTTTCTGCCAAACTACCATATCCCCTCCTCAGCCAAAAATGAACTTTTCATTTCCTATCAATCTAAAGCTTAACGTCAACAAATTAAGTATATCAATATTCAGTTTATATATTCCACTTCTTATTGTATGTTAATTTGTACTATTTTCAACCTCTGTCAAGATATACTTATGATCCATAAATCTTTACCAATCCAACTTCTGCAATTCATTAATATTACTTGAGCCAAATATAATTCAATATGTGCATGTAATATATTTCTAAAGTATGTGTCTTTTAAAAGCCCAGAGCACTATAAATGAAATGATACTGCTAAGCATTTTCCTTCTTATGTATCTGTATCTTCCACCTTTCTTCTCCTTCTATTACTAACTCAATGTGCATTAAATAAGTTTCCATGACAAATGGAACTATGTCCAATGTTATTCTATACAGGAGTTCTCTTCCAGGTATAATTAGAGCTTCAAATTTAAATAACCTCCACATCTCATTGTCTATAATCACATCAACATATAGTGGAATACTATCACAAATTATAGATATGCTAACTAAACTAGCCTGAAAATTGCTACTAATGTATATAACTGCCAAAGCACTTTCTTCAAAATCTAATGATCAGTAGCCTGTAGTTCCCTAAAATGTTCCCATTTTTCTACCTTGCACAACCTATCTGGTAGCCTACAAAGCAACTATTAGTATCTTCATGTTGTGACCAGGATGGTAGTCTCCATAACCTATCTGTGTTTAAAGTATTTGCATTTAAAGTTAAGACATTTATATTTGTAGAAGTCAACCCAGGACTACTTTTTAACTTTCCATTTCAGTTTGCCGACTTCTTCCTCAACATTCTGATCATCTCCATATTAACTAGATTTCTCTGTGCTACATTCACTGTGATTCTTTTAATGAACCAAACCAAACCTATTAGGCATTTTTCTCTTTTTGTCCACTTATAAATCTTTCATTCTTGAATTATTCCATTTTCATTTTATCAAAATAAAAATCTTTATTTCCCTAATATTTTCTTCACATATTTCTACTTTTATTTCTTCTATCTCAGCTTTTATTTCTTTAATATTCTTTGGTAAATCTTTCTCTTAAACTAAAGATGTCATCCAAATATACTGTACAAACACTTCTACTCTTGTGGCCAATATTCATTATAATTCTGGGAAATCTACCCCAAAATGTTCAGAACTGCTACCCTGTTATAATAATTACTATCATTGTCCTGATTATATCTTAGCTGCCCATGATCGCTTCATAGATTTGCAGTAAACTAAGCTATAAAATGTCATAACCTTATACCTTAACTCACTTCTTTCACTGACCAGCATATTTCAATTAGCAAAAACTGTTCTTTAAAATTATTTTTTATTGACAGTTCTCAGCACAATGTATAGACATAGTGCATTCCAGAAGTCACAATAAAATAACGTTAACATCATTTTTTTCTAAACATGTGACTATTGCAGTTATTATTCCATTGATATGTTTTATGTGAATGATCTTCTTAGCAGATCATCTTGTTACTATTTGTTTTATATTGGGATACATTAGGACCAACAGCACAGTCTGTATATGAATGAAATATGAACATGAACATTTGAGAAAATAGCACAGTATTAACAGTTCCCATCCCAAAAATATACTCATATGTGAACATTATAAATAATGTAAATTTATAGGCTTAGGTTTATAGGTTTACAGGTTTATAAATGAGAGTACAAGTGTGTCTGAGTCCAGTTACCTCAGAATAATTTCTTGTGGTGGGCATTATAATTGTAGCATGGAGGGTCTGATTTATCTTGTCACTTCTTCGTCCTGTAAAGCTTACCATATTGGGAAAACAAAAAGACATTTACATGATAGGATCTACAAACGTGATTATGTTATCCAAAAAATAGATCTCAATAATGAACCTAGCAAGCTCAAATATGCATGAATTGTAATTTTTTTCTTTTTATTATATTTAAAAATTTGCAGTATCCTGTTAAAGGTAGTTGGCTGAACAAGTTAGAATATAAAGAGCTAATATGGCAGTTTAGATTAAATGCCACGGAACGTATGAGTTTAAATAAACAGGCTTTGATTAATAGTGTATTAAAAATGTGTGGCAAGTTATAAAATAAGATATCAAACATAAAACTATTTAGTTGTTGGTATTTTATAAAAAAAAATATTTACACATTTTACATATTTAAATATTTTCGAATGTTTCATAATTTGTAATATGCTTTCAAATTATTATGTGTACTTTTGTAGTATAAGCCAGATAAACTGTCTGTCAATTGATTTTGTCATTAATTACATAGTTTTGTTCTGAAGAAAATCCTAATATACTTTTGCCACTATAGGTACTAAACAATAAAAGTTAATTTGCTATTTTTCAGTTCTGAAGACATTGGCAATGCTTTTGGTTACCGAGACAACCTACCAACTATTGAAGATAGTGAGATACTCAAACAGTGCCTCTCAAACTACAACTCACACACACAAGCAAATGCATAGATTAGACTAGCTTAAATCAAGCCGGCATATTTCCTTCTCATGAAAGTTAACCCAAGTCATACTTTTTGTGCTGCCCGTTTGTATTCATGTTGTTGCTGGCACATTTCCTAAATTAGCTTTTTTTTTTTTTTTAACTTGATAACTTCTGCTTCAAGAGGAGATAACATCAGCACAGTTTAATTTTGTAAGGATATCTTCTTACTTACTTGTCAACACTGGGATTCCCCAAGGCTCAATACTACATCCACTCCTCTTCAACATTTTTATTAACCATCTTAATACTGCCACCAAACAAGACACCTAATTCAATATGCCAATGACTCTACATTAATCTGCTCCTCCAACAACCATCTACTACTTAATCCCCCAAAAAATAAACTTCTACTATTTTTACCAAAACAGTTTACTCCAGATACTTCTAACATACACAAAACTGTTAGGTGTAACTATCAACAACAATCTTAAATATGGCCTGCATATCAGGAACATAACAAAAAAAAAATCAAAAATTGGGCATGATATATGGGGCTAAGTAAGTAATTTTAAACTCCACAAGCATAACCCTTGTAACTACCTATCTCTTACCCTCCCTTCTACATGCTTTACTATTCTAACCAATATCCACTCTTCCCTCAAAGCAAAACTTAGCCAATTTTATAATAAAATATCTAAATTTGTCACAGGGCATGCCCACTACTCTCACCATTGCTCTGCTCTCAAGTCCCTAAATTGGCTCAAACTACCCCACCTTCTCATCTTTGACCACCTAACACTAACACACAAAATACTCTACAACTCCTCATTTTTACAAACTACATCATCACTACTTCAACATTATATTCCATCTCGTGACCTATGCTCTTCTTAAAAGTATCTACTATCTATTTAAAAACCTCAAAGATGTAATGGTGTTAGTCTGTACTCTCACTGTTGCCAAATAATTGAATAGCATTCCAGAAGCAGACTTGTACCCCACTTCTATTCCTTTAAATCTAGGCTGAAAGAACATCTAACCAATAATTGCATCTGCTCATGCTCCTTGCCATCTCAGTAGTCTTTTCCATTCCCTTCGCCTCAGTCTTAATAGACTTCTTCTTGATCTATCCTACTTCCCTTCCTGCATTACCTACTTTCTAGCCTAACCTCTTTATAATTTCTTAACCTTCTAATGTTCCTTCTCTGTATTCTTATACTAACCTTCATCTATCCCAGAAATTATGACTGAAATTTACTACCTCTCTCTAGCCAGAAAGTGTATATAACTTTTATGACTTACTACTTGTTCTGTAATATATTTTTTATGCATTATTATGTAACATACATATTAGGAACTCTCTTCTATCTTCTATATAACGTATGTTTAAACTTATTACATGCTTTATATTTGCTTATTTTCTTCTTTTATTGTATCTACAAATTGTACTCCTGTGTGATTGTCTTAGTCTATGTATCAATGTTGATTTGTAATTCCTTTAAAATTGTACTATGGATCTTTTCTGCCCGGGCCTCCACTGAAAATGGGCTCATACCCAGTCAGACCTTCTCAGTAAACAAATATCAAATAAAATAAATAAATGAGTGAATGTGCATTTATGTTAAAAAGTCCAAATATAAATGAGGTTGTATGATTACTGTAGGTGATTCTTAAGGCAGCATGTAAGAATCACCAGAACATAACAATATGTCAGTCTAAGCTGATCATACAAAATAAAGCAATAATTATAGAAAATGAAATAATGGCCAATGAATACTTAGCAGTAATGTTGCACAGCTGCAAAGAATTCTGGGCATGTAACAAATTGTGTGACTAAGCTGCACAGCTTTATAAAATATAACAAAACTGCATGCAGTCAAGGTGGAGAGGACTTAAGATCTACATGGAGAGTAACAATGTGCCCAAGTCATGTACAGGTTTGACAAGATAGCACAGGAAATAAAACATAAAGATCAGAACATGACCTGAGCATTGTCATCAATACTGAAAAGGAAACTGAGCACATAATGAGCTGTAAATGTACTCGAACATACCAAGTAGCTGTGAACATTCAGCTAGGCAAAGTGAAGATATCAGAGCACATGCATGGAGATATATGCACATTATATGAGCTACATGGTGAATATGAACTTGCATTGGGAAGAGCATATGCTGATGTGCTGAAATTTAAAAACAGACACAGTGGGCTACATGCAAATACAATTAAATGGGTATGACCAAACAAGCAAGCAGAAAATGTACAGGATAATGTATGCAATTGAGTTTGCTAGGGATACACATATATTTACCCATACCAATCACAATAGTATAGGTCCTACATGTCGAGTTGTGTTTGTATACTATAGCCTGTATTATACAGTTTTAAATCAAATGTCAGGTACCTAGCAAAACAGGCCTTTTATGTGCATAGTGTTCATACTATCTGTGAGCCCTTCTCTGTGGATGTGAAAGCAAGTATCTTGCTATTGTGATACAATCTAAATATCCAGATAAAAAATATGAAAGCAGATACATTTATTTATTTTACATTTGTTAACTGGGAAAGTCCAACTTGGAATGGGACAATTTTCAGCAGAGGTCTGGGGAGAAACACTCCAGATGCATGTTTTTGCAACATGAGAGGAAACTGGAGCACCCAGAGGAAACCAACATGAACAACATGCTGACTCCGCACAGAAGGTAACCCTGCCAAGAATCGAACCAGAGAACCTCTTACTGTGAGGGGACAAACACTACTGCCACACCACTGTGCCATCCAAGATACATACTCATGCAATGTGAACCATATGTAATGAAAATACACCTGCATAAAAACAAATGCACACATGCATTAACTACCACTGTACAATGCAACTGAACCCATATTATGCCCAGCATTACCTTTGAATTCAGAATATATATAATATCATATTGCACCAACATTTCAAATCTTCTGAGACAACCACACAATAATATGAAAGGCTGTGGCTCATGCTCTGGTAAGACTAAATCTTTAACACACATGCAAGTTTTCTTTCAAGTCACTACTATAAAAGAAAGACAACAGCATAATGAAAATAATCAGCTGATTTCACAAACAGAAACATCTGAAAAGTGCTTAACAAAATTTAAAAATACTTTGTACAACAATGATGGCAAAATAATGGTTAGGACATATACAAGTAGGTTAGGTACAATATTATGAAAGTTAGTTGTGTGTCACAATTTTGGCAGCCATGGTGGTGCAGTGGTGAGCATTGCCACATCATAGCAAGTGGTTTTCTAGTTTGATTCTCGGCTCGGGTGCCTTCTGTATGGAGTCTGCTTGTCTTCCCTGCAGTCCTGTGGGTTTTCTCTGGGTGCTCTGGTTTCCTCCCACATTGAAAAACATGGCGCAGGTGGATTGGACACTCTAAATTGGCCCTAGGTATGAGTGTGTGTGTGTGTGTGTGTGTGTGTGTGTGTGTGTGTGTGTGTGTGTGTGTGTGTCTTCTGTGGAAGGTTGGGTGCCGGGCTGGCAACTTGACACTGTAAAACTCCATTGCTCATCATTCTGTGGACCGCTGTACCGCTGTGGCCACCCCTAATGAGAAAGGAGGAAATTGGGTGTCACAAATTGGTTTTATGAAGTGTAGGTCATAAGTGGGTCAGCAGAGATTGTTGCTAAATTTTACGACTTGGCATGAAAGTGAAAAGATAAAAGAGGCATAGGTGGTACTCATGGATATCAGTATCCCCTTGTCAGTGGTAACTGTCTGTATTATACTGCCTGACCCAATCAGCAGCTTCAACAGAACTTTTAAATTCTCCTTGATTTGGCTCAAAAATTCAAACTGCTTCCAAGTACCTTACAACGAAGTAGCGTTTCTATCCCTCTAGTAGTGTGCTCATTACATTTGTGGGTAAATATTTTGCTGTATTTATATTATTGGAATGCACTGTACAATCTAGTTATTTTTTGACCTAGCATAGCTCTGTCTGTATGTTAAAGTAGTATATCACACTGACTAGTTTTAGATTCTGACAGTTAGAATTTAGTTAATAATTTTGCACTGCATACTGTTGGGTTCTTGATTCTAGCAGCTGTTTTTTGCCTACTATCTTTTGCATTTGGTGAACCCGCTATTGTGGAGTTTGTACCCCAGTCCTGGTTGTCTCTGCCTATACCTATCATTGTTAACTGTTAATTGTTGGTGCAGACTTATTTTACATTTACACTTATTTTGTACCTCCACAGTGATGCAAAAGCTGTCTAACTAGTAATTCATATCTGGCACTATTGTATTACGGTACTGGGTGTGACAGTCGTATGTGAGCAGTGACGTTGTCTGTCTGAGTGATTATTTTGATGACTGCACGTTACTGTTTTGTACTGCAATATCTTTGCTAGTTTAGGCTTATTTCCTTAAAGGTTATATTTCTGCTCTAAACAGTCTCTTTTTTTTCTTTTCTTCTTCCTACAGTTTTTATATCCCATCACAACATCAGAGCTCCTGGTTGTAGACATCTAGCTTAAAAGCCTCACATTTGTGGCTCAGGAGTCATTGCTTGTGATTAGTAAAGAGATCGCTGCATGACAGCACTTAATAAACTTACTGTTTTCCTATCATAGATCAACAGTATAGCCCCTGGACTGTAGTCATCCAATTTTTGTTAACCTTACTTTTGTGGCCTCAAGAGCCAATATTTTATATTATCGGCAGGAAATAACTACAAAACAACACTTTGGATAACTAAAGTGTAGGTTTATGATTTGCTCATCTGTTTTTTCTCTGTTAATCACGTTTATTAGTATGCACACTACTGGACCTATACCCCCCATATTGGCTTGAATATTATTAAACTCAGTCTGAATTGGTTAATAACCAGCAGTTTATTACCCTTTTTTTCTTTCCCCTCTCTTTTTCAGGTGCCTCTACTCAGTTTACTTAAAATTTTTAAATAGCTGATCTTACCTCAGCTAACAGATTTTAAACTCCCCGCATTATTTGGGTACTATACCTGATGTAGCTTAGCGAGCTACATTTAGCTTTTTTTTCTTTTATATTAAACTGATTGTTTTCTGTCTGCCTTTTCTCTCCAACTTGTGGCTCAACTCACTCCATTCCCCCTCGCTTATGCTCGGGCTCACTTCACTCTCCTACCCTACCCCACCCCCATTACCACCCACTCCCTCTTTCCTGTAATTTATACTTAACTGGCCACTCCCCCTTGAACAATTACCCAATTACCACTTAGGCACAGCTACAGATATCCAAAATCTTTACAATCTGCCATATCATATTTACAATGGCTAACATAAACTCATGTATCACTCCCTCTCAAGCCCTAATGTACAAGAGACCAAATTTTAGTCATATTATTCTTATAACAACCCTATTACCCCTTGCTCACATCACTTCTTGCCAAAACAGACTTCATGCACCACTCCCAAATTGTGTCACCTCTACTCCTTATGTACCCAAACTTCAAGGCATGAACATTAAAATATCTTCTTCACTCATAAACACCACAACAACACATTGCATTACATGCATTTCTCCTTTATTAAACACCCCAAACAAACTAACACTAAGTGGTGAAATACACCCAAACCCAGGACTCATCACTAATCTAAACTCAGACATAAACATTACCATGGACCAAACTCTACTAACAATTATTCCCCAAAGATGTAAAGGTGATATACTCTTCTTGCACTTGAATATTAGAAGCATTACCAATAAAATCCATGACCTGCATACTACTATTAGTCTATATACACCTGACATATTAGTGGTTACTGAAACCTGGTTGAAACCTCAAATGACAAAAGATGAAATTCTCCCCCCTGGTTATAGCATTATTCGTCACAATAGAATGCTGAAAAAAGGTGGAGGCATAGGTACATTCTACAAAACAGATCTATCTTTAACAGCCGTGGATCTAACCACCCTAAGCTTCAGTAAAGCTGAAATACTATGTTGCAAACTTACCATAAATTCTAAAAAACATAATATAATTGGCATATATATTTTCCCAGGGGATAATATATTTATCCTAGAAAATATCCTAGATTACATTTCTCATAAACTACCACAGGAAACAATTATATTAGGAGATTTGAACACTGATTGGGCTACCTGTAATGGCCCAAATCCCACTAAATATGTAAACCTTTATGGGTTTACCCAGCTCATACAAAAACCCACCAGAATAGACAAAATATCAACTAAATGCTCCATTCTTGACTGGATACTTACCAACAGACCTGACTGCTCTCCTCACTCAGGCTGTCTCCCAGACAGCCTTAGTGACCATATCCTAACATACCTACTAAGACTATGGTTGTACCCCACTAAATTGACATTATATTGGCAGATAAGGAACAAAAAAAATATGAACCTGGATCTTTTCCTTTACACACTTAAGCACTGCAACTGGTCCCCTCTTATAGTATCACCCCTGGATGAAGCCACTGATTACTTCACTAGTACCTTCCTATCTGTCCTAGATGAGCATGCCCCTCCCAGGACTATTAGGGTTAAATCAAAGCTTGCCCCATGGTTAAGCAATGACTCCAGGTCTCTACTAAAAGCAAAAGATAAGGCATGGCTACAGTGGCAAAAAACAAAATCACAAGTTACTAGGCAATCTAATTGTGAAGTAAGAAACAAAGCAAAAACGCAAATAAAACAGGATAAAATAAATTATTACTCTCATATACAAACTAAACACCACAATAACCCACAACATGTCTGGGCCGGTATTAACAACATACTATAACCTGGTAAAGCTGGTACATCCCCTCCCACTACAAAAAATAGATCTGACTGTGTAGCAACACAGTTTAACACCTATTTCACAAAAACTATTCTACAACTCTCTAATAGCCACAGCCCTACTATTACATTGCAAACAACTACACCCCATCAAAACAAGCACATCTTCTCTCTTCAACCAGCATCACTACATACTATTAGAAAACTTCTTAGAAAACTAAAACCCACTTCTCTAGCTGTAGATCAATTCCTCGAACTATCTGCTGAAGTAATTGCATACCCTGTCTCCATTCTAATAAACAGATCTATATTAGAACAATACATTCCTACCATTTGGAAGATTTCATACGTCACTCCAATCCACAAGGGTGGAAATTCTTCAGAATTGTCTACCTATCGCCCTATTGCAATTCTATCTCCTCTATCAAAAATACTTGAAAAAATTATTCATAAGCAACTCATGGATCACTTAAATTCTAATAAGTTGCTATCCAACACTCAACATGGCATCCACCCACACCACAGTACCACCACTGCATTTTTGTCATTTACAAACACAATTAACAACCATAGAAATAATGGCAAGTATGTATCCTCCACTTTTTTAGACTTATCTAAAGCTTTTAATATGGTGAATCACAACAAACTTCTACATGCACTCTCTGATGTAGTGTTATCAAGCTCTACACTTACATGGTTTCAGAACTACTTAACTGGAAGACAGCAAGCAGTATGTTGGCAACAAAATCTATCTCCTTTGCTACCAGTCACCCTAGAAGTCCCCCAAGGATCTGTTCTTGGGCCCTTGCTTTTCTCCATATTTACTAACAAGCTCTGTACTGTGGCCTCCTCTGCCACAATTATTCAATATGCTGATAACTCTACAGTATTATGTGCTGCCAGTACCCTTCCTGAACTGCAGGTACTCACTCAATCATCCTTCCTCAAAATAGAGTCCTGGCTAACAAATTACTGCTTATTATTAAACCCCAACAAGCAAAGCTCATGCTATTCCATCCTAACAAAGCTTCTGTAAACACAGAATCTTTTCAGATAGTATCCAGAAATAACACTACTATCACTCCCTTCCCACATACCAAACTACTAGGGGTTGAAATTGAAACTAGTATGAGATGTGACATCTATATCTCTCAATCAATTAAGAAAGTACACAAAAAACTAGGTACACTATATAGGAACAGGCAATATCTCACAAATAACACAAAAATAGCTATTGCCCAAACTCATTTGACATCAGCTCTTTTATATGCATCACCTGTTTTTATTAACCTCAGGACAACTGAGCTGGTAAAACTAGAAGCCTGCTACAATAAAATAGCTAGATATGCAGCAAACTCTACAATGAGATCACACCATTGCTCTGCCCTAAGGAAACTACACTGGTTAGAACTTCCCTATATCTTACACTTGTCTCAGCTTAACATGGCTTACAAAGTCTTCTGTCGTTCTGCAAAAATTCCATCATTACATGACTTGCTAGAGCCATCTTTCTGTGGCAGAATGATGGGTCAAACAATAAGCCCCTCATACAAATCTCAACAGCACACAATCATGCTGGAGAGTCCACCTACTCTCATTATATTGCTAAGATTTGGAACTCTCTACCTAGTAACATCACATCTAGCACTACATTAACTAAATTTAAACAAACACTAAATCCCACCTTGCCACTAAATGGCTCTGCTCTTGCTCTGCCCCAGACTAAAAATCCTACAAACTCTTTTTTCTTAATAACACCTTCACCTGTTTTTTTTTTACCTGTGTATTTTTTGTGTATTAACTATAACCCGACATTATTACACACCTCCTTTATGCTACTTATTTTTTTTATCTCAGTTATACTTTTATTTGTACACATTTTGTCTGTATCTAAACTATGAAAATTTCTACTCTACGTACAGCTGTTATTTTATTTGTAATCCTCCTTCTCTTTTATCTTTACTTTTTTCTTTGTTCTATGTGGAGCTTTTCTCCCGGGGCCTCTGCTGAAAATGGACATGCTGTCCAATCAGACTTTCCCGGTAATCAAATGTAAAAATAAAAAAAATTTAAAAATATATAACTTTGGATCAGATTTTGTGAGAAGGAAAGGTCGCTCAGAGTATTAAAATGCTACAAAAGAATCTAAATGTTCAGATTAGGGTAAATGGACGTTTGAGAGGTGAGGTGAACTAAGACACAGGAACAAGGCAGGAATGTATGTAGTCCTCTTGAAGTTTTATTTTAGTTATGGAGAAATTACAAAGAGAATAAATAGATATACAAAGTTAGGTGGAGAGAGAGAGAGAAGCAGAAAGAGTAGTATAACCTTGCTAGCAGAAGACTGTAATTTATTATTCGAGAACACCAAAGAGATGCTGCCTGAACTGCCAACTAATTTTGATAATTTTGGAAAAGAATCAGTCCTGGTATATCATCCTAAGTAATCATTGTAATAAGGATGAACGGTATCAAAGTTGTATGCAAATGATGTGCCATTATAGGCAGACACTGAACAAGAGCAAAGGATGGGGTAATGGAATGCGAAACTGAAGGCACATCGGATCAATCTGAGTACATATAAGAGTGTTGTATTGGAAGCAAGTTGGGGAACTCAGAAGATGCTGATAAATGAGGTAAAGGGAAAAATAGTGTAAGGTTAATAACTTTAAGTACCTGCGCAGGGTGGTTGAGAAGAAGGGAAGTCTAAATGAGGAGGTCAATTTCAGAATCAGATGGACTGCAGCCAAATGGCACACAGTGTCAGAGGTAGTATATGACAGAAGAATGCCAAAGAACTTATAAAGTAAGGTGTTCAAAAAAGTGGTATGCCCAGTACTATGTACAGAGACTTGGGCAGTTAAGACCAAGCAGTTGAAGCTAGAGGTGATGGAGATGAAGTGCTTGAGATGGGTGGTAGGATGCACACTGTGGGACAGACAAAGTAATGAGAACATCAGACTAGAATCACAAGTAGCCCCAATTGCAGAGAAGGTCAAAGAGAACAGATTAATGTAGTTTGGCAAATGTGCAAGAAAACAGAAGACAATCTGATGAAGAAGATCTGAGACAGACAGGAAGAAGGCAAGAGGAAACTAGGGCACCCAGCAAAGAGATGGACTGATTATGTGAAAGGAGACCTGCGACAGTCAGGCGTGATTGGTGAAGAAGGTAGGAGAGTAGAATTGATTCAAAAGAGAAGATCGAGAGGACCAAATCTAATTAGAATTAGGGACACACTGAGTGAGAGGCAGTAGCAAGTATTTAGGAGAGCATTGAGAGGTTGGTATTAAAAAGGGTTTCAGTATACAGAACCACGGCTAGAAACTAGCGAGTCAGTACAATACATCCTTCATGAAGGTGAAGGGGGATTTTGAGCTGAAAGAAAGAGATTTGTCAGTGCAAATGGAGTAATCTGGGCAGCAGATATGAAAAGAAATAAGGAGAGTCACAGAGAAAATATGGACAACCTTACAGGAAATAGGGAGTGCCTGAGGGGCTTATAAAAAGGACAGATAAGGCAAACATATAGCAGTTTGTGAAAACAGGATGAAGAAATATGCTTTAGTAAGCTCTGGGATAAATGAATAAAAGAAAATAGGCTATGAGAGTAAGAGAAGTGGGTGGAGGCATGGCAGATAATAATG
Organism: Protopterus annectens; assembly: GCF_019279795.1. Lineage (NCBI taxonomy): Eukaryota > Metazoa > Chordata > Ceratodontiformes > Protopteridae > Protopterus > Protopterus annectens. Next base: position 1,298,415,401 of record NC_056739.1, read on the forward strand.
TTTTTAAAAATATTAGGACCAATTAGAAATATGCATATGAGGCTGCTATGTCAATGGTATAGAACTCCAAGAATATCAGGAGAGGAAGGCCACTAAGAAGATTTAGGATACTGGAAATATGGATGGAAAAGCAGACAACATCCGTATGTAGTGGGGATGTAAAATGTTCTAGAAAGAATTAAGACAATAGAAACAATATTGGCAGGCTATGTATTTATTTATTCACTTTTGTTAACTGGGATAGTCCGGCTGGGTGTTAGCCATTTTCGGAGGAGTCCCAGAGGGGAAAACCCCAGAAACAGAGATCAAAACAATACAGTAAAGTTAGCACAATATATACACCTAAGGTAAACCAAATGTTTGAGAGGAAAAAAATGCATAAAAATAAATGTAAAAAGTATGACTACACTTGCAAAAATAGTAATCAAGTCAGTCGAAATGTAAGAGAGAAAATAAACAGCAAGGGAAGGAGGCAAATTTGACAAAGTTAGAGGCATTACAAATGAAAAAGCTACAAAAAAGAAATATATAAGCAGCAGATAAGTAGAGAGCATAGAGGAGAAGGGAGGAGTCAATAAAGAAGAAAAGCAAAGGAGAGAAGGAGAAAGAAAAAGAGAGAGAGAGAAAGAATGGAGGAGAAAAGTGTAATAGGAGAGCAGGCCAAGCAAATTTGAGGAACTGGAAGGTAAAAAATAGTAGAGAGAAGAAAAGGATGATTTGAGATATGGAGGGGAAAAAGAAGATAAGTAAAAGTAGAAGTTAGAAATAATAAAAGTAAAAGTAAGAGTAGAGCAAGAGAAAAGGCATTAACCAAGAGAAGGACATGAACAGAGCAAATTAGAACAAAGGAAGTCTTTTAGGATCATTTTGAATTGAAGTACGTTGGAACTGGATGTAATGACCTGATGGATGGTATTACATATTTTGGAGATATAGTTAGAGCATAGAGAGTCACCAGCTTTATTGTTGGACTTAGAGACTTGAAGCAAGAATTTGTTGGAAGATCAGAGAGGATGATTGTTAGTGTAGGGCTGAAGCAGTAAGTGAAGGGAAGGAGTATATTCAGGTTGATGGACTAGTCTGTGAGCTGTGGTTAGTTGAGTGTAAGTTAAGAGATGGGGATGTTCGAGCCAGTGTAGTTGACATAAGGCCAAGCAATAATGAGATCTACGTGGAGTGTTAGCAGCAAATTTTGCAATTTTGTTATAGAAGGTTTCAAGCTTAGTCAGATCGGTTTTTACTAAGGTTTGTGAAGATGGCAGAGGCATATAGAAGGGGGAGAGAAGGTGAGTTCTTGCTATATCTTGTCTAGTTTTAGTTGTAAGAAAAGGTTTGATTCTGTAGGGTGAGCCTAGTTTATTATGAGTTTTTTTTTTGATGGTCTGTGCTAGATAAATGTCAAATTTCAGGTTGTTATCAAGTAGGGCACCTAGTAATTTTGTATGGGGTATGTCAGAAATGATGGTGTTATTGGTTGACTACATTTGAAATGTTGTAGGGGATCACATGCTTTACTAGGGTGAAAGAGCATAAGTTTGGTCATAGAAGGGTTTAGAATCAGTTGTGATTCTGATAGCCAAGATTTAACTGATAAAGAGGATTACTGAGTTGTGGAAACAAGCAGATTTAAGGAAGGTGCAGCACAGATTTGAGTTGAGTCATCTGCATATTGAACAATAGAGGCTAAAGGAGCAGATGAGTGGAGTCGGTTGCTGAAAATACTAAAAAGTAGAGGAACTAGACAGAGCCTTAAGGTACACCCAAGGTGACCGGCGGGAGGGAAGAGAGTTCCTTTGCCATTTAATGGCTCTCTGTCAGCCAGACAAATAGCTACAAAACTGTGCTATAACAGAGGTACTAAGTTTTAGTGTGGCTAGTTGATTGAGAAGTTTTTGGTGAGAAACTGTATCAAAGGCTTTAGAAAGATCTAAGAAGATGGAAGACACAAATTGACCATTTATTTCTATATTGGTTTATTGTGTTAGTAAAGCTAAGGACAGCAGTAGTGGTGCTGTGGTGGGGAGAAACCTATGCTGAGTGTTGGCTAAGAGGTTATTAGTTTAAAAGCTGGATACATTTTTCAGCAATGGAGCTCCCTTCTTTGTGTAGCGGGATAATATAAGACATCTTCCTGCTGGAAAGAACATAGTGTTCTAAGACAGAGTGGTTGATTAGAATTGTAATGGGATAGGCAATAGTAGGAGACGATATTTTTAGGAATTCTGTAGGAAGGTTATCAGCTACAAGGGATATAGGTTTAAGCTTGGAGAGTATTTTTTAATGGTGAGAGTCTGAACAGGTTTGAAGGACATATATTGCAGAGGTTAAGTAAAGATGGGTGATATGTCTACTTGGAGTAGAATAAGGACAAGGGGTATAGAGGAGAGAAAATAAGGCAAGATGTTATTAATAGCAGGGTAGTTGTAAGAGCAAACTGCAAAGTGATTAAAAGTGGGAGATATAATCTGTTTAAAAGTAGAAAAGATAGGACAAGATAAGTGAGTAAAGGTAATATTAACTGAAGTAGAAAATTAAAAGAGAAGTCTGGGGAAGTAGACAGAATAATCTGGGGAGGTCAAGACAAGACAGGCAGGGGGGTGAGTGCTATGAACTGGACAGAGGACAGTTTGTAGAGGATAGGGAGAAAGATCACATATAAAAAAACGGAGAGATTTTACATATATAAAATTATGATGTTATGTGAAGTATGAACTGACATAAGTAGAGACTCCTTGTATTAATAATATAAATGTTTGTGTCTGTTAAGTTAACTGTCTGTAAGATAAGTTACATTGGTATTATAAAATGGATCGGTCAAGCTGTTCACTTACCTACAGAGAGCAAGATTTCAATACAAATCATTTTTTGAAAAAAGTACAGTTCAGTATATTACCTCACGTATATAACAGGAGTCCCAAATGAACATGTGAACGTGCACGTAACACCGCTCTGCAGCTAACTGTGTGCCGATTAGGAATACTTTCCTAAGTACTAACTGTGCTAGGACATGTCTAATGTATTATTTTTCTACTACATCCTTTTGTGAAATGCCATGCTTAAGTGCAATAGTCTAACAGAAAGGGCAGTGAAAAAATTATGGGCAGCTCATGAATAATTAATGTCAATCAGGAACTTAATGTGTATTCTACTTGTGTTTGGAAAGGGTACTCTGTCAGAGGCACAGTAGTATTGTACATGGAACATATGGTTTATTATATCAATTAGTACAACAGAGAGTTCAGTGCAATTGCTACACAATAACAGTATATGTGGTTAGTGCATTGAGAGCTTATATACAGGAACACAGATGCATATGTCTCAAAAGCATGCAATTTGGTTGCCATGGGAGCCTATTGCTTCACAGAGACGTTGCATTACAGCAGAGATAGTCAAGAGTGTTTGTCAAGCATGGTTCTGAATGGTTAATGAAAATGGTCAGACATGGACAAAACTGACTGCATGTATTGTAGGGTGAAATTCTTTTCAGAGGTGTTGGTGTGCATTTAGATTAGGTATATATAAATTACAGTGTGTACTGAAAACTTACATTTTATATTTTATTGGTAAGTTAGGTTTTGGGGATTGGTTTAGTTTAATGTTTTTCTACTACATGAAATGTTGCAATTATATTCTGAAACAATGGAAAAGACAGTCTTGTTAAGCATACCTTACCACTGCTAAGTTATAGTTTTACACTAGATTATTGACAGAAGTCAGCAAACATCAGAGTGGTAGAGAGCTCAGCCGTCTACCTTTTCATTTAGGCTTTTTTTTCTTTTCCTTTAGAAAAAGAAAAATTCTAAATCAGTTTGAGAGCTTCCTCCTGCCTTTTTGTGGTGGCTGCTCATTTTGTAGCAGCAGTAATTGTGTTATAAGTTTCAAAGCTGGAAAACACTTACTGCTACAACACATTCTTTCTCTCTCTCTCTCTCTCTCTCTCTCTCTCACTTTTGTAGCACATGAGAGCAGGTAAAGCTTCATGCCCTGCAAAGATTCACAATAAGACCTTTCCACTCAACCCCGGATGTTATGTGTTCTTGACATGGCTGTCCAGATTCACCTCTTGAGCATGGTGAATTTCTTGATAGGCATGTCTCAAACATATAATATCCTGGTCATGACCAGAGACCCTATCATAATTGCTTATATTTGCTGGTGGTGTAGCTGCTGGTAAATTCATCACTGTATACTTTTTTCAGCGCTGTGGACTTCAGATATTTTTGGTATTTGCAATTAATGGGCTTTCTTTCATCAGAGTCCAGGTTAAATAAACTTCAAGTACTAAGAAAGTACAACATATATGCAGCTTGCGACTTATCAGTGATGCATGTGCTACAGACATAGAGCTGCACAAGCAGTCTGCACATTCAATGTGTATCGTCCCGTGGTTACACATACTCACAGGGGTGAACTATGAACATGGTGCAGTTATGTGAGTACACAGGCACACAACGTGGAAAGAAAGGTGAGGTAGTAATTTAAGACAATGTAAATCGCCTTCCATCTCATATGTACTAAGCAGATCTGTATTAACAAGATAAAAAGAAGTTATAACATGATGGGTTGAACAGATTGTGCTGCTGTGATCATTGGCCAGTACTCTTTTGTGGGTAGTTGTTTGAAAAGTTGAAGACATGAAGATCTTCCCACCTTTCTGTGTTATAAGCAGCACAAGGATATTATTTAAGGGCATCATAATCTAGGAAACCCTCTGGAATGGAGTTGCAAAGGAATGCGCTGAGTGCAGCCAATTTGTCCACTCTTGTGTTGGAGACCATGCAGGAGTGTATTGTTGATTGCATTTAAGTTGTGGCCATTCACCTATGAGTGGTTCTGGCAGTTGGTGCACAGGACTAACACTGTGAGCTGTTAATGAGCTTTTTGCTGTGGGTTTGATTCCCTCACCCCTCATCTGCCTAATGTATGACCTTGAGCAAGTCACTTAACCAGACAGCTCTTTGGGACAATTTGGGTGGGCTAATTAATGGTCTCTTGGACTGTGTGCCTACTTATTACCTCTGAACCTATGGATGCAGCAAAAGTTTATTGCTGAAGAAAGAGAAAGGTCTGGTTGCTCCTCTCTATGTCTCCCATGGTTATCTGGCACTGGTAAAACCTTCTTTATCATCATCATGGATGGTAGACAGGTGGTAGGCAGCCCAAGATAGTGGGCTACATACACATTGGTTTACAAAGTCCACTGAACATGTGGGAGAAACAGACAAATGTAGGTTTGGTAAAACATAATTGGAAACAGTCACACACTTTGTTGCTGGTTGTGATATACTAATGGCAGAAGAACTGTATACTGAAAGGCATAATAATGTGGCAAAATTGTTGCACTGGGGATTGTGCAAACATTATGGTAATGAAGTGGCTGGAAAACACTGGAAACACGAGCAACAAAGCATCATAGAAAACAATGAAGTCTATATCACATGAGATCACTCACTAGCAACAGTTCAAAAGATAGATGCAAGAAAACCAGATATAGTGGTCCATGAAAAGAAGACAAAAGTAGCATTGATCATTGAAATCGGCACACCCAGTGACTACAGTGTCTTGTGTACAGAGAGACACAAAGTCATAAAATATCAAGATTTGCAGGCAGAAATGAGAGCAATGTGGAAGAAAGATACCCAGACAGTTCCAATAGTAGTAGGAGCAACCGGTCTTATAAAACAGAGTCTACAATAGTATTTAGATATGAAACCAGTACATGTAACCCCACACGAATTGCAGGAGTCATTACTGGGCACACTGTGGGTGCTGGGAAGAGCACTTTTGGCTAACATCAAAGACTGAAACAATACTAATTTCATGAACTTTAATTGTACATTGACTTAGAAATGGAGTCCATTCCTGTCATGGTATTAGAAACCTAAAGGATATGGACAAATTAAAAGAGTGGTAGGTAAACAGTTCACCTACCTGAAAGTTGTTCTACAAGTCAAGTTAACCTGTATACAAACAAGAGTAAGATCTATACAGTGTGTTCATAATACCAATGCCATTTTTACCTTTAGTAAAAGTGCACTACTGTTCACAGAATAGATGCTACATGCCCAGCAATAAAACTGTAAATATACAGTTATCATTGCATTTCACACCACAGGTCCTGCTGAATATGTAGTCAATGTACAATTGTAACAGACTGTCCATGAGTAGCATATTGTGCTCCCATCATAATCAGAAAGGTACAATATATTTTATTTTATTTACCTTTTGTTGACCAGGTTAGTCCAACTAGACTAGTAACCTGTTTTCAGGTGAGACCCAAGGTGGTATTTATACTACTAGGGGAAATTTGGCCAGGGCATTTGGGACCTTACCCTACTTTTTTCAATAGGTGCTGTAGGCTATTTTACATCCACCTGAGCTACCACTAACTTAAGCAGATGGGGCTTTAGTTTAATGTCTCATTCGAAGGATGGCACATTCACCACCCCCCATGTGCACTGCAGCATCAGCAATCAATCTAACTGGTGTAGAAATAGAACTCACAGCACTCTTACACCAAAGGTGAGTGTGAGTATGCTACCTGTTGCACCACTGATACTGTGTCCAACTCCCTATTCCACACAGCTACCTAAATTGATGATGTCATTATGTTTAAACTATTATCCCACTACACTTTAATATATGTTTACATGTGGCAAATAGTGCTGGCTGGTCATATGAAAAGAACTGATACATCATTCAATTATGCTGTTGTAAAAAAGAATACTCTCCTAAAAATATTTGTGAACATGTCTTGACTGTTGCCTTTTGACCACTAATGAGTGGTCATTAGGTTTATAGTTTTGCGTGGTACAATACAAAGGTGAAATGCCACAGGAATATTGCAAAGCTCAGAATATGAACTTGTAAATGATGTATATCTATGGGTATTTCAGCTGGAAAAAATACATAATTAACTTAGAGATATGACAATAGAGCTGAAGTAATTATTGTAAAGATTTTTTTCTATGCAGGTTAGGTCAAAGTGCTTCAGCATAAAACATTTGGCAATGATTAAAAATAACACTGACACCATTATAGTACTATTGAAAGAAAATCACATAAAATAATCAGGTTACTTTCATTGTTTTTTTTTTGAGGAATTTGTTATTTGCAGATCTTATCAAGCCATTTATTCAGTTGCATTAATGTGCCATATATATATATATATATATGTGTATATATATATATATATATATATATATATATATATATATATATATATATATATATAAAACTAGAATTTTTACTTCTGATACTTAGAGAAACAGTGACAAGTCTTTTGAAGGATGCAAGGGCAGTTTAACTTTGCCTGATTTTTTTTTACTATTTTTTAAAAATATGAGCTTACTGTTAAGACTGAGGATACATCTAGAGAGATAAAATAAATGAAAACCTTCTATCGCCAAATGTTATTGGTTGCACATATTTGACAGAATATATTGGTACTTACGTATTATCACAATTACATTCCAATGCCACCATAGTAGAAACAAAGGCAGAAAATAACTGAAAATGCCTGAAAACTGTTGAGACAGAACTACTTTATGGCATAGTATAGCTTCAGATCGTCGCAGAAATAAGGTAACGGTTGAATGTTTTTATTGGTCATATATATACTGTGTGAAATGTTTTGTGTAAGCATTTTAATTCATAACAACTTATAATCATTAAACAAGCACCAAGAAAAGACCGCTATGCAGAGTGTTGTGAATCTACAGCGTTTGGTCTATCCAAAAATAAAGAAATCACACCAAAACCTACAACAATGGTCTGTAGATGTCCTTTTGACAACTTCTGCAACTGTTTGCTGTGTAAGGGACACCCCTCCCCATATCTACATCCTTAATTTTCAATGGTTGCCATTTCCTTTTTTTTGTACAACAGCTTTCTTTCGTTATACTTCCAACCAATGTGCGTTTACGTCGCACCATTACCCTGAGATGGTGTTATACATTTTTAACACTTGTTCATTCATTTGTTGTAAACTGTTATTTTTTGAGTACAGGCATGGGTTTTTCAGATATTTCCTGCAATACAGCGTAGGATCAAAGACTGCTCTGTGGACCCCCCCAACACACATAATTTGATCGATTTGGCTCCTGCTTTCATGGAAGTCAACCTGCTAGACAAGAAGCATAAAGAAAGCCTAAAAGTACTGACGGATTGTCAATATTTCTAATATACAGTCAGTAAGCTGCTATCGACAGTTACGTACTATACAGCTGTTTGGAATGTGGTTGCAATAATACGTAAGTACCGAATATTTTATTTGGGAGAAAAGAGATTCTGCCTTTTGTGCTCATGGAAAACTTTCTTGACATTCAGTCCTTTACATATTGGCCATTTAAAATGTTATGCTTTTAATTGATGTGTTGTAGAAATACAAAGACTGCACATTCATTTATTCATTCTATAACATATACTCTTTCAGATGCAGGGTTGTGGAAGAGTAAAAAAATATCCCAGCCATCAGGGGATACAACGCACAGAAACTAATCCTGGTTGAGATTCCATTCAGCTACAGGATATGCTTATATACTCATACACATGTGGCATGCATAGGGAAATGCAACTTGAAGGATCACCAATTTACACTGAATGTCTTTGAGATGTTGAGAGAAACAGAAGGTTACAAAAAATAAACACATGGACACAGGAAAGACATTCATACTCCATAGAAAAGGTACTCCAACTGTGCATCAAACTGGAGAACCATGCACTGCAAGGTATATTCAGTGACATACAAATACAAGCACTGCATATTTACTTATTTACTTGTCTATATATTTGTTTAGATTTTTTGACAAGGGTGAAATAGTGATTTAAGGGACCTATTTCAGGCTCTGCCTAGGGAATCCACTGGAACCTGTTATACTCATTCCCCACATTTTCTATGTTCACGTATGGACTGGCACTGAAGATACAAAGGTCTCTGCCAACTTTTGGCTTAGGACTGAAAAGCGATACCTGATTTCTAGGCAGTAGTCCAGTGAAACCTGAGCATATGCAATTAATAGACCACCAACATGTGGAGGGACTACATCCAGTGCCCAACCAGACAGCATGTGAAAGCGTGTGTGTGTGTGTGTGTGTGTGTGTGTGTGTGTGTGTGTGTGTGTGTGTGTGTGTGTGTGTGTGTGTGTGTGTGTGTGTGTGTGTGTGCGTGTGTGTGCGTGCGTCTACGTATGTGAATGTGAGTGTGCTTTGCAGACACAGCAAGAAGAAGCTGTGCGAGCCATCAAACATGGACCCTTCCTCTTACCTCCTTTTTACCTTCAATTACTTTTAGTCTCTTTTAATGCAATAGTGTGGAGCAGTTGCTGTTTGACATAGCCTTTGAACTCTGGCCTATTAGATAAGTACATGTATGTCTTTAGTTAAAAGCTTTATTAACACAGTATCATTTTAAATTAATTGTGTTTGTATTAATCTATTCTAATAGAATAATACATTAGACTACAATTTTAGGTATATGTTATATAAAGTGAAGCTTTATGTTGATATGTCTCTATAACATGTTTGTATATTTTGTCATCTTAATTTGGAGCTTTTCTCCTTAGAACTCACTGAAAATCAATTTCCTATTGGACATTTCATATCAACAAAAAATTGTTAAAAATGAATTAATTCCTTTGGAGGTCACTGTGAAAGTAGCAGCATGACTATGTGGGAACTTGTAAAAATCATCCTGGGAGTATGGGAATTTTGCATCAAAGGTGCAAATATATCAGAACATAACAACTGATGCAAATAGAATAGCTTGGAATAAAGCACTGCCTTGATGGTAGACTTTAAGTAAATAACACTCTATTGCGTCAACAGTCTGTTAAATGTTTCAGCAACGAAACATTGATTTCCTTTCTTTAATGGAGTTTTAACTGTGGAAACAGATGATAGGGACAGTGAACTACAGTTGCATGATTCCCATATTTCTACAATATGAGGTCCACTAGTGAAGAAATAGAATTTCTCTACATGTCCTACCTTATTAAACCCATTTAACAGCATGACTACCAGTACAAGGATATCCTATGTAGGTGCAGAGAGGGAAGAATCCATCATGTAGGGCGGACAATTGCAACCATCCATTCTTTCAAGTACAATCTCAGTCTGCAATTGATTCCAAGGCAAGCGTGACATTGTAAAAGCACAGCACGGTCAGTTGTGTCCAAAAACCATACACTGAAATGACAAGCGAGCCTTTCTTTAACCAATTAAAAAATGATGCAACATAATCAGTACTGTGCTTAAAAGCTGTAGACATTTATTGAGCTGCAAACATATCTAATGCCATAATTCCTTAAGGATGATAACACCCTATCTGCAAATTACAATCTGAATACTCATCATCTTAGAGATTCATAGATAATTGTGGACCATTGAGTAAACATACTTAATTATGTACTATTTCTCCAGCAAGTAAACACACTCTAGAATTTCATTAATTATGTATTCTGCATTCACATATTTTTTAATTAGGACACTGAAGTACAAAAGGCAGAAAACTCCATTAAATCTGTATCCTTTAGAAGTAGACATACTCCTCTCTTTGATTTATTAATTTTAATAGCCAATTTTATGTTACATAACCTGTTGTACTTAATGTGATATGCAGATCTATAGCCAAAATTTTCAATAGCACAGAGACTTTAGGAACTTCATAAACTATGCAAACAGTAGATAAAAATATTCTATACTACTGGTATCAATTTAATAATGTAAGCTACTCCAATAATTTTAGACTGACTTACTTCCACTCTCTCTTTCTTCCCCTCTCTCTCCTCCACTGTTTATATAGCTGAATAAACTGACTTTAGATGGATGTAAACAAATGGTAGAAAATACCCAATATAACATAACAGGAAAGGAAATATTATTGTCCCTGCAGATCTCATATTTTAAATATGATGTATTGCATCGCAGGTCTGTTTATTAACATCCTACTCCCAGAAATCAGATATGCTTTATTAAGATCCTGGGCCCACAAATCAGATATGCAAAGTATTTGTTTTTATTGCATCCAGTAGCTACATGCACAGTTTAGTTTGCACCTGGGAGAGACAGGTCAGTGAAAATTCAGTTACTGTCTATCTAAGGGCTGACCAAGACCAACATACACTGTTTATCAGTAAATTCACATGCTTAAACCATACAAGCATGTGAAAGAAAGACTGTCTTAAAGGGTTAACAAAGTATACTTATATTACTCAGTATAACCTAAGACTGGAACAGTATTAAACACTTAAACTATTCAGGTCCTGCTAGGATTATAGCAGTCATTTGAGATATGCAGGTGTAAGCTGGATCTAATCACTTGTCTCATTTCATGCTGAGAAGCAATATATGACATGCTTGATTCAAGTGCTTTCTCTTCCACTGCTGTGTTTGGCATACTACCAAAAGAAAACTATGAAAAACCACCATTAACATCTTCCTATAAGTTAGTGGCAAGATTTACATCACAGGTAGAAAAATCCTCTTTCTGGCAATCAAGAGGTCATGTAATGTATTGTGTTTGTTATATTCACAGTAACCACCTATAAATTCCTTACCTAAATCTGATCATCTTGATATCTCATGATACCCAGATTGTATAACTCAGCAATTTAGGACAGAAGGACAGTTACAGCCATTATTCTTCCAGGTGTTCATTTTCTCTCTGAACACACATTTCTCATATTTATAAATCCAGTTATGTAAGAGAAGCACACAAGTTTCCTGTGATCATGGTACTTTTCAGCATGACGCGTTTTTCACATACTGTTTCTATAAAATAAGGGTGAAGAAATCAGGTTAGACCTCAGATTTCCTCCTATTTTTATCTTGCTTCCCAATGGTCCAATAGCTAATTGCAGTGTATCTCAATAACTAAATAAAGTTCAGGCTGTTCTTTCACTGTGAGAATCAACAGTCACTTTTTTGCAGTGTTTTCAATGTTTGGATCATTTGTTCTGCTAGTCCATTCAACAAAGCATGATAAGGAACAGAAAAAATAGGAACAGTTCCGTTTTCCTTACAGAATTCCATGAACGCCTTACTTACTAAAGTTCACACATTTGTCTGGGATGATCTCTTCGACTGTTGGAGGACATAAAATCTGTAATAGCTACATCCAAACTCAACAGTGTTGTAGAGTAAATATTCATCCAGTACAAATCACTGCAGTGTTTTTCAAAGAATGGAGCGATCATAATCAATGTGAAGCTGATCTGATGGTTCCATTAGGTGTTCCCTTGGTTGCAAAGGACCAATGACAGAACACTTCATTTTTCCTTAACACACAGCAACTTACCAATATTAGAATCCATGATTGGCTGGAAAATCTGAAGGTACTCGAAACCACCAGACTATTGGTGGCAGCATTCCTTATCAGTGTTTGTCTGGAAGGGTGGGAAAGTACCTCTCAATCAGCAATCTAAGCTAATGGTCGCTACTTTCAAATGTCAGACAGGTAGTTGTATTTTAGTTACAGATGGATTACATGCTTCCGCTTCTCTGGGAATACCTATGCCAAGATGCTGGAAATGACAATTTGTCATACAGTTAAGCCAATAATATAAGAAGAGCAATTGGGATTCTTCCCTGGATATGGAAAAGTGGATCTGTTCTTTGTCTTAAGATATTACAAGGTTGATGGGAACATTGGTACGTGCATTCTGTTTACTTGGAGAAAGCATATGACTATGTGTCCCTGAATATCTTACACAAAAAGTTACAACAGTATTGGGGCCTAGGGGTTGGCAATGTTTGTCATTTTTTCTCTATATGTGGGAAGTGTCAGATGTATCTGCTTTTTTGGCACTATGTTGGAAAGATTCAAGCTGGACATAGGACTCTATCAAGGGTGTGTCTTATCTCTCCTCCATGTTTATGATTTCCATGGACAGAATATCAAGATGCAGCCAAGATCTAGGTCTACAGAGTATCTAGTTTGATGTTGATGTGAGAATCATGTTTTGATTGTTGTCAGAGGATGATGGCACCTTAGCTTCAAGTGATTACTGATTATGACGCTATTGGAACAAAAAATCATCACTTCTATGCCAGAGGTCCTCTTCATAAAAAGTAGAGCATTATTTACTACAGGTGGTAGAAGGAACTATCTAAAGTAGAGTTTCAGTATCTTTTCCTTCAAAAGCCTAGGTTTATGTTGAGCATTTTTCCACAGAATGCTGCAGTTATATGATATGCTGATAAACATGGAAGCATACAAACACATTTTGGCTATATAAAGGAAAACTGCTCACTGTACGCCAGCCATTAACATTTATGAAAAACAATTCAATTAAGTGTCATTAGACAGAGGAGTTAATGTACACATGGTGTTCTTGTTCACAAGTGAAAGTGGAGGAGATCAGGAAAATGACTCACAGACTGGTTCAGCAGCAGAAGTACAGCAGGCCTTATGACAGACTCTAATTGTGAAATATGAGATGAAATACTGAATGAAGCCACCAATGTACTTCTCCTGCTCTGTCTTCATACTCATCTATGACTGTACATTTTGGTTGGTGATCAAAATAATAAAGAATAACATCACAAAGGCAAGAATCAGAAATGTGATTCCTTTGCAGGACTCCTGCCTTACCTTTCATAACAGAGTGAAGAGCATAGCAATCCAAGATGATCTTGGAGTACAGCTACTGTCATCTCATGTTGAGATGAGTCAGTTGAGGTAGTTTAGCTAGCTTATAAGGATGCCTCTGGAAAGCATGCCATTAAAGGTATACTAGATGTTGCCACATGGAACAAGGCCATAGGGAAAACACACAGTTGAGCTGGGAATCCTTTATACATACACAGAGAGCAGCTTGCTTTGGAACACCTAGGGTCTAAGATGATGAGCTAGGGACTGTTACTGAAGTTAAAGAGCTTTATTTTAACATCCATAGCTTGCTCCCACAGTAACCCTCTACAGGACAATATAAAAAGTGAACAGATGCATGTCTGGCTATCACATAATTCTTCTTTTTTGACAGCAGTATCAGAATGGTGCTCCAGCTTTCTGCAAAGACAAACATGCTGTACACTGACTTCATCAGTTCTCAATGCAATAGACATTGCATTTAGGTGACATATTGCCTCAGAAACCTTATATAATGCATTCCGAACTCCAAATATCACTAGATCATTAGTTTTACACAGTTAAATTTATAGCACTGTCACAGAAGCAACAGTCAAATGATCTGTCAGCATCACCTTTTCTTCTGCAGGAACACGTACCTCTCAACGTCTTAGTGAAACATTTTTGGACAAAGTGAGAAACATTGTGTGTGCTGGGGGGGGGGGGGCAAAGTCCCAAAATCAGTGATGGATTTAAATATTGCTTTATAAACTTAGAAAGTTGATAGAGTAACAGCTTTTGCATTAGCATGTGTTATGAGAAAAATATAAATTCTAAATCCAAATGTCTATCATTATTTACTGATTTTATTTCTCAATGATTTGATCAGAAATTACCCATTTTATTTAGTGCAGACCAAAAGGCAAAATTTGGGATATTCTGCAAAATTCTGGACACTTGAGAGGTATGCAGGAACATGACTATTAATAAAAAAGGCTGTTTACTTGTATAAATTGTATGTAATGCCATGTAATTTAGCAGAAATGTAAGCTGCTGTAATTTGTTTGTAAATTTGGCTGCATGTTTGCTTAGTTTTGATACATCTGTTGACCAACAATGCACAACTAACAAGTTCTATTCTCAGTGGAGTCTGAGGGGAAATAACTCAAAAAGATATACAAACATATAGAATGAACGTGAAAACCATATCAGATAAAGACACAATGCATTGGAGATTATGTGTAAAACAATGATATACACAGAAGTTTCTTAACATGTTACTTAATAATATAGTAAAGTCAGCAGTCAAGCTAGTTCACTTTTAGCAACCAAAAAGCATGAAAACCAAGAACAAACAACTGTGAAAAAGAGGTATCCATGAACTCCGAAGGTCAATAAAGGCTGGTGAAAAACCACAACTGTATTAGCGTACACACACAGTTTTATTAACACTTTAATCCAAATGACTTCATCAGAAAACACTCCATGTAAAATTCACTTGCTATATATAGTGAAACAACAAATTGCATCAATAATTGAATAATTAAAATAATTGATTAATCAAATCAGTGCCTAGTACCAAAAAATATTGTATAAAAATATAACTAAGATTAACAATCCTTGAATTTAGAAAGCTTTAACTTACTATACTTTAAAAAACATTTAATATTTATAGATTTGTTTAAACCAGGTTTCTTGTCTGCTTCTAATTTAGTCTGTCACACAGACTCCCTTTGCTCTAAAAGATTTTTATAATCGCCATCTCTAAAATCAGATAAAACTACTTCTAAAAAAGAAAAAAGATACTTCTTGTACTTTATACACTCTTTAGAATGTCTAAATAAGGCATTATTCACATCCTTGGTCTTGATGCTATACACATGTTCCCTAATACGTTCCATCAAAGATGTCATGCCAACATAAAATGCTTCACATCCACTGCAGAGACAGATATAAACCACCCCCCGTGATCTACAGGACACATACCCTGGTACTTTAATAGTGCCATTTAAATGGTTCAACTAAACAAATGGCCCCTCAGAAATGAATCGGCAAAAGTTGCAGTGGCCACATTTATACATACCACTTCCGATAGTTGAAGTGTCTGCAATATTTGTTTGTTTACTTGTGTCATGCTGCAAAAGATTTTTAATATTGTAATTGTTTTTATAAACAAAACAGAGTTCATTGCCAATTACCCTTACCAAGTCGGAGTTCCCTTCCAAAATTCTCCAGTTGTTTTGGACTATTCCCCTGATAGGGGTACAGTCCACAGTCATATCCAAAGAACACACAGGATCACGCTGACTGTTTTTTGTTTTTTCAAGGGTATTAATCCTGTGCTGGAATGGAACTCTTAAAATGGGGGGATACAGCATGTCCCTGTTACTAAAAACATAATGTTTGGTGTTCTCAAATCAGAAGCTTCATTCAACCCACTAATAGAGGAATCAACTATACTAACACCCCCTTCTAGGATAAAAAACGGGTCATCCATAAACCTGGAATAGTAAAGTACTTGAACCTTTTTACCAGGGTAGCCAAAACATTACTTTCCCAGACAACCATAACTATATTGGCATATAGTGGACCTAGGGGTGACCCCATGGCTACCCCTTTTGTTTGTTTATAAAAAGTATCTCCAAATAAAAAGAAATTGTTGTTTAATACAGTCTCTAACAAACTGCATAGTAAATAAATCCTATCTTGTCCTAAGGACATATTAGTGCTTAAAAAAGATCCTACTGCCTCGATCCCCTCTTGGTGAGGAATGCACGTGAATAGAGAAACCAAGTTGATAGTAATAAAAATATGATGTTCTGTGTCATAATCAAATGATACAAAGAATACCCTTAATTTATCCAAGAAATCCCAGGAATCCTTCAAATACGAAGGCAGTTCTTGCACCACGGGATTTAAAAAAGAATCTACAACTAAGGCCATGCCCTCCATTATAGAATGAGGGGAAGACACTAGTGGTCTAAATGGAGGATTCCTTAGGTCCTTATGGACCTTCAGAATTCTGAATAAAACACCAATTCTTGGTTTCTCTATTAAAGAAAAATTGTGCATCTCTGCATCCATCTGATTGTTCGTTAAAAGTTCATACAAAAAAGTATGAATCCCTTTATGACACTTAATATAAGCAGCATTAATTTGCACATATTCATCAACATTCTTCAACAATTCCATCATCCCCCATGGTATTGTACCAGAGACATAACCACAATATTGCCACCTTTATCACTTTTCATAAATCTTAATTTGTTGTGGCTTCTTAAATCATGTAGGGCTTCCCTCTCCTTCACAGTTAGATTGTCATACCAATTCCTAGCTTTACTAGACAAACATTCTTTTAACTCATTTAATCAAACTTGTTGAAACACTTTTATAGTCTGATGCAAATTTGGCATGAAACAAGATGGCTTAATGAACTTGCCAGACTCTATTTTAACATTATGAAGCAAGTACTGTAAATTCAACTTGCGCTTATATTGTCTGAAGTCAATGGCAGTTTTACTATAGTCAGCTCTTTTAGTGGGCACAAAATTGAACCCAAACTTCAAAACTTTAGTCATAAAGGTTTTCATACTTTTTTGTATGAACTTTTTAATGAACAATCAGATGGATGCATAGATGTACAATTTTTGTTTAATAGAAAAAACAAGAATTGGTGTTTTATTCGGAATTATGAAGGTCCATAAGGAGCTAAGGAATCCTCCATTTAGACCAACAGTGCCTTCCCCTCATTCTATAACAAGGATATGGCCTTAGTTGTTGTTTCTTTTTTAAATCCCGTGGTGCAAGAACTACCTTCTTATTTGAAGGATTCCTGGGATTTCTTGGACAAATTAAGGGTATTATTTGCTTCATTTGATTATGACACAGAACGTCATATTTTTATTACTGTCGACGTGGTTTCTCTATTCATGTGCATTCCTCACCAAGAGGGGGGTCGAGGCAGTAAGATCTTTTTTAAGCACTAATACGTCTTTAGGACAAGATAGGATTTATTTACTATGCAGTTTGTTAGAGACTGTATTAAACAACAATTTATTTTTGTTTGTAGGTACATTTTATAAACAAACAAAAGGGGTAGCCACGGGGTCACCCCTAGGTCCAGTATATGCCAATATATTTATGGCTTTCTGGGAAAGTACTGTTTTGGCTACCCTGGTAAAAAAGTTCAAAGATCTTTACTATTCCAGGTTTATGGATGACCTGTTTTTTATCCTAGAAGGGGTTTTTAGTATAGTTGATTCCTTTATTAGTGGTTTGAATAAAGCTACTGATTTTTTAAAGTTTGTGACTAGTGCTTTTGGGCATGAGGTTAACTTTCTTGATGTCTCATTGGTATGGGACCAAGACACTCAGAGTTGGCATAGTAAAATTTATAGAAAGGAAGCTTTCACAAATGGATATTTACACCATAAAAGCAATCACCCAGGGTTTATATAAAGAAATATACCAAAGGGGCAGTATATACGTGCCAGCAGAATGACTACAAAAGAACTAGATTTGTTACATGAGTTTGAAGTGATAACCAATATGTTCAAAAGTAGAGGGTATGTTATTGAACATCTTGAGAAAACCAAACATTATGTTTTTAGTAACAGGGACAGGCTGTATCCTCCCATTTTAAGGGTTCCATTCCAGCACAGGATTAATACCCTTGAAAAAACAAAAAAACAGCATGGTCCAGTGTGTTCTTTGGATATGACTGTGGACTGTACCCCTATCAAGGGAATAGTCCAAAAGAACTGGAGAATTTTGGAAGAGAACTCTGACTTGGTAAGGGTAATTGGCAATGAACCCTGTTTTGTTTGTAAAAACAATTACAATATTAAAAATATTTTGTAACATGACATGAGTAAACAAACAAATATTGCAGACACTTCAACTATCAGAAGTGGTATGTATAAATGTGGCCAGTGCAACTTTTGCTGATTTATTTCTGAAGGGCCATTTGTTTCATTGAACTATTTAAATGGTACTATTAATGTCCCAGGGTATGTGTCCTGTAGATCACGGGGGGTGGTTTATATCAGTCTCTGCAGTGGATGTGAAGCATTTTACGTTGGCATGACATATTTGATGGAACCTATTAGGGAACACGTATATAGCATCAAGACCAAGGATGTGTGAATAATGCCTTATTTAGACATTCTAAAGAGTGTATAAAGTACAAGAAGTTTATTTTTTTTCTATTTTAGAAGTAGTTTTATCTGATTTTAGAGGTGGGGATTATAAAAATCTTTTAGAGCAAAGGGAGTCTGTGTGGCAGACTAAATTAGAAGCAGACAAGAAACCTGGTTTAAACAAATCTATAAACATTCAATGTTTTTTAAAGTATAGGAAGTTAAAGGTTTCTAAATTCAAGGATTGTTAATCTTTGTTATATTTTTATACAATATGTTTATACAATATTTTTGGTACTAGGCACTGATTTAATCAATTATTTTAATTATTCAATTATTGATGCAATTTGTTGTTTCACTATATATAGCAAGTTAATTTTACAGGGAGTGTTTTCTGATGAAGTCATTTGGATGAAAGCATTAATAAAACTGTATGTGTACACTAATACAGTTGTGGTTTTTCACCAGCTTTTATTGACCTTCGGAGTTCCTGGATACCTCTTTTTTACTAGTTCACTTTTAGTAGAAATAAATCTTAAGTGTAATAAAGCAAAATTCAGCCATGTGAGATATCTATGCAGCATAAAATAACTTCAAAAACATAAAAAACAACTTAACATTTGGCAGGGTATCAGACATGAAAGGAGCATAGTAAAATAATAATGGGATTGCTTATTTAAATGGAAAGCTCAAACTATTTAAACTGAAAAAATACAACTCTGTTTCCATTCTCTTTTTAATATTATTATTAAAACTTTCTGTATCAGTTTTTGGTCCCTAGGTTAAATCACAGTTTCAGTTCCATTGTTTCTGTAACTAATGATCGAAATATATTTTTATAGTGATTTTCAGATGAAATATTAGGTCTGTAGAGCTTACAGTATTATTAATTAGTCTCGTCTGCTAGACTGCCTACTTGCTTTTCAGCTCAAAAATAGTTATCTGATTGAACAGTTTTGTTGATGTTGCTTACTCATTAGATGGTGAGTTATCCTGGAACAGAAGATTAAGGCCCTATTTTGATGAAATGAAGATTTTTGAATGATCGATTGTTAAGATTTTCATGCTGATTTTATCTAATACCTGTTTTCTATTCCTGGGCAGTACCTGCAAATGTTCACTTGTGATACTGTACTGCCCCAATAAACAAATGTAAAATAAAATATTTATTAATTTCAAGAAAAGCATTAATCCAGCCTTCCCTGAATTCTGGTGTAGTCCGTTTGACATAAGCCATACTTGTAGTGAATGAAACTGAATCTAAGTATTAATAAGCTTATTAAATGAGCCAGTAGCAGGCCATGTCATTTACAAAAACTATAAATTCAGGTAGATCCAGCAGTGAGCCTTCAATGAATCTAATAGCTATAGACAGAGAGTGAAACAATTGTTCTTCAAGTTATGATTTTTAAAGCATCATGAATAAACATTCCACAACCTTATTAATATTCACCAGAAGGGAATGGAGTCATGAGCAGTGTAAGACAGCTTGTCAGTAGTATCCCAGACCTTCCTAGGATTATTTAAAATTGGACACTGGTGTTCTAGAGAGAAATTCACTTTATTGGAGACTGCTTAAACATTTACTATGTTATGAGACTCTCCAAATAGAATATCATTGGTATGATGTCTGGACTGGTGGCAAAATATTTAAGAGATTTTCACTTTGAACATTGTGACCTCTGTTTGAGGAGTGATCCGTGATAGGTTTTGGGCCTAACACATCATCTCCACAGCAGGGTGTGTACTGCTTAAAACATTCGAGAAGAAGTTTCTGCAGTGATATAAGCATTAACTAGCTGTGACCACTATAACGGGATGTTATTCATAGTTTACAATTGCAATACTGACTCTTGAGATTTCCTGCCTGTAGGAGACCAGAGGTCATCCCAAATACCAGAGTTCTCACCTTCCCCCCTTTGGCCTGATGGACTTGCTCTCCTTCGAGTGACAGTACATTAGTGGTAAAAAGGGTAGTTTGTCATTATTCAGATTAGCCTGATCCAGAGACTAAGTTAAGTACATCCACTGGAGAAATTTCTTATCTTTTTCATACATTTTCTTATTTTAAATGTCCAGGCACACAGTTAATAACTATTTTCAGGGTGGGAACTAATTCTTCACAGTGATTTTCTCTCATTTTGTCTTTCTTAACTGGATCTGGAAAAATGACATTTCCAGCACTCCCTAGTAAGTGTATTTAACTATAGGACTATTATATGTGTTGGGCCAAATCTTTGGAAAATATTTACAACAGAAACTGTGTGCTTGGCCTAGGAATGTGATGATGTCTGCTGGTCCTGCTTCAGACAAGTCAAAGAAACAGAAGGAGAAGTTCATTAGGGAAAAGAATACTTGGTAGATTGATAACACAATTTTGGTGGCTGACAGCTGATTATGGTTCAAAGCTGCAAAAAACTGCTGAGGAGTTTCTCAGCACCTTTGTCTAATAACTAGTTTGTATGAAACCTCTGGTGGCCACCATAACATTAATCACAGACACATCCTGATGAGCAGAAACTACTTTGTTGTCGGTTAAGGCCAGAAGCCTATTGCAGGCATTGGAGTCTTAACATGAGTGTTGCTAATCAAAGGTAAGGATGACATTCCTTGGATTTTTGTTAGCGAGTTGGTCAAAGGGGACAAGATTTTGGGTTGTGGCCACTTTCCTGTAACCTGACCCCTTCAAGTTATCCACTCCCTCTGCTCTTTACTATGATGTTGTCTCCTCAGCTTTGTTAACCAAGGACTAGTCCTTTGGGTATCTTTCACAGGATGAAGGAATTCTTCAGTGGGGGGTTTAAGGAGCATTCCTAAGCCCAGAGTAGGTACAGATAACTTCTAGGCCTGTGTTAGACTAGATTTTTGGCCATCTCTCCAGTTCTTGAAGTCTTCAATGTTGTTTTCCATGACACATCCTTTTAGTCAGATTTTCAACTCCTTGCCACTGAGAAGCCATTCTGCTTCAATAGGGAACATGAATCTCACAAACATGTCTGTAAGAAACCACTGGCAAAACCATCAATGCTATTTACGGATTCCAGTAAGGGATCTGGCAGGTCTATACCCAAGAATTCTATACCAAAAGAAAGGGACAGCATTAACCAGTCTGGAAAAAAAACATAGAGCTTAGCTGCCTTGGCCATTAGGGCTTTCAACCACAAGTTTCATATAATCAAATTACAGGATTCTATTCATAAGCAATTGGGACAGAAGGCATACAGGACAAAAGCCTTAAAATAGAGATGCGAGACTCCATGAAATGCAGCTATAATGCAGTAAATGCATCACACAGGACAGCTACTACCAGATCTGCAGTTATCAAGTATGCATGGATGAGAGGTATGCCCCTTTCACAGCATGTAAAGGCAGAGCTCTCTGCTGCCTCATTAGATAAGCAGCATCTCTTTAGATCTGCTATTGAAAAGTCATTTAAAATTCTGGAGGAGATGGGAAAACTATGTACTCTGTCAAGGATCTTTTTCAGTCCCCACTAGTTAGGCACATTAGGAATTGTCCAAGTAAAAGTTGATCTTTCTACCCAAGCAGAGCAAAGAGATATCACAGGAAGGGGAAAAAGATAAGTTCCATAAGAAATAGAAAACCAACTCAAAAGGAATACCTGGAAGGCACCCAAGTCAGGGGCACTCACAGGGAGCATCTATGACTCTCCTCAGAACCCCCCCCCTAAAAAACCTGCCACCCTCCTGGCACAGGGGTTCATAGAAACAGTACCAGAAAAAGAGACAGGAACAGGGTTTTGCTCCAGACTTTACATCCACCGATTACCCCCAGGAACTTTAATGTCGACTCAGACTTACTCCAGAGTGCTTCTAGTCTAAAGGAAAAGAGTCATTGAGGTCCATTCTTGATCTTTTGAGGCTTAACAAATTCGTCTTAGTCCCAAAGTTCAAATTGTTTATCATACAAAAATTGCTTCCATTGATCCTCCTAGGAGTCTTAAATGTGACCCTAGATCTGAGAGATTCCTACCACCATATCCCTATAGCTTGGGAAGACAGACAATTCCTAACATTTCAGATAGGACTCCATCATTTTCAGTTTAGTTCCTTGCCCTTTGGCATGTCTACTGCACCCAAAATGTATTGCTCTATTAATTGCTTTTTGCAGGACAGAAGTTGTACTCATCTCCCCATATCTCAATAATTGCCTGTTTCAAGCCTTCTTCCTTTTAGAGATTCAGAAATTCATACAGATTAACATGGACTGTTTCCATATAATCACCTCTAAATCTACACCTAGAAATCCCAGCTACTGTCAGTCACACAAGTTATCTTCCTCAGAGATGACCTAGACTTGGAAGAGCAGAGGGCTATTCTTCCACTAAACAAGATCTTGTTCCTTTCTTAATACTTCAACAAGATTGACAGTCTCCATAGCATTTCAGTCAAGGAGTTTCTCAGGTTGTTTGGTTACATGGTATCCTAAATTTTAATGGTTCCCCTGGTCAGGTGACACATGAGAAAATTTCATTAATATGTGAGGAACAGATGGTGCCAGCAGCTTCGCTTAATTCAGACAAGTGTTCTACTGCTCTTTTACACAAAAAAGGAAATTACATGGTGGACAGAGAATATCCAGCTGAACAAGGGAGTTCCTTTCAGAATACCAACAGGTTATACGTGCCTATAGTACCACTGAGGGAGCTCATTCAGGGTATCTGAAGGTCCAGGGGTTTGGGATGACTGGATGTGCAGAAACTGCAAATATATAAAAGAAATGAAGGCAAATACGTTAGCCATCAGCAGCATCAGGCACATATGGCATTCAGGCCCTAGGGTGATTAAAAAAACACTACCACAGTCACATGGTACATACACAAGGTGGGTCACGGTCTTACTTCCTCTGCAGACTTACCACACAGGTGTAGAATGCAGGTAAGGACTCAGGAATGACCCCTATGGCCCAGTGCATTTCCAGGCAAGACAACATCCTGGCAGACTAAACAGGCCAGCATCAAACCATAACAAATGGATGTTAAAAAGAGAAATGTTCCAGGATCTGTTCTCCAAGTGGAGTGCATCAGAAATATTCATTTTTGCTTCTCCAGAGAACCATCAACTCAGGAAGTTATGCAACAGGATACCAGGGAAGGAGGCTGGGGTCATGACTGCCTGCTCCAATACATGGGTGGGTCTATTTCTCTATAATATCCATTCCTTTCCCCTTATCCCCCAGGGTTTTGCAAAAGATCAGAGATAGGAGGCCAAAGATGATCATAATCGCATCCTTTTGGCCTAGACAACACATGTTCTTTCTCTTAATGATCACAGCTGGTAAGAAGCTCCTTGGGGGTCTGTCATAAATCCCAATGTGAGGACATTGAAGCTGACACTGTGGATGATCTAGTGTAAATCTCCACCAGGAACATGTTTTCTGAGTCCATGTTGCACAAATTCTCTCACTGCTATCTAAACAAAAGATAGCAACCAAGCTGAGCACAGTTGTCTGTGGTCCTCAACTATCAATCAAACCTTTTGTAAGCACACATATACATTTATCAAAGTATATGCCACAGCTATATCTGCTCTTTACCACTACATCCTTCTGCATTCTCACAGTTGTATTTTGAAGTATATCCTCAGGGGAAGGTCCTCCATTTAAGACCCCTGCAAAGAGTTAACCCCACCATATGACCACAGTTTTGTACTAGAAAAGTTACCCTTGCTACTTTTGACCCAGCTGCTTCAGCCCCCATCAAGATTCTGTCTCAAAAAACTGCTTTGTTGGTAACCTTGACCTCAGGTAGCTGTATCGCTGAACCACAGACTTACTTGTGTAAATAACCTTTATTAGTTTTTCATAAGGATTGAGTTACCTTATACACTAACCCTACCTGTATGCCCAAAGTTTTAACCAATCTTTCACTGAAACAGGAAACTCATCTACAACTTTTCTTCCTCTCATCACAAAGCAATGTGGAATGAGTGTTACATTCCCTTAATGCACACAGGCAGTTCAGAATTTAGTGATCATGCCCAGGGCCAGGGTAAAGTTTGCAACTGGTTTGCCTCTGCCATCCTGCAGGATTTGATGTCCCCTGCTCCTGTTAAGAAGCCAGCACCCAGCACTGGTTAGCTCTGGACATCATACTAATTTTATTTATTTATTTGTATTTGTTTTCAAAGGTAGAGAGCACTGATCTCCATGTACCTGTTTTAGACTCAGCCTGTGAGCAGTGTCTGGTTAAGTTTGATGACAGAAGCTGACAGAATCAAATCTTCACCACTGGACCACAGGAAACAGCTCAATAACAGCTCCTTAATCCTCTAAGCCAGCTAAACAAGAGTTACTGCTGCAGCAGTGAAGTAGAAAAACATAATACAGTTGTGTTAGGAAGTTACCATAACTGTAGATATGCAAGTAGGTTCACTGTTGCAGTACCACTTCCCTCCTTTCATCTCTTCTTTCTCTAAACCAAAGCCCACAGGTTGAGGTGGGTACCTAATTATCTTTCCCTTACTGCCTACTCATTTGTTTTTTTTTTCAGATACACTCTTTCGGGCCCTTGGCACACGATTGTCCCAGCACTGTTTAGTTCATGCTCAGCAGCTTAGGATGCTATGGCTTGCAGTCCAGTGTTATAAAGACCTGAACATTGCTCTGGGAAACTAGTTTTTATACCACTGACATTCTGATGTTGGAAGTGGAGGGAAGCCACCAGGTCAAAGGGAAGAAGGAGGCAGCGCAGGTATTTAGGACATCTTCCGGACCCTCACAGGCAAGAAATCCCAACAGTCAGTAATTCAAAATAAATATATTTAAACATCTGCAATTGCAGTAAGTTCCTTACTTGTGTATTTTTCAGTTGACAGAAAACTACTGTGATCATGGCTTTTCATACTTCTTGTTTTACAGGATCATTGTACCTTACAGATTTTGGCACGTCACGCCCCCCCTCCACACACACACACACACACACACACACACACACACACACACACACACACACACACACACACACACAAATACACACACATACACTGCAAACATTGTCATGTAGTCGGTGAGTGAGACTTCTAGGATACCTATTTGTAAAATTTTTCAGGGGTAACACTGATACCCAGTTAAAACACTCTCATAATAGGAAATTTTATGTTTTCTAATTGCAAAGTTTATTAACTGTAAGACACCACAAAGTTAAATGAAAGGATGTCTTGCTTCATCAAGTAAGAGTTTCCAATCTACATTTAACACCAGCTATAAAAATAATATCCATCATAATATTAGCACTAAGCTACTAAACAACCAACTTAATGCTTTCTTTGCTACTAATGCATGCGCCTGTGGAGAAATGCATAAACAGCCATCTACAGAGTGTAGTACAGCCTTACTGGCTTTTATTAACAGCCATCTACACAGTGTAGTACAGCCTTACTGGTTTTTATTAACAGCCATCTACAGAGTGTAGTACAGCCTTACTGGCTTTTATTAACAGCCATCTACAGAGTGTAGTACAGCCTTACTGGCTTTTATTAACAGCCATCTACAGAGTGTAGTACAGCCTTACTGGCTTTTATTAACAGCCATCTACAGAGTGTAGTACAGCCTTACTGGCTTTTATTAACAGCCATCTACAGAGTGTAGTACAGCCTTACTGGCTTTTATTAACAGCCATCTACAGAGTGTAGTACAGCCTTACTGGCTTTTATTAACAGCCATCTACAGAGTGTAGTACAGCCTTACTGGCTTTTATTAACAGCCATCTACAGAGTGTAGTACAGCCTTACTGGCTTTTATTAACAGCCATCTACAGAGTGTAGTACAGCCTTAC
The DNA here is from genome assembly GCF_019279795.1 of Protopterus annectens. Taxonomy (NCBI): domain Eukaryota; kingdom Metazoa; phylum Chordata; order Ceratodontiformes; family Protopteridae; genus Protopterus; species Protopterus annectens. The sequence continues at coordinate 1,298,441,901 of NC_056739.1, forward strand.
TGGCTTTTATTAACAGCCATCTACAGAGTGTAGTACAGCCTTACTGGCTTTTATTAACAGCCATCTACAGAGTGTAGTACAGCCTTACTGGCTTTTATTAACAGCCATCTACAGAGTGTAGTACAGCCTTACTGGCTTTTATTAACAGCCATCTACAGAGTGTAGTACAGCCTTACTGGCTTTTATTAACAGCCATCTACAGAGTGTAGTACAGCCTTACTGGCTTTTATTAACAGCCATCTACAGAGTGTAGTACAGCCTTACTGGCTTTTATTAACAGCCATCTACAGAGTGTAGTACAGCCTTACTGGCTTTTATTAACAGCCATCTACAGAGTGTAGTACAGCCTTACTGGCTTTTATTAACAGCCATCTACAGAGTGTAGTACAGCCTTACTGGCTTTATTAACAGCCATCTACAGAGTGTAGTACAGCCTTACTGGCTTTTATTAACAGCCATCTACAGAGTGTAGTACAGCCTTACTGGCTTTTATTAACAGCCATCTACAGAGTGTAGTACAGCCTTACTGGCTTTTATTAACAGCCATCTACAGAGTGTAGTATAGCCTTACTGGCTTTTATTAACAGCCATCTACAGAGTGTAGTACAGCCTTACTGGCTTTATTAACAGCCATCTACAGAGTGTAGTACAGCCTTACTGGCTTTTATTAACAGCCATCTACAGAGTGTAGTATAGCCTTACTGGCTTTTATTAACAGCCATCTACAGAGTGTAGTACAGCCTTACTGGCTTTTATTAACAGCCATCTACAGAGTGTAGTACAGCCTTACTGGCTTTTATTAACAGCCATCTACAGAGTGTAGTACAGCCTTACTGGCTTTTATTAACAGCCATCTACAGAGTGTAGTACAGCCTTACTGGCTTTTATTAACAGCCATCTACAGAGTGTAGTACAGCCTTACTGGCTTTTATTAACAGCCATCTACAGAGTGTAGTACAGCCTTACTGGCTTTTATTAACAGCCATCTACAGAGTGTAGTACAGCCTTATTGGCTTTTATTTGTATCATTAAACAATCCATTTGTGCGGATTATGGGACTTAACTTCTTCATTAAGAAGTTATATGCATAAAGGAGATTATCAGGAAATAAGATGTCAACTGCCCAACCTTTTTGCATGTCTTTTACAATCCTAGGATATTGTAATTTGGTTGTGAAAGTTCTGAGCATGGATGGTATGCTTTCACCAGGTCTCAAATACCACTACAGTATCAGGTTGATGGAAACTCTTCTGGCTGTGGATCAGGTATGTTTTGTTTCTGACACTTTTTGCACTGAAACACGCTTGCTTCAGATCATTATTATTCTGCCAACAACTGATGATTGGGTCAGTAACAGTACTTTCTTATAGTGGAACAGGGTTGTGATGATTGTCAGTGATGAACAAAACAACTGATTCATATGGCAGGATGTGAGGGCTGTAACATATTGCAATATGTCTGCATTTAAAGTGCTTCTTACAGCCGAATACCTTTAACGTCAGACAGAGTGCATCACTAAGTTAATTTATTTGATAAAGCACTGACAATGAGAGTGGACTGTTAAATAATTGTCAGTGAAAGTTTAAGCCAGCTGAATAGCATAACATACAAATATCCAAGTTATAAAGCAAAACTAGAAGTTGTTCTGACATGGGATTTTCTTTTTGGATGACTAACCACAGGTTGTGAATGAGCACTCCAACTGTAGTCACAGGAAACATGGATTTACAAATTAGCCTAGCTTAGGGAGAGAAAGTGGCTAAAGCAGCAGGAAGGCAGAACATCCATACTTTTCATAATGAGGGACAAAATGTAAAGAAGTATCTTGTAACCCAGAGATAGTTCAGAGTTTACTGTGAGCTTTTAATGTGAGGAAAAATGTCAGAAAGTAATGAAGTGTCCTGTAACCCGGGGGTGGGGTCTAAAATTTGCAGTGAGTGAGCACATTGAGTTAAGTTAACAGGGATACAAAGCCTGTAGAATGAAGGATGTTGACAAGATACTGTTTATACACAGAGGCCTGGGTGATAGGTCACAGGTGACTTAATATTACTATACTGTCCTTCTGAGAAATGCTTTTCCTGGTTCCAGTCAGTGTCCTTCTGGATGCTGTTCTACTAACACTTTTCAGTACTGCAATCTTTACATATATTTTTTGAAAAATTACTGGGGAGTGAGTAGCAGGTCAAAGATGCCCTTCTTTGCATGACTATAGAGACTCTCTGGATAATGTCCTTTCCAGTATCAGTATGTGACCATCTGAGTATTGCTTCCTCCTCTGCTCCCAGCACAGCCATCCTCTTGGCTTCTTTGAGGCTATGTCAATATTCATTTATAAAAGAAAGTCAATATGAGACACTTAATTTCATATGCATATGCCCACAATAGTTTGGACCATTTATAGTTCTTGAGAAAATACCTGTAGTACACATATTATCAAGTTAAACAACCAAATGTCTGACTTTTGAGATGCCTGAAAGTTAAGTTTGCACCCATACATATTGTCATGCAGCTTCTTTACTACAGACATTTTTGCAAGACCTTTTTGTGACCAAAAATTGTGCTTTCATGCAACTGTCAAGGTTTTAGATACAAAACCCACAGTTTATTTTAACAGCATGCATGTTATACAGAATTAATGCATCACCAATGGAGCCACGGCATGCAACAGTAGCAATGGTTTGCTGCTGTGATAAAGTACAAGACTCTCAGTAGGTGGAACATTTGTTTAGAAACTACAAAATGATCTGTGCCTGTGTACCAGTTTACAGCAATATTTAGGCAACATACGCATATTAGTTAACGCAATTGAGAGGCTTACCTAAAAAGAAAAAAAAAATATTTTAGCATGTTGGCAATTCCCAAGGAGCTCACATTTCTGTCACATTATTCACTTTTGATGTTTGCTGAATTACTTGCACTTTGATTCATGTAAAACCCATACCATAAATATAGTGATTAAAGAATGTCACTGCCTTTCCCCATGAATATGCATTTATCATCTCTTTTGCAGATTATTTTTGCTTGTCATTCATAAGCCCATCTATCCAATTGCCCGTTCATTCCACTGTGATTGCTGGGGGACACATGGTTAGTGGATGCCAGTAGCATAGGTAGGGTTGGGCAAAGGGGGCAACTGCACTTTTTAATGCATACCAGCTTTTGAAAGCCAACATTGCATTTGCAGTCAAACCTGAGTGCTGTAGTGCTCTGTCTGTGAAATAAACACTAAGAACGGTTTGCTACAGTTTAAAACTAAAAAAGAAATCTTATTTTTTAGCTGAAACCTGAGCGCTGTACAGCTATGTGAAAGGTATAAACTGTAGAGTTTGCTACAGTTTAAAAAAATGATTTGTTTTGCTGATATATTTATATATTTTTACTAAAATGAGTGGAAGGAGGATTGGGGACAGGATGCAGAAATTAACCTGATTTGCTGGGGCAAGAGGGAGGGGATGTGTGTGTGTTGTATATCTGGTTACTTGGTACACTTTCTTTGCTTTTCAGTTAAATAGCTGGGGGGGGGGGCATGGACTGAGTACTGCCTGCAGAAAGCCACCCACTTGGCTAATCATGTTGCAGTTTTGCAGAAAGTCCTTTTTTAGCTAATTTGAAGAGTGGAGGGAGTGGGTGCTAGTTCTTGGTACTGGCACAGAGTGCTGGTTGATTCAGCTACAGTTTTGGCAGATGGAACATAATTCAGCCCAGCAGTAAGGATGGATACCTTATCTTCTGAACAACGTGCTGCTCCCAGTAGCTAGTCTGCCTGATGCTGCTACTGTGCTATGCACAATTTCATGGACATGGATATCTTCATTTGACTGGCCCACGCATGGTCTCTTGCCTCTACCAGTGAGTCATGTGATAGATCAGGCTGCACTCCTCTCCCCAAATAAGCAAAGTAGCACTGTCTGTTCACTCCACCCTCCTCTGCAGTGGCTTCTGCAGGATCCAGCTTTCCAAACAATGTTGGGTCATCTAGCTCACAGTCAAGGTTTTATCCCTGTATATAATGAAGCTGGCATTAAGTTTAGTTCTTTGTAAGCATGTCAGTATTTCCTAACATGGCTAACACAGTGTCCAAAGCATCAAATACTTTTTGTAGCCTGCAGTTCCTAAATATCCCTAAGGTAAATTAGTACTATAACGGGGGAGGTGGAGTGTGGAGTAAAGAAGGTAGCTGCCGCAGGTGCAAGGTGTTGGGGGGGGATCAGCATCTGCATGAAGAACTATATATGAACTCCTTGTTTAATGTTTTTTTTTTTTTTGTTACCTAAACTGCTTGATCCTCAACTTTGGGTCAAGGTGTGAGGGGAGCGCCAGTCTAGGCACTGCCCATAGCACCAACTGACTTAGCTGTGGCTCTGAGGTTAATGTCTGCATTCTCAGTTCCTTGCAGTATTTTTTCTGATGTTCCATGAAAGTGACAGGAAATATGGAGGATGCTTTGGTGTGTAATTTCATCTATCTGAACAAGTCCTTATGTTTTTTTTTTACAAGGTACAGTTATGAACAACACTGCATTCACTATAAAGTTACAGGCAACACTGTAACTAACAATCGTCAAGTTTCATGACTAATGGCTGGATCTAGTCTGAAAACTACAGATTCACTTGTATTTCTCTTACAAGGCATAGTTTAGCTCAACTTCTATAAATGTTTGCTAAGCATAAGGAAACCTTATGGTTTGAAAAAAATCAAGTACATTGCAGTTCACAGGTATCTTTGAAACACTCAATTCATCCCCAAACACTTTAGACCATATACATATACGTGTGTGTGTGTGTGTGTGTGTGTGTGTGTGTGTGTGTGTGTGTGTGTGTGTGTGTGTGTGTGTGTGTGTGTGTGTGTGTGTGTGCTCACGTATGTATATATATATATATATATATATATATATATATATATATATATATATATATACACATATATATATATATATATATATATATATATATATATATATATATATATAGATATGTATAGGTTCCCGATTATATGATTGAAGATGCATTCTTTCGAATGCATCTTGATCGAACTTGAAAGTACGAAACGGCAAAATACCGAAATGGCATATAAACAAATTCTTTCCCTGGGAAAGAAATTGCTTAATCACCTTCGTTATTTTGCCGTTTTCATCACTGTAGTGCAATCTCACGGTTGGTATATTTAAGTAGGGGGGTGTTTTTTTTCTTTTTTGGAACAGCGATTTTTTTTCCCTGGGAAAAAAAATCACTGTTCTAAGTGTTCGGGATTGTAAGCTTTAACTTACATGGGGTTGATAAATCAGTGTTCACTATTTTAAGCGTTCACTGATTTAATATAGACCATACATATATATATATATATATATATATATATATATATATATATATATATATATATATATATATATATATATATATATATATATTTATAGATATAAAATTAGTTAATATTTTTCTTAGGCTTAAGACAAGTAATTTGTCGAATTTCACTCCCCAACCAGTTTATTTACTTCACCTAACCAGATCCTGGAGCAAGAAACTATTTGAATTTCATTAGTTAGTCTTTGGTTTTGACTATAACAGCACAAAACAAAAGACAATTTTTAGTGTGTGTGTTTTTTCTTTGTTTCTTTTACCTGTTTATTTATAGCACAAGCCGACTGGCCATATTATCCCTTTTTCTTTTCACTTTAGACAACCCAGGAGCACTGTCTAGTTAAGCAACTTCCTCGGAGTCACACAGTAGGAAAAATAAATTGGCATAAATCAGTCCCTGTATCTTGGGCACTGGATGCAGATTATTAGCAGTGCACAGCTTTAGTCCTTTCCGCTAACTGCCACTGAAACAGAAATCCTCCACATGACTTCTGTCATGCATTTTAAATACGTTTAAAAAGCAATTATTCATTCTTCAGTTTTTGACACTTTTACATTTCTCCACAGCAGCAATGAAGCCTGTGTCTACTTCAGTTCACTGTCACTATACGGGACACATTATGAAATCATTTTACATAAGGCTGCTCAGTAAATACACTAGTGCAGACAAGCCTCTCACTCTATCTCTTTCTCTCTTGTGTCTCTGCTCCCTGCTATTTTGTGTAACATGATGTATAAGGCATAGCTCTTTATTTTAGCCTTAGATTGTTGCTTTACCACTTGCTTAAAGTAGTTTGTAGTTTACAAAACAATTTTCAACCTTAAACATTTCTACATTTAAGATATTTTCTCTTTTTCTGAATCTGAAGTCACGCTGGACCTGGTTTCTATCATATTTCATCACATCAAGATTCTGCATTAAACATAACTTGCTTCTATTCCTTTAAGCAAGTTATGCACTATTAAGCCGACTTTCTGGATCATTTATCTTGTGTTGTGTCAGAAAAGCCTGTTACCTCATTGCGTACATCCACCACATTTATTTAAATAGCTTTCCATGTTTAAAAATTTTAATGTATTCTCAAAACACAACTTATTCTTAATTAGTAATATTCTCCGCATGCACTCTTCAGTTATACGATAAATCAGGTTATTACTACATACCCCTGCAAATGTCTTTGATGCCTATATTTTCCTCAGACCCCCCACTAAAAAAAAAAGATTATATCTACAAATGCATGCATCTATTTTTGCATCTACATTCAGTTTTATATGGTGGAAGGTAATAACTATGAACATCCATATTTGTTTGTGATTTAAGCAGTTTGAGTACCAATTATGACAGTTCTTGATATGTCTTACAATAAAGGATCACTACTCGTCATTTAATGATTCTTTTACAGCATACCAACATTTCCAATAAAAAGACTTCTCCGTGACTGTTTCCTACCCTTAAATTTTATATAATTTCCATTCTGGCAATCACTCAAAGCAGTAGATTGTGGTATGCCTCTTTTGTGAGAATAATACACAGCCTTGAAACCACTCAAGATGGTAGGGCATCACTTACTGCCAAAAGATCCACAATCAAAACTCAGAGTCCCATCTATACTGCCAAGCACTTGGCAGGTGGAGTATCCCCAGCCTAGAAACTTTTTTTCCACCTCATTCTGATTCCTTGAAACTCAACGCCATTAAGAACAGCATTCCTTATTGCTTACCAGTCATGTAAACAGGGTCTATATTAGAACACCAAATAGTCTAAATATCAAACGGCCTAAAGGCTGGAAATGCCGGACCTCGAAGTCGCTATTTTGGGGGGCTGCGCTCGCCACACCCCACGCTAATTATATATACCAACTCTGAGATCGCACTACAGTGAGGAAACTGCAAATATTCCAGTCTTCACTGTACCACAATCTCACTATAACAGCTCGCTGAACGTCATTTTCGGTGTAAAATGATGTTCGATGAACTGACTCTTCGATCACATAATACAGACCCATGTAAACACATTCTGTATTTAGTTCTTTTGGACATCACGACCAATAAAAAGTAGGTTCTTTCTTATTTACCTCCCACATAAATCCTTTCAGCTGAAGCTGAGAGACCCCTTTTGCCTTATTACTCACTTGTTGTAATCCATTTTTTTACTCACCGTCCATTGCAGTTTAATGTCAGTATCAATCACACTCCCTATTTCAAAGACAGCACTATGCTCAACAGGGCACTTTCCAGTTTGTAAGAACCATGGTCTATTTCTCCTTTGAATGATCCCACATAATGTAGGAGAAAAAACTTTCATGTTCCTCCCACATTTCACCCTGCAATTTTCCTTTGCTCATTCATAGGTTCATAGGTTCATAGGTTCATACTAGGCTATCTGCCCTAGGGCATTTATAAGCCTAGCCAGAGTGTGTATGGCTTTCGCCACCCATTTTAAATTAATTTTGCTATGCCCTTTTTCGAGGTTAGTATACTGTGCCTCTGTCTAACAGTGATACAGAAGTGATACCCGGGATAAACCTACGATCTCCCATCCACTCATCAAGATTCCTCTTGAAGAGAGTCAGTGAGGGACTCTGCCTAACCTGGACTGGGATTTTATTCCAGAGTGAAGGGAGCCTCTGGGTTATGAATCTGTCCTTCCAGCATGTCCTATTTATTTCAGTGCTGAGGTTTAAGTCCCTCGAGCGCGTAGCTTGATGGGATATGGATTTTCTGAGGTGCAGCATGTCCATTAATTCCAGGTTGGACATGGCTTTATACGTCAGGCACAGATCGCCTCTGAGCAGGCGGTATGCCACTGAGTAGAGCTGGAGTTTCTTTAACCGGGCAGCATACGGCATCTGTTTGAGCCCCTTGATCCTCTTGGTGAGGTACTTTTGGGGTCTTTCCAGTTGCTGCAGGTGTCTGGTAAGGTACATCCAAAAGGGGCATTGTACTCAATTATGGGCCTGATGAGGGATGAGTAAAGAGGCACAATGACCTCCCCTGATCTAGATGTGAATCCCTTCTTGATTAGGTGGGCTATATAAAATGTTTTTCTAACCACTTTGGCCACGTGGTTGTCAAATGAGAGATTGCTATCAACTTGGGTCCCCAGGTCCCTAATTACTTCTTCTGTACTTAATGGATTACCATCTATGTGGTAATTTGTGGGCACTTTGTTTTTGCCAAAGGGGATGACTATACACTTTTTGGCGTTTAGCTTGAGGCCATGGCTCTGGCACCAGTTGTCTGTTTCTATGAGGCCCTTTTGGAGGATGCTTGTGTCGGCTGGAGAGTCTATTATGGCACCCAGTTTGCAGTCATCTGCAAACTTGGTCAGCCACAGTCCTTCCATGTTGGCCTGTACCTCCGAGAAATATATACTGAACAAGAGAGGTCCCAAGACTGAGCCTTCTGGGATGCAACTTGTAACAGGTTTGGAGTCTGACATGGCTCCAGCTATTCTAACCATGTGGGTTCTGTCCTTGAGCCAGTTTGCAACCCATCTAGTGATATAGGGGTTTATATTTAAGCTGGTGAGCTTATCTATAATGCCCGAGTGGGGTATTGTATCGAAGGCTTTTGCGAGGTCCAGGTAGGCTGTGTGGACCACCTTCCCCTTGTCAATGGCCTTGGTGACTGTTTCAAAGAAATCAACCAGGTTTAAGAGGCAGGATCTGCCCTTAACAAAGCCGAACTGGGTAGGATCCAGTGTCTGTAGGTCCCCAATATCTTTATTTATAAGGTCCATGATGATCCTTTCCATAGCTTTGCAGACCAAGCTAGTGAGACTTATGGGGCGATAGTTTCCAGGATCCATTGAGGCACCGCCTTTGTGGAGAGGGACCACTGTTGCTGTATGCCACTCTTTGGGTACATATCCTGTAGTAAGGCTGAGATTGAACAGTAGTTTAGGTTTGGGTTTAGCTCTTCTTGGAGTTCATGTAGGACGCAGCCCGGGACACCGTCTGGTCCCATTGATGCTGTGTTTCTTGCTTTGGAGAGGGCAGCTCTTACCTGAGCATCTGAGATGTCAGGGGGGCAGCACTCTGCTGGGATAGATATTAGCCCTTTTGGGGGGGGGGGGGGGGGAGAAGTTTGCGCTGAACCTGTCAGCTAGGATGTTGGCAATGTCTGTGGGTTCAGTGTATTTTTTGTCATTTTGGACTAATTCTGAGCATATCTGGGAATTCCCACCCAGGTTCCTGACATAACTAAAGAAAGCCTTGTGATTATCCTTAGTGTCCTGTGCAATTTTTCTCTCGAAGCTGGCCTTAGATGATTTTATGAGTGCCCGTAGTTTTTTGCTAATACTGATCAGAGATGCCTTCCCTTTTTGGGATTTTGCTCTGACATGTAGTAGCTTCCTCCTTCTATTGTATAGTTTGTTTATGGCTGGGGTCCACCAGACAGGACGTCTGCCTTTGGAGGATTGGGTCTTGGTTTTATTTGGGATTGCATGATCCATGCATTCCTGAAGGTGTTCATAGAATGCGTTTATAAAGGATTTTGTTGTCTGGGCAGATATCCACAGGCCCGGGGCTTTGAAGGATTCCACCTCGGTTTTGAGGAGTGTGAATTTTGCTTTAGAGAAGTTTTTCACTGTGGTTTTCTGGGCATGGGGTGGGGTCGGGATGTGAATATCCAGTGAGATTAGTTTATGGTCTGATCTTACCAGTGAGGGATACACTTCTGGTCTGGAGCATAGAGTCCCCATGTTGGTGATGATCAGGTCCAGTATGTTTTCCCCTCTTGTGGGAGTGGTAACAAGTTGTTCCATAGCATTTGAGTTTATAAATTCTAGGAACCTTTGGGCTAGGGTGTTGGAGCTAGAGTAATGCTCCCAGTCTATGGTTGGGTAGTTGAAGTCACCCAATATAATGGTGTTTGGAGAGACCTTCATATTTTCCAGTGTTCTCAGGAAGGCCGAGTGGGGTTCCTGGGTTTGGGAGGGTGGTCTGTAGCAGGCTATAAACTGGAAGGCAGTTTTACCCACTGTTAGTTGCACATGGATAGTCTCTGATGCTTCGTGCTGTGCCACCAACCTGGAGGTGTGGGTATCTTTGACGAATATTGATACTCCCCCTCCTTTTGTGGTTCGGTCCAAGTTTTGGGGCCGAAAAGCATGGTATGAGATATAACCTGGTAGTGCTGGGGTGCTCTTGAGAGCCTTGAACCAGGTTTCTGTTACTGCACAGATATCGATGTTCTCCATGCTAAGGAGAGTTTCGAGTGCGTGCATCTTGAGGTTTAGACTTCTGGCGTTGAGTAGCATTACTCTTATTTTCTTATCCCTTGTGATACCTATGGAGGTGGGTTTGTCTTTTGAGCCTTGCCTAAAAAAGGCACTATGGGGGTAGCAACAGCCTTTGCCAATATCCGAAAGCCCAGGGGTGACAGGTGCAAGCCATCCCTAGCGAAGCATCGTGGCTTGTCGAGCATGTCATCCCAGGCTGACAGGCATTGGATCCCCTTTGAATGACACCAATACTTAAGCCAATTGTTGAAATTGATAATCTTGTCTTCATACTGTGGCATCATTCTTGGTGAGGGTAAGATGCTACTCAAGGTCAGGGTCATACCGGCCTGGGCTACATGCTCAGAGAGCTCCTCTATGTCTCTTTTCCTGTAGTCCAGGGAGGTACATCTCAGGTCATTCACACCAGCATGGTCAATGACTGAGTCATATTTGTACTTGCCTTGGAGTGACCTGAGTGCTTGTGTTATGTGGCAGATCCTAGCGCCCGATAGGCAGCTCACCATGACCTTTTCCTTGTTCAGCCTGGTGAGCGGGACATCAGTGTGCCTGATGACAGAGTCACCTATTACAAGTGTATCAGGTGTGTTGTTTAGCCTTAAGGGCTGTGACTGTTCGGCACACTGGCTTTGTGAGCTATGTGTTGCACATGTTTTGTTTTGGGATAGCGGTTGCTTGGGTGTCTGCTTTGGAGGTCTCTGCTGCTTAGGCAGATTTTTATTTAGAGCCTACAAGTATGTTTTTGTGTGTTTATGTGTTTGGTTTGCTGTCGTGGTAGGTCTATGTGAGACTGGAATTGTAGTGAGTGTGGTTTCCTTCTCCTCCTGACTGGTTACGCCAGTACTGAGTTGAGAGAGCTTAGCCTCCAGTTTGGCTATATGGTTGCATCTCTCACATGTGTTGGAATTTGTTGGGAGGAGGAGAGGGTTGTCTGTGTACATGAGGCAGTTGTAACATTGCCTCAAGATTCCCAGGTTCACCAGCTGGACCGGAGAGGAGACTGACAACTGACCTTTGGACATGCTAGAATAGTATTGGGAATTCCTTTATAATTGAAAAGAAGGGCCAATGGGGAACAAGTTACTCAAGGGGAGTTTGTGAGGGTGTAGTGCTTTTAATTTTTTAGTGCTGACTTATATAATTGCTTTAGTGAGCAAGTGCTAGGCTTTAGCGTAGGAATAGGGTGTTTATTATGAGAACTAGATCAGTTCCAAGGCTCAAACCCAAATAAGCAGCGCTGCTCGATGCAGCGCTATGCACAAAATCACGCAAAGCCGCGCTACAGTGGGTTTTATACAGGCGGACTTGAAAGAACTAGAAATTGGCCCAAAACAGCCAACAGACTACCAGATTCCTGCGCTGGGAACACTCCTCCAGGGACAGATAGGCTGCTCCAAGCTCCCCACTGCCACTGGTGAATAAAGAAGCCTCCAAGCCTCATTGATCTGCCTGGGGATCTACTACACTGCCTTTAGAGGCAGTCATGTGACAGTAATCATAAATATACATTCAATAAATCCAGGCTTATATCAGTGAGATAAACTTTGTCCAGTCTGCATTTCATGGGATCTCCTTCCTCCAGATCCATGTACCATGATCCCCTTTTGCTAAAAATAGTTAATTGATAATCTGATCTTGGAATAATACTAGACCAAACATCTGAAGTTGCAGGGCACATTTGCATCTGATATAGCATGTCAGTGTCATGCATTTTCATTATTATTATGGATTTCTTTTATAACCATTCCATGTTCATTGCCCCCCCCCCCCCGTGAATGACAATTACGTTGCACCACTGTTAATAACTGCTTTCACTTCATACTACGAAAGACAAATAATTGTACCATGCATTCAGACCTCTCAAAACCCAGTTATCTCCCATCTAGGCTCTTGGTCAACCTTTTAACCCCAAAAGATATGAGTGACTCTGTAATGAAACTACCTTCTGTCATGTGAAGCACAAGAGAGTGTCAAGAGAAAGATCAGGATCTTTACACTCTAAATGCTAAACCATCTCTACCTTCATTGATAACCATATGAATCAAGAAAACTCCTGCAAAATATATATTTTTTATTTAATGAAATGCTTTAAAGCTGTGTATTGTCATCTGCCACTTTTTTTTGATAAGGTATTCTAAGACACATTGCACAGCCAGGTCAGTGATGTTAAAATCTGATAGGTGTGGGCCAATAAATGAATTAGATTGACTCCCATATGGTTTAATGTCCTCTTAGTCGAAAAAAGCAAACACAAACTTTAGAAATACACAGATGGAATGTCAATAAATCCACCAAGCCACGAAGACCTTAACGCAGGTTTATTGGGAACAATAAAAACACGCCACTACAGTTGAGTAGCTTCTTCAGAGGTATAGGAATCAAAAGCGCCACAGCATTTTGTTCCTATTTAAATACAAATCAATTAAGCACATTAATTTAAAACGTCACTTCCTGTTCAAAAGATATTCAAACATTTTAAATATAAGGTATCGGAAAAGTGTAAAAAACATATAATAACCATGACATGTCCCTTCAACAGTAATCAAAAAACATATGATATTACTTAATAAAATGTTCAAACCCACCAAAACGGATTTAATAATAATAAACAACCTTTTTAAAATTCTATTATGGTTTTAGTTTGGTAGAACAACAGTACGAAAGCATTCTTATGTATTGTTTTGTATTATTCAATTGTCACCTTTTAAACTGTGACACTTTACCAAAATGGTATCATTTAAAAATCTATAGCATAAATATAAATGTATGCTTACAGTGTAAAATACATGCATAAAATAAACAACAATTAGGTTTATACAAAATTTTATCTTAAATATGCTCTATATTTGAGAACTGGGGCAATATTACAGCTTTCATTTAATCCTGGGAAATTGAAAGCTACCTTTAATTGCCATTCCAACTCACGAATTTCTAATAAAAGAGAAACTGGCCCACCTCTAATAGAATTTGGAATACAATCAATACCCATGAAAACAAAATTATGGCCTGGATAGTTTACTACATGTTTTGCTAATGCATTTTCTATTTTAGCATTCTTTATAGCATAGCAATGTTGGTAAACCCTTTCCCTAAGCTTTCTGTCGGTTTTCCCAACATAAAAGGCTGGGCAGCAAACACAAAAGGCCATGTAAATAATTGATTTTGTTTCACAGTTAATCTTACTGGTAATTTCAAATTTTTTGTGCCCAAAAGAAACAGGAAGTGACGTTTTAAATTAATGTGCTTAATTGATTTGTATTTAAATAGGAACAAAATGCTGTGGCGCTTTTGATTCCTATACCTCTGAAGAAGCTACTCAACTGTAGTGGCGATGAAACTTTTATTGTTCCCAATAAACCTGCGTTAAGGTCTTCGTGGCTTGGTGGATTTATTGACATTCCATCTGTGTATGTTTAATGTCCTCTTGAAAACTACCTCAAATTGCTGAATATACCAAGTCTGACCTAAAAAAAGAAGCAGATATTGACTCCCATATGGTTTAATGCCCTCTTGAGAACTACCTCAAATTGCTGAATCTGCCAAGTCTAATGTAAAAACAAAGTAGATATTGGGTGAACTATTCCATGTTTACTAGTGAAAGCCCTTAGGCCAGTTGTTCACTTTATTGAGTAAACCACTGCAAACACAGCTAGCTTTTACTGCCATCTGATGATTTTTTTGCCTTAGTCAGTTTTCCTGGCCCCAAATCAAATGACCATGTGGTCTTCTGCAATGATAATATCTCCTCCAGATAAAGAGAGGCTGGTCCCCTCAGCCTCAGTACCCAGTAAATTTTACCTAGAAATTCAATGACCTTGAATACAGCCTAGTAAATGAAAGCTATCAGGGCAGCTAGGGTTGCATAGGGTAGCTCTCAACTTCCTTGTTTAAGAATTCTGACAAAGTCAAAAAAAACTGGGGGTGAGATTGTTGGATTGTTAAATATTACTCTAATTCACTTAAAAGTTAACAGAATTACATGCTATGCATCAATATGTAATTTCTGAATAGTAAAAAGCATGAAACTTTGATGTCTGGTGTTACAAACTGACTATAATTCTCAGTGATTTACTAGAAATTCAAAAATGTTATGCATGAAAGGGAAAAAAATGAGACAAAAACAGGGACATTTTGCAAAATCTGGGAGAACTGAGAGGTATGTTGCATAATCTTTTACAGTTTGCTGAACTGCCACAGAGGAATTAATGGAGCCCAGACTCTCACTGACTGCACCTCACTTTCTTAGCTCTGCCTCATGTCCCACTCCTGCCATCTTTCTAATGTGCCATGTGCCTGAAATATGAAGCATAATTCTGTGAAGTGTATTCAAAATGTCCCGACTGCATGCCTGTTTCACAACCAGTGCATCAAGTATCTCAATACTGTCCCCACCGATTGCTGTCGGCTCTGCTGCTCCATTTGCCCATGAATGCCTAGTAAGCCCTTCAACCCCTTTGTAAAAAGATTTATTTTAAACTTCAAAATTTCCAGAACAATACACTTTAAGATCCTTGTACTCAATATGATTTTTATATTTGTTTTGATACCGTCTGGTTGCCCAAAAGAAATGCAGTTCTTTTGTTGTTTGTCTCTGCACCTGCACTACCACGGCGATCCAGATTGACTTCTCTTAGAAGATAAAATCCTTCAGGATGTCCAGCTGTGCCCATTCCTTCAGCTAGTGAGAAGTAAACACTTTTCTTTTTAGGAATCCCTTATTCCCACTGCACTTGCTGCATCCATACAGAGCTATCCCTGATCCAGAGCAATGTCTTAATGAACTTCTCAAAAGTAGGATATATCACCAAGTAGTCCATTGGTTCAGTATTATCAAACAGGTATTTTCTCAGCTTCCTAGTGTAATTCTGTGATTCAAAACTGTAAGCCCCAGAATTATGAAAAAAAGGAAAACAGAGCAGTAAATGTTGAGCATCACTGTTCTCATTTAAAGATGTTTTTTACAGGGTGGCGAGCACCCCTGCACCCTCAGATGTACAAGGCCAAGCCTGAACCTATAAGGACAAACTCAGAGATTGCCATGTCTCAGAGAAAAGGGAATGTTCCAATATTCTGAAAATGGCAATCATATTGTTTTACTCTGCACAACCCTGCATTTTCAGTCTTTCAGTTTTCTTCTCGGACTCGTGCTAATATGGGGTCTCAGAATACCAGTTTACTGTTTTCTCTCTAGACACTTGCCCTACAAGTGCCAGTCCTGGAATCAGACTGAGAGCAGTTGAAAGGCTGACTCAATCTCCAGACAGCCAACTGTGGGACTTGTGTCACCTAGAGAAATGCTTTGTACTCCTGAAGTTTCTTTTGTCTAACTTAACCTTGAACTGACTACCTCTCCCTTTAGGATATGTTGGATGCCGTAACAGTCCAAATGCCCTATGGCACTTTTTTCTAACAACCCTAGAGGTAAAATTAAATAAAATGTTATGAAATGGAGTGCTTCAAAGCATCCTGCTACCCTTCTAGCTCTCAGTTTTGTCACAGGCAATGCCAAAGCTATGCTTTTCCTCCCCTTGTCTGACTTCAACTTTCTACACAAAAGCCATAAAAATATTGTATCGACTTGTAGAGTAAATACCATCTTAAACTCCTACACCAACGGTTTGCCATTTGATCAGTTAGAATACCATATCAGTTATTGCTGGAGCATGGCCCAAGTCACATGGGTATATTTAGTTCTTCTGATGTCTCTTCACTGCATTTTTTTTGAAAGTTACCAAAGTTAAAAACATTTACTTATTCTAGTTGAGGCAAAATCTGTTCCTTAATTCCAACTGCCCTCTCTTAATTTTTGGAGCATCTCACCAAATGCAGAACTTCACACTTGGAGCAAATGTGAAAATTTACAGCGTACCTCACATCATCAAATACAATTAATATTTCACTCAGTTTTCCAATTCAAGGCTCTGTATGTAGATTATTTTTGTATCCCTAACAGGTGACAGTGCTACTACAATATCCTTAGGTAGATGATCCCATGCTTTGATTCTCTGTTTATCACCCAGGTTCATAGGTTCATAGGTTGGTACTAGGCTATCGGCCCTAGGGCCTATACAAGCCTAGCCATAAAAATTCCCTGGCTATTTCTTCCCACACTATTTACTTCCATGGACCCCTGTCTAGCAGGGCGACTGACATGATCCCTGGGGAATTTCCTTTCTCCCATCCAATTATCAAGGTTCCTTTTGAAGAGGGCCACAGAGGCGCTCTGCTTGACATGTATGGGCAGTCTGTTCCAGAGTCTGGGGAGTCTCTGGGTCAGGAACCTATCCCACCAGCATGTTTTGTTTATTGTGATGACAAGGTTTAGATTCCTGGAGCATGTGGCCCTGAGGGATTGGGATTTCTTTAAGTGTAGCATGTCCAACAGCTCTGGGTTTGATATGGCCTTTATGTTAAGCAGAGATCGCCTAGGCCAGGCCGATACTCCCCTCTCCTAGTGCAATTCTGTGACTCAAAACTATAAGCCCCAGAATTATGAAAAAAAATGAAAACTGATCTTTTCTTTAACTGACTGTTAAATGTGCACCCCACCCTGTCTTTTCACCCCTATCTATTGCAAGCTGACCTCTTGCCCATGTCTCCACTATGCAGGCTACCCAATCTGTGCCCAAGAAAGGACAGTGGTTAAAATGCTTACTTGAAGCTCTCTAGCTCCCCATGTTAGGTTTCCCCAGGGCTTTCTTCTCCTGCCTCCATTGGTGCCCCCCCCCCCCGGCCTGTGGTTTCCCCTTCCACTAAAAAACTGAGGTGCCTGATTTTACAAAAGATTTATTCTCTGCTTAATATTCATCACTAAGTTTGAAGAGTTTTTTTTTAACCCTTGTAATGACACTAACTGAATGCCTTCAAGAGTTAGCATCATACACACACACACACACACACACACACACACACACACACACACACACACACACACACACACACACACACACACACACACACACACACACATACACACACAAACACACACACACACACTCACATGCATGTACACACAAATATTCCCTCGCTCCCCAACCTGTGAACAAGTCAAACGAAACAAATAGTATAGGGTATTTTATTAGTCAGGCCTATTTTAATAGTAATTCTCAAGCAACCAGAAACTACAGTTATCCGGCACCTATAATACATTATATACTTTATATATTCCTATTATAAGTAAGTGTGTATCTATGAGTTTGTGTACTCTCTCTAGCTGCAGTGTTGTTATGGTTCACCTTATGTAACAGAGGTTTAAAGGCTGTATCACATTTATTAATAATTTAATTTTTAATTCTGGTTACATCTTTGATCTTATAGCCTCTGTCTGTATGCTGCTGCAACTTTGATTTTCAGAATGTTGAATTGTCAGGCTAATATCTTAAAGTTTATTCTAATTCTGAATGAGTAAGAAAAAGTTTTGCCTGCAGTTTCTTCTTGTGAGGGAAATATGTTTTAATGGCTTAGTTTCTGACATTACACAGGTCGAAACTCATTGTTTAATGGATATGCATATAACTCTGTTAATACTGCTTCCAGGGCTATGGCCACTGGTACTGTTTTAAGGAGCTTTGCCTGTCTATACTCTCAGAACCTCCCAGAAGATGTGAAAATGAGACTATAAATTCAACTTTGGATAGAGTTAGTTTTTGGACACTGTGCTGTAAAGGTTATCAAAAAATGTAAAGAGAGGGGTAAACTAATTCAGGGAATCTCTCAGACTTTTCAGGTCTCCTTTTCCTAATTTTCCAATGGATTCCCACCCCTTCATCCAGTTTTGGCAAGAAACAAAATAAACATTCTCAGCAAAATGCTGGTAAATAGACATTTAAGAAACAAGGGGATTGCAAACAGAAGGCAGTAGCCCCCAAAAGAATGGACAGTCTAACAAGTTAAAATGACCATTTCAGAGACCATGCCCCCCCTACACACACACACACACACACACACACACACACACACACACACACACACACACACACGCACGCACGCACGCACACACACACACACACACACACACACACCCAGGAAGTCCATTTTCCCTTCCAGAATCTCTATTTCTCTCTTTAACAATAGATAGTTTTTTCCTACCCACATGCTGATATTATACATATTATGTGGTTTTGTAAATACGCTCACAACATCTGGTGTTCGCTTAAAGTCCGCCTAGAGAAAATGGGATACCATAAATCCACACTCTCCTGGGAAATGGCTCTTCTGCATATCACAAACATTCATATGCCCAAAATCAAACTACATGCTCTGATTACTATCTGTCGCCTGATTAAATTTTATATAACTAAACATTGGCTGGATTGTACTAAACTTAGGTGGAAAGATTTTAAGGTAATAGCTATCCAGTACATTAGGTCCCATAAATTGTTAGTAACTAACCCTCACAAGCGGATTTATTTTCAGAAACTGTGGGACTTTATCTTTTTACTCTTATCAGATGACTAGTAATCTCTCTCTACTAATTACTCACTGTATCCCCCTAACTCCCGTTAATAGGAAGGTATGAAAAAAAAAAATGTAATTGAATGTTGTTGAATGTGTAGTATATCAAATACTATTTCTTCTCTCCATTTGGTTTCTTGATGGATATGATTCATCTGACTCTTGAAAAGTTTGGCACATTGTATATTAGTTTAGTCGCATTTGAACTTTCTGTATCTTCTCTGTAGGTTTTTTGTATCCAAATGTTGTACATGTTCTTGTATATTTTGATAGATTTTGATATGAATAAATAAAATTGTGTTTTAAAAAAAAAAAAACAATAGATAGTTTCAGGCACACGTGTTCTGAAAATCATTCATCAAGGTCACAGATGGCAGTTGGGGGAAATTTTTCCTTTTCAGGGAGTAATTCCTCATCCACCAGACCAGACTCCTCTATTTCCCCCTGTCATTCACCCTCCTTCCCAGTTTGGAAAATGTTTTTATTCAAGGATGTTTTTGGTGTGAAAAAAGGTAAATTCCTGGAAAATGTGTCTGGTTCACATTATCAGATTTCTGCCCTACCCTTTGGACTATCACTGCACCAGGAGTGCTCACATTATCTCTTTCCAGTTATAGCTCATTGCAGGCTACAGGATATCCACATTTCCATATTTAGATGATTTCCTTACCTTTGCAGTCTTTTTCAAAGTGTCAGAGCACTCTCTCTCTTGGGTGAGAGTCTCTTACACAAGCTGGATTTCCAAGAAAGCATTCAAAAGACTTATTTGACTATCACACAGGATTTTGTTCCTGAGGTGTCTATTAAACACCTCAGTTCAAAGAGCTTTTCTTTGCAGGAAAAAATCTATACCTAGATCTATTTCTATTTTTTTTTATTCATAGGTAGGTACTATGCTATTGGCCCTAGGGCATATATAAGCCTAGCCAAATGGTACCCTGCTTTTGTCACCCAATAAAATTATTTCCCTGTGCCCCTGTCAAGCAGAGCCACAGAAGTGATCCCCGGGGTGAATTTCCTATCTCCCATCCAATCATCAAGATTTTTCTTGAAGAGTGCTAATGAGGAGTTTTGTTTGATACAGATATGTAGTTTGTTCCAGAGTATGGGAAGTCTCTGGGACAGGAATCTATCCCTCCAGCATGTTCTGTCTATTGAGGTGACAAGGTTTAGGTCCCTAGAGCGTGTAACTCACAGGGATCGGGATTTCTTTAAGTGGAGCATGTCCAACAGCTCTGGGTTTGACATAGCTTTGTATGTTAGGCAGAGACTGCTCTGAGTAGGCAATATGCGACAGAGTAAAGCTGGAGTTTTTTGAGACGGTCTGCGTAGGTCATCTGTTTGAGGCCAGTAATCCACTTTGTGAGGTATTTCTGTGGCCTTTCCAGTTGTTGTAGATGTCTTGTGAGGTACATACCAAAAGGGATGTCGCACTCTATAATGGGTCTAATGAGAGATGAGTAGAGGAGAACAATGACCTTTCTTCCTGGATGAGAAACCTTTTGTGATGAGTATTGCCATGTAGAAGGATTTCCTGACTACTGTGGCAATATGATTATCAAAGGAGAGACTACTGTCCACCTGTGTCTCAAGCTCTCTTATCACACTTTCGGTGTTAAGTAGACTACCACCTATGTGGTAGTTCATGGGTACAGAGTTTTTACCAAAAGGGATGACAATGCCCTTTTTGGCATTGAGCATGAGGCCATGGCTTTGACACCAGGCATCTGTCTCAGTGAGGCACTTTTGTAGGATGTCCACATCGTTAGGAGTTTTGATTATGGTTCCTAGTTTGCAGTCATCTGCGAACTTTGTTAGCCAAAGACCTTCTGTGTTAGCCTGTACTTCAGAGAAGTAGATACCAAACAGGAGAGGACCTAGGACTGAACCCTGTGGTACTCCACTTGTCACTGGTCTGAAGTTTGGGTTCTGTCAGTGAGCCAGTTGGCAGCCCATCTTGTGACATAAGGATTTATACCTAGTTTAGTGAGTTTATCTATAATTCCAGAGTGGGGAATGGTGTCAAAAGCCTTGGTGAGATCTAGATAGGCTGTGTGAACCACCTTACCCTCATCTACAGCTTTGGTGACTGTTTCAAAGACGTCTATCAGGTTTAGGAGACATGATCTGCCTTTTACAAACCCAAACTGGGTAGGGTCCAGAGTTTGGAGATTACCAATGTCATTGTTTATAAGTTCCATGATGATATGTTCCATAGCCTTGCAGACCAGGCTGCTCGTCAGGCTAATGGGGTGGTAGTTCCCGGGGTCCATGGTGGCTCCCCCTTTGTGGAGTGGGATAACCATTGTTGTACACCATTCAGTGGGCACAAAGCCTGAGGTGAGGCTATGGTTTAACATTGTACTTAGGTGGGGTGCCAGTTCATTCTGTAGTTAATGTAGAATGCAGCCTGGGATGTTGTCAGGTCCCATGGATGCTGTGTTCTTGGCTTTGGAGAGTGCGTTTTTACCATGCAGCCATGATTACAGGAACTTTGCATTCTTCCGGTATAGAGATGGGCCCTTTAGGGGGTGAGAGAGGGGTAAAGTTAGCACTGAACCTATCTGTCAAGATGTTGGCAATATCAGTTGGTTCTGTATATTTAGTGCTATTGTCCTGAAACTAAAAGCAGATCTGAGTGTTGCCATTGAGATTCTTGACATAGCTATAGAATGCTTTGTGGTTGTCTTTAGAATCAGTGGCGATTTTGTTTTCATAACTAGCTTTACAGGATTTTATGAGGGATATCAGCTTCTTACTGAGGCTGACCAGGGAATTCCTCCAATCATGGGATTTTACTCTTTTTTGCAACAGTTTCTTTCTTCTGTTGTAGAGTTTGTTTATGGCAGGGGACCACCAGACTGGCTTCCTTTTTTTGTAGGATAGCATCTTGGTTCTGTTAGGGATTGCATGATCCATGCACGTCTGTAAGTGCTTATAAAGTGCATTTGTATAGGATTCAGCAGTCGTACCTCTATTGTCCGTCAGCATGGGTGTCATAAAGTTTGCCACTTCTGTCTTAAGAAGCTTGAAGTTGGCTTTGGAAAAATTTTTTACGGTGGTTTCCCTAATGGGGGGGTGGGTCGGGATGTGGATGTGGATGTCTAGGGTGATTAGCTTGTGGTTGGATCTGACCAATGAGGAATTGATCTCTGGTGTGGAACACCGGTTGCCCATGTTGGTAATGACCAGGTCTAGGATATTGCTTCCCCTGGTGGGGGTGTGGATAAGTTGATCCAAGGTATTGGAATTTATGAATTCCAGAAAACGTTGAGCACAAAAGTTGGTACATGAGTAGTTTTCCCAGTTAATGGTGGGGTATTTGAAATCACCCATTATTAGAGTGTTGGGTTGTACCCTAATATTTTCCAGTGTATCAAGAAATGAGGAGTGGGAATCCTGGGGCATGGTGGGGGATCTGTAGCAAGCTACAATTTGGATTGCGGTCTTGCCCAGAGTTAGTTGCACTTGGATAATCTCAGATGCATTATGCTGAGCAACTAGACTGGAGGTGTGGATATCCTTAATGAATATGGACACGCCTCCGCCTTTAGTGTTTCAGTCCAGGTTAGGTGGCTGAAAGGTGTGGTATGAATTATAGCCTGGTAATGCAGGGGTGCACTCTGGAGCTTTGAACCAGGTCTCTGTCACTGCACAGATGTCGATGTTCTGCATTTTAAGGAGTGCCTCGAGTGAGTGCATTTTGAGGTTTAGACTTCTAGCATTAAGTAGGATTGCCCAAAGATTTTGCTTGCTTCTACATGTTACAGTGGTGAATTTGTCATTTGAACCTTGCCTAAAAAAGGCACTATAGGGGTATCAAGAACCTTAGCCAGTATCTGGAATCCCAAGGGTGACAGGTGCAGGCCATCTCTAGCAAAGCATTGTGGTTTGTCGATCATGTCATCCCAGGCAGACAGATACTGGATCCCCTTAGAATGACACCAGAAGCTTAGCCAATTGTTGAAGTCAATAATTTTGTCCTTGAACTGTGGTATCATTCTGGGTGATGGCAGGATGCTACTCAGGGCTCGGGCCATACCTGCCTGGGCTAAAAGATCGGACAGTTCCTCCATGTCTCTTTTCATGTAGTCCAGGGAGGTGCGTCTCAGGTCATTCAAACCAACATGGACAATGACAGAGTCATATTTGTACTTTTTGTGTAGTGACCTGAGAGCATGCATTATGTGGCGGATCCTGGCACCTGACAGGCAGATGACAGTAACTTTCTCCTTGTTTAGCCTGGTGAGTGGAACATCAATGTGCCTGACTATAGCGTCACCTATGACTAGAGTGTTGGGTACGTTGTTATGCCTTATGGGCTGTGGTTGAGTGGCCCACTGAGTTTGTGGGCTATGTATCATTTGGGTTGTGTTGGGGGTGGAGGTTGCTTGCGTTTCTGCTTTGGAGATCCCTGCTGCTTGGGTATATTTTTATTGAGAGCGTCCACAAATGTACATGTGTGTTTTGTGTTTCTATGTGTGTGTCTTGATGGTGTAGGTTTTGAGGGACTATGTGATGAGCGTGGTGTGGTGCAAGTGTTTATCCTCTCCTCTTGACTGTCTAGTCCAGTCTTGGGTGAAGAGAGCTTTGCTTCCAGTTTGGCTATATAAGTGCATCTCTCACAGGTTATAGTGTTGGGTGGTAGGAGGTGAGGGTTGTCTGTGTACATGAGGCAATTGCTGCATTGCCCCAAGATGCCCCAGATTCATCAGGTAGACAGGAGAAAACACCAGGAACTGGCCCTTAGACATGCCTGGATAGGTGCTTATTTATTGAATACTAAAAACTGTTTTCCTCTAGACAAGTGAGGAAAGTTGAGTGTTGTAGTAAATTGTTGCTTATTTAGTGCTTACAATGAGTTCTGAACAAGTGCTGAGCTCAAAGAAACAGATTTTAGTGCTGAAACTAGAAAAACGACTAATTCTATGAAACTAAATTAAGCTAGAAGGCTTCCCCCTCCAACACAGAAAGGCTTGGGGGCTCAGAAGCTTACAAAACAGTCCTGGATACAGCAAATATGTATTTTGACCAGACAACCCACAGGAAAGGCAGGAAACAAGCTTAGAAAATATATATATTTTTTGTAAAGTGGAAAGGGGAAAGGAGGACCAGAAACTAAATGGGGTGGCTTTCTCAAATGTTCTCCCTGGATTAGGTAGAATGAGGTAATGACACTAGACTGTGAGGAGTGTCCCAGATCAAATCAGGGGTGGGCAACTGCAAAGCCACCAAGTATAAAAACAGTATACCAATAGAGAGGGAGGGTGGGAAACAAAAATCAGAACCAAGAAATCCAACCAGATGCTTAACAATTGTAGAAAATTTATAGTTAATACCTCACACACAGTGAAACTAGCTAGAGAAGTATATGCAGACAATAAAAGTGCTATAAATAACTCATAAAAATAAGCAATGATGTTATATATCACAGATTATTTGGCTCAGAGCCCTTCCTCCGATTAGCTCTGTGTGAAATGGCAGAAACACTCACAAGTTAACTTCTTATGTAACAAAGTTGAAACCTGAAACAACTTTAAAAAAAAGCTTGAAAGAACCAATAAGGTGTTTACTCCAAGCCGTAGTCCAGGCAACCCCAATCAGCCAATGACCATAATCAATTCACTCTCACTGAAATGCTATACTGGCTTTGGCTATACTACAATGGCCTGGAACATGTGCTCAGACACACAGTCTCTACTAACAAACAACTAGGCCCAAAACACAAGCCTGAATATGGACAATGCTATACTACCCTCTCTACTCAGGTAGAAAAAAGACTGCAGAAATGTTTAAACAGATAAAGGATCAAGGAGAGTCTAGAGAATGCTTTGGTTTATGCAAGGGAATACCTCAGGATTTTGGGGCTCATGGCATCTATGATTCTCATGATAGCCCTGGTAAGACTCCACATGAGAATGTTACAATGGTATCTGAAGTCTCTTTGGTCCAATCACCGAAAACCACTGTCTTTTTAATTCCAGTTCTGGGATTTTTCAGAAAATAAATCAGTTGGTGGAGACAGCAAATATCCCTAAGTCCAGATCCCCCTTCAAACCAGTCATCCATCACAGATGCTCTAGACTTTGCTTGGGGTACATCATCAGGAGAGATAAAAGTGTAAGATGTATGGGACCATCAAGGATATCTGCAAGCACATAAATATAAAAGAGATGCTTGCTCTATTCAATGCAGTCAACTCTCTGAATCATCCTTGGTCTCCAGGAACTCTTCAAGTTGTTATAGACAATAAGCAAGGGGGAACCTGGTCTTAACCCCATTGCAGACTAGTTATGTCAGCTTGGGATATAGCTTTATAGCACAATCTCACTCTACAGGCATCCTACATCCCATCACAGCAAAACTGTGTGGAAGACAAGCTGAGCAGGAAAAAGGCAAACCTTCATGAATGGAAACAAGATTGAAGTCTTTCAAGATTTGATCCATTTGTGAGGAGTTCATCAAGTAAACCTCTTTGCCACCTCTGTGAACAATCAGCTGGAAAAATGCTGCTCCAGAACTCCATACAAGACTGCCGAGAAGACAGATGCTGTTTCATTTCCTTGGACAGAAAAAAAGTTCTGTATGCTTTTCTACCCTTCCCATTGATATCCAGGGTACAGATTCTGAAGGAATCCCTTGAGATAATTGTGGTGACTCCCTTCTGGCCGAGGTAACAGTGGTTCCCCCTTGTTTTGGAAATGCTCAGGGGCAATCACAACAAGCTTCCTCAAAGAATGGATATACTCACACAAGAACAAAAGTGTTTAATACACCCTGACCACAATCAACTACAACTGCCCTCCTGGAAGATAGGGTCTTAATTCCCTTTAGACACCTGTTTACTGACGGTGTGCAGCATGTATTAATAGAGGCTAACACTTGCTCTGTTTAAACCAGCTAATCAGGTTGACTTTAGATTCTTGACATGGAAAGCTATTTTACTGATTGCTCTGACCTCTGCAAGAAAAATATCCGAGTTGCAAGCTCTTATGGTGAGTAAACCCTGTTCATTTCCCACAGGTAAAGTGTTTCCTTAAGAACTAATCATCCTTCTTTTATGTCTAAAGTGGTATCCGAGTTTATGTTACGTCAAGCTATCCATCTCCTTACTTTCTTTCCTAAACCCAAAGATGTAGGAGAATGGATATTTCATACCTTAGATCTATGCCTGTTTATAAACACAAACACACACACACACACACACACACACACACACACACACACACACACACACACACACACACACACACACACACCCATTGTTAAAAACCATTTGCTCAAGGCCATATGGTTGATAATGCAGATAATTGAAAAACTAACATACATCCACAGGATCACCTGCCAACAACACAAACAACATTTTCCCCTACACCACCCATACTTCCTGCTAATTATTTATACCAACTCTGAGATCAAACTACAAGCAGAAAAAGGGCAAATTCCCCAATACCTACTGCACTACAGTCTTAGTCAAAATGGTTCAACAAATGAATTTATTGAAAAAGGCTAATGGCTTGTGCTCG
This sequence comes from Protopterus annectens, assembly GCF_019279795.1. NCBI lineage: Eukaryota > Metazoa > Chordata > Ceratodontiformes > Protopteridae > Protopterus > Protopterus annectens. Next base: position 1,298,468,489 of record NC_056739.1, read on the forward strand.
TGGTTTTACTATATTAACATCTATCACATTCATGCAATAACCCTGCACACAGCCTGAAACTAGACTAAAGGTTAATGGTGGTCTTATCAGTTCTTTATTTTATTATCCAAACAGTAATGGTATTATATTGACCCTACCTCCCCTAAAATGTTTACTTATTCCCTAGCCTGAGCGCTATTAGTAGCAAGATTTCTTCATGGCATAGCATGGTCACAAGGAATCCTTAAGCATTTTGTACTCCATTGCTACTTATATCATGTATTTCTACATTACCTACACTACATCTTGTATGTAGATTGTAAGAGCTGTTGAATATCTATTTTAGCACAGGTTAATGTTTTTTTTTTTTGCATGAAGATGTTGTAAACTGTGCTGAGTCTGTGACTACAGTACTTGCTGTTGGGTCCTGTGTTTGCTCTGTATTTCACTGCTCTCCTTTCTACAACTTCTTCCTTTAGCTTCCCAAACATGTACCCAAAATTGAATTTTGAAATCACCCTGTTGGTCGTGGAAAGAAAACTGGCACCTTTATACTGTAAAGGACCTGATCTACCCACTCCTGGAACACATTATCTCTACTAACTAAAGGATTAATGAAAGTATGTGTTATAGCTGTTTAAACTGCTAGCATAGATGCCTTTTCCATACCCCTGCTAGGTGTTTAGAAATCGCTCTGTACTGGGTGTTGCAGCAGCCAGACCCCCCACCTCTCTGATTTCTCACACTGCCCTTCCTTAATTTAGCCTTCTGCCTGTGTACTACACTCACCCTTTAGCTCTTCTCCAGCCCCGGGACCTACTGCTGCCTATAGATATTTTGCACATGGCTGGCGACTAGAGGGCAGCCTTTACCTACTCTGAATTTCTTAACCTTGGAGCAGCACCTTTCTTACCCTTATTAGTGCAGATTTCCCTAAATCAACTTTCTTCTCTACTCCCTTATGAGTATATTCTGCTTCTTCTACTGAACATTCTTGTGTTATTTTCTCTACTCCCTCTGTGCTTACTTTACCCCTAGCTAACTGCCTGATTTAGTGATTGTTTCTATACTGACACCGCTCCCCTACCCTACCCTCAATTCCCAACCACCCCCAGGGGTCCTACACTTATACTTCTAAACCACACCCCTATCTCCACCTCCTCCTATTACTTGCTCTCCCTCTCCCTGCCAATTAAACCACACCCACTCTACCTTTAGCTAATCAAGCATCTCTCCACCTAGGTAATTGAACCTTCTTTTATAACCTTAGATGTGTCACAGCACCACTCCTACCTCCCTTTTAATACCAGTGATCTAATTATTCACAATGTGAACACATACTATCTCAACACAGCTCAATCTGTTAGTTACTACCACACTTTTACCTTGCCTAACCACAGCCTACCTCTTAACCTCCTTTGAACACCCTCAATATCTTAATATTCACTTCCCTTCTAAACATGCTACATTAACTCTCAACATCGCCTACAATCACATAAATATAACCTCAGTGCCAACTTACCTACTAGCAAGATACCATAGACTGACCCACGTCAAGTATAATAATTTAAAATACAGGAAATCTGTATACCTAAATTGCCATTTTACAATCTTAGGTATAGACCCAAAAGCAACTCCATACAAGATGGTGAAATCCACCCAAATCCAGGACCAGCCAGTACATCAACATCTAACCATCTTAACCCTACTCCCTTTATCTCATCTACCCCTACTACACTCACTAACCCACTATACATTGAACAACTCAACATAAGCAGCATTAAAAACAAACATGCACACCTCCATGCTCTATTGGATGTGCAATCTTTTGACATACTTTGCCTAACAGAGACATGACTAAAACCCTATACCCTAGATACTGAAATCACCCCACCTGGATACAACATTATAAGGGCTGACCGCAAAAATAGGAAAGGTGGGGGAGTAGCAATCCTTTTCAAAAATAGCCTACAAGTTACCTCCTTGGACTATACACCACCCCCAGAAAGCAACTCAGAAATCCTTGCTTCCAAGCTTCAGCTAAATTCTAGTAAATCCATATACATCATCTGTATCTACTTACCTCCTGGTAATAATATCAGTATATTCGAGGATATCCTTAGCTCCCTGTCACCATACTTCCCACAAGAAACTATTATCCTAGGAGATTTCAATATCGACTGGAAGTGTATCAATGCTGAACATCCCACTTTCCATATTAACCTGCATGGCTTTTCACAAATCATTTCCTCCCCAACCAGAATTAATAAACTAAACAAAAAAAGAAGCTATCTTAGACTGGATTCTCATAAATAAACACCACCATTCTTATACAGTATGAATTTTCCCATACAATATCAGTGACCATTCGTTAACCTACCTAATCAAACAAAAGACTAATATTCCCCTTACAGCCACATATAGGACAATAAGGTCCAATAAGGATTTCAATCCTGAACTATTCCAAAATGAACTTAGGGCATGCAATTTGTCCTCCTTAAAAAGCCTCTCAATAGAAGAGGCTGTTAAATACTTTAACACAAAATTCTTAGCCATCCTAGACCAGCATGCTCCAAAACATACTATAAAAATTAGGGCTAAGCCAGCCCCCTGGCTCTCTAAAGACACCAGACAAAAATTGCTACTCAGAAACAAAGCTTGGACCAGGTGGAGAACTACAAAAGGTACTTTAAATCACCTATCTTTTAGACAAATGAGAAATGAAACAAAAAAGCTATTCTCTCAGATAAAAAACAGTTTTACAATGAAATGCAACAAAAACACCAGAGTAACCCACAAAGGTTTTGGACAAGCATCAATAGACTGTTTCACTCAGGCCAAACTAGGACACCAACCCCACTAGGTAGTCAACATGAAAACCCAAAGCAAGCTGCTAATGACTTTAATACCTTCTTTAAAGAAGTTATACAGTCTCTTGCAAACCAGCTTTCCCCTAACAGCTCAACCCTTCCTAAGTCCTTTACTAGCTCTCTGCCCACATTTCAAATACAACCTATCCCAATACACATTATCTGTAAACTCATCCACAAACTAAAACCTTGCACCCCATCAGATGACCAGCTACCTGCTAAATACCTGCAGAAAGCAGCTAGAGCTGTTGCCTATCCAATAGCCATCCTCATAAACAGAACCATAAATGAGGGAACACTTCCATCAATCTGGAAAATATCTCACATTATCCCCATACACAAAGGAGGGAAATCTAATGAACATTCTAACTATTGTCCTATAGCTCTATTATCCCCCTTGGCAAATATAATGGAAAAATGCATTCAGAAACAACTACTCAACCATCTAATTCAAAATAACTTACTTGCTGATTGCCAACATGGCTTTAGGCCATTCCATAGTACCACAACCGCCCTCCTGTCCTTCTCTAGCTCCATTAACAAAAACAGAAATAATAATATTCTTACATCTGCTCTCTTTATTGACCTGTCAAAAGCTTTTGACATGGTTAACCACTCACTGCTAAAAATATCCTCAAATCTCTTAATCTTCATTCTCAGGCCATAAAATGGTTCAATTCCTACCTCAGCAATAGGCAGCAAGCAGTTTTTCCTTTTTTCAGTCTTCATCAATGATCTATACCTAGCTATTCCACATGCCACTTGTATACAATATGCAGACGACTTGACAATAATTTGCTCAGCCAGTTCCTCATCTGAACTGCAATCAAAAACTCAATCAGTATTTAGTATAGTTGAAACATGGTTTCTTCAACGTTGCCTCCTACTGAATCCTAAAAAAACAAAGCTCCTACTATTTACTCCTACCTGTAAATCCACCCAAATTAATTTCTCAATTACATCTAGAAATGGAACACTCATATCTCCTGATATAACAACCAAACTCCTAGGAGTAACTATTGACAACCACCTCTCCTTTGATACTCATATAAACAATAAAGTAAAAACAGTCAATAAAAAATGGGTTCCCTCTACAGGATTAAACCATTCCTTACTCCACTAGCCAGATCTACTATCGCCCACTCCCACCTAATCTCTACACTTCTTTATGCCTCTCCTATCTATACTAACCTGTCTAAACATAATCTCCTGAAACTAGCTAAATCCTACAATAACATTGCCAGATTTGCCACTGGACAACCCATCAGAACCCATCACTGTCAGAATCTATCACAGCTAGGTTGGCTGGACCTTCAGAATCAGCTATTTTTTAGCCAACTTACAATTGCCCATACAACCCTGTACCAGCCTCATAAAACTATAATACTATCTTCCCTGATCTGTCCCTACAAAAATCTGAACACCTTACGCTCTTCTAATAAACTACTAGTTTGTACAACCAAATCCAACAACATGGCAGGGGACTCTCTATTCTCAAATACAGTTGGGAAAAACTGGAATCTACTTCCTAGTGATCTTACATCACTTTCTTCCCTCTCAATTTTCAGACAGAAATTTAAAATATACGTCAAAAACACTGGCTATGTCCTAGCTGTAACCCCAACTAACCATTACTTGTTTGTTACACTTTTTCATTCTTTCTACTTTCTCTTCTTAGACCAAGTTATTTACTTCTGCTGAAATGAAAAATACACGCTAAGTAATCAGCTATAAATTACTTTGGGAGAGCGTTAACCAGATGATATTTCCTACTCTAGATTGGAATAGGAAATTAACTCTTTTGTCATATGTTTTTAATTTGTACTTTGTCATATTGAAAAGAACTGTATCAATGTGCTAAAAGTTATCCTTTGTAACTGTCAAATGAATTTTTTAATAATTTATTTTTATTTTGGAGCTTTTCTCCCCGGGCCTCTACTGAAAATGGACATATATCCAGTTGGACTAGCCCAATCAACAAATGTAAAATAAATAAAATAAAATAAATAAAATTTGCCAACCATGGGTTTCGACAATTTGCTCCTTGATCAAATGACAGAGATCCAACTTAGCTACTATCATGACATTATAAAATCTTTCAGATATTCAGCTGATCATTTCTTGTGAAGGTAATAAGAAGGGACAACCTGTCTAAACAGGCTATTTCCAAATGGTTGTCTCAGGTTATTTATTTTCTTAATCTCACCACAACAAAACTATTCCAGGCAGGGTCATGGCTCTACCAGGGCTTTGGCTTCATCTATGGCTTTTTGGCAAACGTTGGATACTAGAAGTATTCTAGAAGCAGTAATGTGGTCCTCTATACATACATGTCAAAGTGCTACAAGCTTGACTCCTTCTCTAAGTCTAGCTCTAGCTTTGTTAGGACCATTTTCTAGAAGCTTCTGGACTTTTATCCTTCCACTTCTAAAATTATGTAAACTAGGGTAATCTGCCCATATAGCTAAGGCTACTGCAACAGTGATCAAAATGAAGAACATAGTGTAATTAAATTTACCATAACAGTAGATGTTTGAATGATCACTGATGCAGTAGCAGCTCCCCTCCTTCCAGTCCTCTTAGTTTATTCAGTACATCGTTTTACCAGTGCATGTATACATGTGTATACTTTTTTACTGCTAGATATACATACATGCATGCATGCAAATATTTCAAGCACAGGCATTAATGCCCTTCTAGTCTGCCAATACACCAAAACAATTGTCCCCATAAGTATCCAGGCTGGTCTTAAAAATATCTAAGCTAGTGCTTGCTTTAATGTAGTTTGGCAGTCTGTTCGATGCATCAGCTGCCCTCTCAGAGAACCAACTATTACACTTTTCATTCCTACAGAATCTACTTCATAGGTTGTCTGATGATTCTCACCTACTTTTTGATAACCCCAAACATTCCCAGAGACAGTTGTCTCTAAATGCCCTAAATACCTGAATAACATTTCCTCTTAAATATCAGTAAAAGACAGTGTACAAGTTCAGATATTTTAGTCTTTCATAATAACTTACATTTTCACATCCATGGATGCTCTTGGTATATTTCCACTGTACTCTTTTAAGTTTACTCATGCTTCTTTTCTTATTAGATTTCCATATTGTTATTCCATACTCAAGTTTGGGTCTAAAGTAATGACTTCATCACTTCTGATTTCAAGTACTTTATAAATCTTTTTATACAATCTATAGTTCTATAACTATCATTAACCAACTGGTTCATATGATAAGAAAAACTCAGAACTAGATCTACCCATATATTCAGGTCCTTAAATGAATTTACAGTTTCAATCTCTGTGTGCTGTATTAAATATTCACTTTCAATTTATGTCTCCCAAATCTCATATGCTTAGTTTTTGATGTATTTATCAGCATATTATTTTCCTTTGCCCAAATGGTCAATTTAGTCAAGTTATTTTGCAGACATGCCCTGTCTGTATCCCCTGTAATCAGTTTACCCAATTTCAAGTTATCTGCATACATACTGTAGAACTCCTCGGAGGAAAAAGATACAATCTAAACAAGTAAGGGCCTAGGACAGAGCCCTGTGGGATACCTCGACTGTAACCAAGAATTTCACCTGTGCAATTGCTGTGTGAAACTTGCCATGTCCTATTTGTAAGCCACGCAGCTATTCACCTTATCAAGAGTAAATCAATATCTAGTTGTTGTAATCTATTGACCAGTGTTCTGTATATGACCCTGTTAAACCTTGAAGTTAAATCTATATAAATTACATCAAAGTGTGATGATAGGAGGTACTGCCAGCCATGCCAGGAGAAGTAGGACAGTGGATGTATGACTTGTGCCAGCACAGCTAACTGGAATTTTGTAAATAATTATATGTCATTTGTATATCAAACTGATTTGTACAGATCCTTGTGTTGAAAATGTATTTGTGAAGTTTGCTTGTGTTAAAATGTATAAACAGTGTACCCTGCTGGAATGAAAAGAAATGTACATGTATTATTGTAACTGAATTAAATGTATATGTTTTAATGGTTCCACTTCATATCATCGAATTATCATTTCATCGAATTGCAAATCATCGAGACCAAATCGTCGAAAACTCAAATCGTCAAAAATTCATAACATTGATTCTCAAATCATTGAAAACTATAAAGCAGCTAGAAATAACATCCCACGGAGTTTTTACTACGTTTATGCAGGGGGGCAAGTCCCCCTGCAACCTCATGTGGGGGGGACCCCCCGTAAATTATATATACCAACTCCAAGGTCACACTACAGTGGGGTAAAAAGGCAATTTCCTACAGTAAACAGTGTATGGGATGTTATTTCTAGCTGCTTTATAGTTTTCAATGATTTGAGATTCAATGTTATATGAGTTTTGGACAATTTGAGTTTTCGACGATTTGGTCTAGATGATTTGCAATTCGATGAAATGATAATTCGATGATATGAAGTGGAACCGTTTTAACAGAGGATACCTGGACATTAACCAGCTAGCTTACTTTAAGAAAAATAAAAGAAACATATATGAGCTATTAAACCATTAAAATGATGCCCCACAGTGTTGAATAGGACCAGACACGGTGGGTCTGGAAGAAGCCTTTGTTCATTAGCTCAGTAAAAATAGGGGATGCCGCAGACACTGCCATAAACATTTAGATGTATATTGTAGCTGTATATGCTGGGCGGCCATGGTGATGCAGCGGTTAGCATTGCCACCTCACAGCAAGAGGTTCTCCAGTTCGATCCTCGGCTGGGATGCCTTCTGTGCCAAGTCAGCATGTCCTCCCTGTTGTCGCGTGGGTTTCCTCTCACATCCCAAAGACATGCTGTAGGTGGATTGGACACTCTAAATTGGCCCTAGGTGTGCATATGTGTGTCTTCTGTGGAAGGTTGGGTGCCGGGCTGGCTACTCGACACTGTAAAACTCCACTGCCAATGATGAGCGGACAGGTGATCCACTGTGGTGACCCCTAATTGGGAAAAGCCAAAAGATGAAGATTGCAGCTATCTATGCTAAATTCTTGTCTCGACTTCAAAGGGGAATACTGTGAGAACCTAGAGTCAGGTGATCAGATGAGGTCATTATGCAAGCCATCTTGGATATTATATTTTACAGGGAGTAATCTCTGAGTACTGGGAATTCTGTTTTGGGGAACTTGACTAGAAAGATTGCCCACATATTTCATTGCACCTTATTCTGTCAAGTAAGTTTTTAGGGAATAGTAATTCTCCTAGATTCAGTCAGGAATATAGTGAAGCTTAGTTTAGAGATTGTTTTTCTTTATTTGTATGAGTCTATCCATCAGTCTTATTTTCAATAATATTTCCTGTGATTTGAACTCTGTGGTTCACTGCAAATATATATTTAATATTTTCTTGTCCCTTTATTATTTATTATTAAATATATTTAAATTTTTCATTGTGGCAGTCCTTTTAGAAAATATTTAAGTTTTGAGAGTATTTGCACATATTCATTTAGTGATAACTCTGGCCACTCCTGAAAGCCTTGCTGTTTGGTCAACATTACCATTTGTGTGAATATTAACTTCACTCAACATAATTGGATACTCTTTTAATAGCCTTGTAGTAACTGACTGGTGGCAGTGAATCTAGCTTATAGTCTGGGGAAAGTTGGTAGAGTGGGTAATCTGTGCCAGCCTTTCGCAGGTGTGTGTGTGTGTGTGTGTGTGTGTGTGTGTGTGTGTGTGTGTGTGTGTGTGTGTGTGTGTGTGTGTGTGTGTGTGTGTGTGTGTGTGTGTGTGTGTGTGTGTGTATGTGTGAACATTAAATCTCAAAGAGTGTGTGTGTCAGCCACTTGGGGCAGGGATGTGAAGCACTGGTTTCACAGTGACAATGGGATGCCTTACTAGTGATATGGGGAGAGGCAGATAGAGACACTCAGGCCCTGGTCTGAGTATGTACCCTATGTGCTCTTAAAGGAAATTGTGCTTGATGCAGAGAGGTGCACCTGGAAATACTGAGTGTATTCATTTGTATTCTAAGTGCACATCCCTCTCTGTGTCAGTGGTGAGGATTAATGCTCCCTGATTACTGGCCCATAGTGGAGACATCACACACAACACAATTTTTTCATTCACTGCTGTTATTATATTGTTATAGAAATTCATGTTATAGGTGGTAGCAAATATAATTTCAGCATATGTATTCTGATGTATGGTTTCAAGTCCCAACCTTTCCACTTCTGACAATAACTTATCCAGTATTACCTTCTCCATTCATTTTCCACAACACGAAAGTAGACTTAAGAATCTGTATTACTTTGGGTTTGTCCTCCTCTCCTTTCCCTTAAAGACAGGTTTAACAAGCACATTTCTCTAGTCTTGAGAAATCCCCCCATATTTATATGACCTAGTAAATAATAGATATCATGGTACTATAAGTTCTTGATGAAGTGTCTCAGGGCATTATTACTTATTCCATCTCCTCCCAATGCTTTATTTGGATCCAGTTTGCATAGTTCTTTTTCAATATAATTTATTATTATTCCAGTATTTGAAGTTAATTGGATTTCACTAGAACAACTTACTACCCTTTTTGGAGCCAAACTGTTTTGCATAAGGTTTTGTTACTCTATATAAAATTTGTTGTGTCTGAGAAAAAATTAGAATCAATACACAGTTTATCATTTTATATGTCTTTACTCCTTCCACATGCTATGCATCTATAAAATGTTATCCTAGTATACTCAATATCTTTGTATAACTTTTCTTCAAAGTTTTCTTATAGATATATAGATATATATACAGAACAGAGGTTTTGGGGTGAAGAGCAATATACCCTGTACAAAGCAGGAGAGTGCTATGTCACCTTAACCTTTGTGGATTCCCTTGACCCACTGGCAGAAACAACACTGGTTCTTATTCTCACCATGCAGATTCATGGCAAGTGACTATATTGTGGCTATGCCTGGTTTCTACTCTTTTTCCCTTTAAGCCTGCTTTTCTTCTATATTAAAATGCATATTTCATTCTTCCCAGCATTCATAGGATTCATAGAAGTTTCAAGTTAGTTTAATCTCATGACCATGAATACTTTTCTAATACTTTCCATTAGGCTGTATCCACATTCTCAAGAAGGACTAGACTAGTTAGTCCTGGGGTAAAGTCGAGAGTAGTCATCCAGTCGATCACTTCTTATATAAAACCTTGTGCAATATGTAAATCTCCCCTGTACTCCGGATAAGAATCAAGCTACTTTCTATCCAAATATCTAACATGGCAGCTTCCCCCTAGTCATGATGATGATGATGTAAGATGTTTTGGGATCTAAGATGGCAGCTTCCAGTATGCACATCAATGGAAGAATGATATTTGACATTAAACAAAAAATAATTGCTGGAATCAGATTGTATAAGCTCACAAGTATTAAATTACTATTTTAAAAGATCAGTAATTACATCTAATAACCTTCCAAATGCTGAGTTTTAACAAGAACAGTCTAAAATATTATCAGTAATTTAATTTCTGAAATCACATTGTACAAGCTCATAAGCATTAAATTAATGTTATAAAACATCAACAATTGCACCTAGTAACTGTCGAAATGCTGACAAGATCAATCTAAAATATAGCTGAATGTTTTTCAGGCCCACAGCAAACAAAGAAAAACACATTTTATCATCCTGAAAGCAACAAAGCACTCATAAGGCCCTTTCCACAGCCTTTTACCTCCCATGCCCTTGAAATTGATTCATTTTTGCATAATATCTTCCCACAGCCTTCTAAAAGATCAAATGCAAAACAATAAAAATTAGATTAGTGCTAAATAAAAGCTACTGCTAATTTGCTAAAGAACCTATCATACAAACACAGAAATAACCTGTCATACATTCCCAGCAGTCTCTGTTTCTGTCAAGATCAAAGACAGGCCTACTGAAGCACACTTATACCTGAGTTGTGCAAGTCCTTCTCTCTCTCTCCCTTTGTCTCTCTATCTCTCTCTCTCTCTCTTTCACTAAACTGATAGACATTTCACTGTAACACAAAGATAATTAGCTTGCACTATCCTTACTGGTCAGGTAGTCAGCAAATAGCCAGAACAAAATTTAAGAAGTTGAAAAATTCACAGACAAAGCTCTGTCTCTGAACGTAGAGTAATTATACATACCTTATTATGATTATTTTGTACTTTTTCAACTCCTTAAATTTTGTTCTGGCTATTTGCTGACTACCTGACCAGTAAGGATAGTGCAAGCTAATTATCTTTGTGCTACAGTGAAATATCTACCAGTTTAGTGAAAGAGAGAGAGAAATAGAGAGAGAGAAAGAGAAGGACTTGTACTATCCTTACTGGTCAGGTAGTCAGTGAATAGCCAGATCAAAATTTAAGGAGTTGAAAAATTCACAGACAAAGCTCTGTCTCTGAATGTACAGTAATTATACATACCTTATTATGATTATCTTGTACTTTTTCCATTAGAATTGCACATATACATAACCAATTCCATCTGGCTCACTATCTTTCTAGAACATACTTGCAGAAATCAGAACCTAACCTCCAATGAACCTTTTGCCTTTATACCATCTGGCTGGCCCCTTCCTTGGCAGATTTTTGCCTCTACCACTGATACTGATTGATGGTTTATCTCCTCCCAGAGGCCAAGCCCCACCTACAACTACTTAGGTAAACAAAATGATAATTTCTTGGAAGAGAAACAGACCAGGACAAAGTAGACTGTCCCAAAACTTCCTGTCCTCAGCTAATACCCTCAGCACCATAAGAGGGTTTACTACATTACTGATCAACTTTTTTACTGTTGTCAAAATTAAACCAAAAGCACTATTCTATTACACCTGATATTGGGTTACAGTGCCTTATTAGCAGACTACTCAGCTCTGCAAGTGTTTTATCACCTGTCTCTTCTGGACTAAATTGACTTTTCATTAAAATGCTTCTGTCTGCCTAAGCAGCACTTAATAAAACAGACCCCTTCCTCTACAATGCTTTATTATCACTAGAAAAGAGTTTTATAGTATTATTTTCCCAAGCCTACACGTGCTATCAACTGCTTTAAAAATACACATTTTTGAATTTTTACAAAAAGAGACAAATGCAATAAATAAAAGCAGGTAAAAAACACAAATTGTGATAAATCAATCTGAATTACATCTCTTTTAGTACATTTTAACTACTACGAGTTAGTAATGTGGAATATATTCAGATCATGAACTCAGTTTAATATTTTCAAATAGTACTACATTTTCAAGATTTTAGTAGCATTTATGATTCTTACGATAATACTATTTTTTTAGTCATACTTTTACAACTTTATTTTCATTTTCTCAGAAAGCTTTTTTTGCAAGTTTGTGATAGACATAATCTAGAACTTTACAGATTTGTTGTAAGGCACAAACAGGACATACAGTTGTTGTGTGTAGTCACATAATATATACTATGTTACATTCCTGAAAGGAACACATTCAGGGCATATTACAAGCTTTCCTGTAACAGATTTGTGGCCTATGTCAAATATAACACATAGCTTATATTGCCTGAATTTAACTACCCGGTGTCATCTGTACCTGTGATAGATGAATATGGACAAGGCACAATTATTCTGAAAATCACATTCCCTAAATCAGATTTGTTTTCATGCATACCTCTCAGCCTGTAGGTGAAAGAATCAGACACAAAAGGCCCAAGAAATGAGGGACAATCAGAGATTTCTCAGTTTGCATGCAGCTTTCACACTATCCTAAGCATATCATATGCGACAACTCACCTAAACCACATAATTAACAGTAACTAGTATCACATAAACAATAAAAAATATAAAAAGTATCTAGACAATGACAGAAATATGACAGCATTGAAAAACTAAAAAAATAAAGAAGAACAAAGGCCATACTGAAACATACTGTCCATTTTATTGATAGCATCATTCTGCATGTCTGTACGTTTGCCATTTAAGAATATTTATTCCAAGAAAAAGTGTGTGTGTGTGTGTGTGTGTGTGTGTGTGTGTGTGTGTGTGTGTGTGTGTGTGTGTGTGTGTGTGTGTGTGTTGCAAGTGACTATAATGCACTTCAATGTTGTATGAGGTAGTGACCCCTTAATTCATAAATCAGATGACAGATTCTAACATATCCAAAAGGGGCACTCATTCTCAGTTCAGGATTAAAGTCTCTTAACTTCCATCCCTAGCATACAAAGATAGTGATTAAAATAAAATTAATTAATTTAATTGTAGCCTACTACATGTAAACACATGCATCACTGGAACCCACTCTGATGGATATCCTGTATATCTGCAAATAAACAGCACCAGAATTACCCATACTAAAAACTGAAACCTTGCCTGGAGGGACATGTATATATACCAGAGCCTACCCCGTCTCTGGAACAGGCTGCCCATCCATGTGAAGCAGAGTTCCTTCTCAACCCAATTCAAGTGTAACTTGGACAATTGGATGGGTAACAAGAAATTCATCCTTAGTTTGGTACTTCTGTCTCTAATGGACACTGGTAGCATGTAAATAGTTCATCTTCTAGGCCCCTGCTTGTAAATGTTTCATCTGCCCAGCCCCTGCTTACACTGACCATGGGTACGGCCAGACAGACAGAAACTTTTGAAACATACATGAAATTCAGAGAGGTAAAAAATATTCACAAATAGACAAACATGTAAATAGACAGATAATTAGCTAGATATGAGTCAACTACTAGCTAGTTTAATTTATTCTCATAAATAAATTAACGGTGTTTCATCACACTGGTACCATATAAAAATCACAAAAATACTATGCAAGATAATGCTATAATCTGTATACAGCAGATTCATGACACAGTGCAATGAAATAGCATTTATGGCAGATCTTGTGAGGAAAAATAAAAATCTGGTATTTCTGATTATGTCATATTCAAGATTCTGTTTAAATTACCATTTCTGCCTCTGACAGCAAATGCTTTTTTTAATTTTAACAAGTATGATATAACATGTTATACTAAGTATGAATAGTCTGCAATGAGAATCGAATGACTACAAATGCAGTGAGGGTTCAGTATTGAGTCTGATGTCAGACGTTTGACAACATTATGGATGGTAGGCAATATGCTTGTATTTATCTTCTATTAAAATACAGTGTGCATTATTTTCAAAATAATTACAAATGTGAATTAAGTAACATCATAATAAACATATTAAAAAAAGCACTGTCGTTACCTCTTTTGCTTTCCGGTGCCAGTCCTTACTTTTTTCTGTCATACTTCTTTCTTTCATGTCCTGTTCACTGTGTCCAGGTTGAGTCACGTAAGACATTGTGCGCCATTCACTAGGTGAGTTGGATATGCTTGCAATTTTGGACTCTGTAGCACTGTTTTCTTCATTGAGGGATTTTGATGACCTTCTTGTAAACAAACTTTTTTTTAAAGCTTTAACTCGTAAACTTTCTGTGTTACTTCCACTTGCATCTGAACAACCCCACTCATGGCCATTTTCTTTTTTGTTTCCATGATTACTGGCATGCGACTGATATATCCGAATGGATACACTGTCTTCTGACATACCATCACTTGTCATGGAATTTCGGTCTGTCTGACTGCTGTTCTTTTCTGGCTGCTGAATTTTTTTATCCAGCTTATTTAATTTTGCAAGCACTTGGGAAATTTCATCTCGGACACCAGTCAGGGATTCAATTTTTTTTTCTATTTCACCTATCCTGAGAACCAGTTTACAAACACTGCTTTTAATTTCATCACTAGCATTACCATCCAGCCGCAAGAGTTTTTCCAGTTTGCTGCCTGAGTTGCTGAGCTTGATTGAACTGTGTTCTGGTGAACTCTCACAGTCAGACTTTGTAATTTGAGACAGGGATCCTGTACTGTTATAACATGAAGACTGAATAACTCCAGTAGACCCAGAAATGCTCATATCATCCAAAAACCTAAATATGTCACTGATATCATCACTTACCACCTCGGAGTCATCATCAGAATGCTTCATAGTATGTCTGTCTCCATATCTGCCATGATTTGGATTACATAAATCTTTAGGTTTCTTTTGGTCTCCTTGATCAGTTTGTGTTCCAACACTTATTGGGTGGTCTATTTTCATAAGTTGTAGAGGTGTGCAATTAATACTTTTGTCTTTACATTTCTTTATAGTATCAAGTCTTTCTGGGTCAGATGAATTAATATCAGTTGACTTTTGTCCATGCTTAATTGTGTAGCTGGATTGCCTATGTCCAGGTTGCTCTGGGTGTTGGTACGGCTGATGTCTGTCAGGACCACAGTTAGAGATATGGTATCCAAAGCTGTCATTTGATTTTTTGCTGAAGAACGATCGTTCAAATTCTGGCACTTCCTCATTGTTTAGACTCCAGCTCTTGGCTGGCCACATAGTCTGTCTATTTTGTTTTCCCAGTGGCCTCTTTGGATCCTGTGACCCAGGTGTTGTAGTCGGGCCAAAGTAAGTAGATGCCTGGAGATCATCTAAGCTTTCATGCTTGACACGTCTTTTCTCCTGCATAGGAGAATAAACCTGACTTACATATGGACTGCTATATGGTATTTCAAAACTATGATTAAAAAATGCAGTTGCTTTTTTTGGCTCCTTTCTGTTTTGTGATCCCATTTCTCCTTCATGTGCTCTTCTGTTTATTGGGGTAGTATTGGGACTAATGGTTAAAAGATTGTGGAAATCTTCTTTGAATATGTTTCTCTTTTGAATGCATGACTGCATCAGAAATGGTTCATCATTTGAATCAAATGTGTCTTTCATAACTGAATTTGTAGGCAAAGAATCCTGCTCAGCAATTGAATCATTGTCTATCTCCATTGGAAAATATGTGCTTTGCATTTCACAGTGTGGAGAACTAATACCTGAATAAGGAGATAATGCTTGTAGTCTATCAAGGGAGGCAGCCCTGCCTTTTATTTCTTTAGTAACACCTAGCAAAAAGTTAGGGCTAGTAGAAGAGATGTATTGTTGGCAGCCTTTACAGTTTGTCTTTCTACAAGAAGTCCTTTTAATAGAGTGCCTCATATTATCTTCCCTCCCTCTCATATCACATGGTGATACACAGTCATTTGCATTGCATATTTCAGTATCTGATCTACACGATTCAAATGATTCTTTCTTTCGCATTTTTTGTTGATGCCTGATGGGCAGTCGGTCTTTTGCAACACCACCATTCATCTGGATAAGGTTAAATATGGTCACAATATCTGCAGCTACCATGATTTTCTTGGATTGTTGACTTTCAACAGTACACCTCATTTTGTCTTTAAACAAAGTGGCAGGAAAATTTGGATCCAAACAGGCAGTGTAGAAGAGGAGACTTCTTAATTTAGCCAGCTGGGTCAAATCAAATCTGGCACACAAGGATTTGCACAATTCTTGGTAAGAAACTGTATTATGCTTGGTATCCAGTTCTTCCAAAATTTTTATCAGAAAAAGAGAATACTCCTGATTTGCCTCCATGATTGATGTTTGCATTTCTGTGACAATGGAGCAACTGTTATCCAGCACTAAAATAAAACAAAACATCAATTGTTTATTAATAGTTTAAGCAAGATTATTAAAAGTTTTGCATTACTTTCAATTAGTAAAATTTAAATAAGTGTGTAATGTACCCTTCCTGCAGCCACACATAATTAGTAAACTCAATTATAAATCTCTCTAGGTTATTCGCAGTCACCTTTGACTTACCACACTGTTTATGGCCACTAGATGAGAATAAAGATGTGATTTATCTTATTTGTCTAAATTAACACAAGATGGTTTAGGGGATTATGTCCAAAGAAATCTCCTAGCACATTCAAACATTTTTGTCAGATCGATAACTTTTTTATCAAGGCAGGTTATGTGATATTGTAGATTATGCACACACAGCTGGTCTTTGCTCCTGTATGAAATTGTGGCTTTCGTATGCACAGCAGGGCTTTGCCCTAGTCCAAAAAGTAAGTCAAGATTGTTAAAAAAGACACGGATATGAATGAAATCACTGAAGATTTCCAGCTGTTAAGTGGAATAATCCAAGGATCTAAGACATGCATATGAATGTGCAGCAAGAGAAAGACAAATATAAAAGATGTTCAGTAATATAGTTTTATTTATGTTTTATTCATTTATTTATTTATAGGTTCATAGACAGTTTCTGGGCATGTTGTACAGGAGACCATTCAGGAACCTAGACTAATTTTCTGACTGCTGCAGAGCACTGTCTAAGTGACTTGCTCAGGGTCACATAGGCAAATGAAGGCTTTGGGACTCAAATCTTGCACTACATAAAGCATGTCATTACCAGCTCATGACTTAAATTCTCTGTGCTGTCTACTATCATGAAACATTTGCATGTAGAAACACATTATTATTAGAGAATTATAGAGACTGAATGCATGTAATGATTTGGTATAGCACTGACAGATGAGAATATGAATATTAATCAGGGTCAGCAAAACTTTGTGCATAATCAAAGGGTGTGATGCAGAACAGTATACAAAGCAGTCAAGTTAGCATACCCTTATAATTTCATCTGAGTAATGTCCTTTGCAGCTGGAATGAGTAGTTCAATAAGTCATACCTCACTGCCACCATCAGTTCTTGTAGGTCAGAGAAGTACTGTCCATCCATAACCACTGGTAGGGCAGCAGCTATATATATCTGCTTACAAGGTGGACAGCATTTGATGTCCTAGAGTCTAGGAATACATAGTAGACAAATGGAGAGTGAGGTACTCAAACTTATGAGGACAGGGTGAAACTCATTAGCAGTGCACAACCTTATTACTTCGTGAAAAAAAGAAAAAGAAAAAAAATGACAGGCATACTGCTTGTGTGACTGCTAGTACGCAAAAGTGCAGTATTATAAATATGAAGTCATGCATACTTCCCATAAAAATAGTTAATAACCAGAGGGCTATATGATTTGCCGCACACATTAGCTGGAAATTATTATGCAATTCACCCTTGGGGTTTACTAAATAATGTCTTCTTTAGGCATTAAAAAAGAACATGTGAATCAGATTGTGTATTTTTGCCTGTGACTGGGGAAATATTATGTGTTTTCTGTTCAATCCAACAATAATTCATGTTTAATGGGGAAAGAAAGTCCCACATATATGTTCATGTCTATCTCAGCATACATAGTGAGGCCCAGTATGACCTATGTGCTCTTGCATGGATCTTCCTCACATTCCTAAACAACCAGATCACCACACCCAGAAGACTGAGACCACATTACTGAAAGTAAGGAACATCAAATTACAAAAAGAAACTTAAAAAGCATATTTTTCAGGGGGGAGCAAGCCCTCCCTGCATCATCACACCCCCAACTAATAATGGATGTCAACTCTGTGATTGCACTACAGCTGGGAAAGGACAAAATCTCACTTCCCACTGTATAATGGTATCAGACCAACACTTACCATCTAGTTTTGATGTTCCATATTTTCAGTGTTGTCATCTCAGTCTTCTTCAATCTGAGCATTTGACAATGTCAATTGAGATACAGGAGTGCTTGTATCCCTACCAAACACTTACTTGATTTGCACAGGTGTTTTTAGGTCAACTGCTGACTAGTAAGTTGAGACTGAATAACTGAATTTTGGCAGGCATGCCTGAATCATTGATATGGGTAGCATAAGCATGATTTTTTAGCACCAAAACATGCTGAATGGTGGCACTCAAACACCTTTTGATGGCACAGATATAGCAACAAGAACTCATTCTTGCAGTCCCAGAGCTAATGCCTAATTTTGCTCCATAGGTTCATAGGTAGGTACTAGGCTATTGACCCTGGTGCCTATACAAACCCAGCCAAAAAGGTACCCTGGCTTTTGCCACCCAAGAAAATTATTTTCCTGTGCCACTGTCGAGCTGAGCCACAGAGGTGATTGCCCGGGGTGAATTTCCTATTTCCCATCCAATCATCAAGATTTTTCTTGAAGAGTGCTAATGAGGAGCTTTGTTTGATATAGATAGGTAGTTTATTCCAGAGTATGGGAAGTCTGTGGGACAGGACTCTATCCATCTGGCATGTTCTGTTTATTGTGGTGACAAGATTTAGGTCCCTAGAGTGTGTAGCTCAGAGGGATTGGGATTTCTTTAAGTGGAGCATGTCCAACAGCTCTGGGTTTGACATAGCTTTGTATGTTAGGCAGAGATCGCCTCTGAGTAGGCGATATGCGACAGAGTAAAGCTGGAGTTTTTTGAGACGGTCTGCGTAGGGCATCTGTTTGAGGCTGGTAATCCTCTTTGTGAGGTATTTCTGTGGCCTTTCCAGTTGTTGTAGATGTCTTGTGAGGTACATGCCAAAAGGGGCGTTGTACTCTGTAATGGGTCTAATGAGTGATGAGTAGAGGGGAACAATGACCTCTTTTTTTCTGGATGAGAAACCTTTTGTGATGAGGTGTGCCACGTAGAAGGATTTCCTGACTACTGTGGCGATGTGATTATCAAAGGAGAGACTACTGTCCACCTGTGTCCCAAGGTCTCTTATCACACTTTCGGTGTTAAGTATACTACTGCCTATGTTGTAGTTCATGGGTACAGAGTTTTTACCAAAGGGGATGACAATGCACTTTTTTGCATTGAGCTTGAGGCCATGGCTTTGACATCAGGCATCTGTCTCAGTGAGCCCCTTTTGTAGGATTCAGTGAGCCCCTTTTGTAGGATGTATAATATATGCATGTACAAGGAAACAAAACTTGCATAGCAAATCCATGCTGACAACAATATTTATCTTTATGAGCAAAACAAAATGCAATAAACAAATGCAAAACTAATGATGCCTGCTTTACAATACACTAACATTTTTGAGTATTAGTGCCACCATTTTTGAAACTTGTCTAAAATTAGAGACCTTGTCAGATTTATCAAACTGCAGCACATCAGTTTGGCTTCATATGATACATAATGATGGAACATATACGTTCAAATAAACATGCTATTTACTGGATTTGTTTTTCTAAAACATTTTATTAACTAAAAATGTTTGACAAAAACAATATATTATAACGCATGACATGCAGCAGTTTGCTATACAATGCTGATACAACATTTTACATAATGCTTAACAAAACCAACAATCATCCATTATATAGCAGCAGGGAACAATGAATACAGGCAAAACCTCCTATTAGATCCATTATCACAATCTGTGCAAGCAATAATGCCTAATGGGTTGGAGTTTACAGAGAAATAGTGACCTGCAGACACAGATATACACACAGACAGATGGACAGTCTCGGACTCTACAAGGAATCACACACACACACACACACACACACACACACACACACACACACACACACACACACACACACACACATAGTTTTAAATGTTGATAACATGTTTGCCCCTTATGGACTGATTCTAACATGAGTTGAGCACATAGATTTAACAGTAATTGTGAAGTGCATTTTGATTTTGGTTAAAAAGCCGAAATAATAGTGGCTACAATAAAAGGTTTTAGTCATGGCACATAGTATCTTGCCATGAGGTGCCTTTTTTTGTTTTTATGAAGATCTTCTGGTAGACTAATTCATTCCTTTAAAACATTAAGTGGCCAGTGGGGTTTTCAGATTTTCCAAGTCCGTTTTCTTAGTGCAATTAACACACCACCATTCTTAGCCTCATTTTAACCCCTGATCACCAAAATAACGAAGAATAACTATCTTTTACAGGAATACATCAAACAACTTTTTTTTTATTAATACCAATATCTGAAAAGAAGCAAATGCTGCACTGACAATTTTTTGCTATGAAATTGCAGGCCATTTCTTGTTACAAGCAAATTATTACTATTTATTTATTTATTTTTATTTTACATTTGTTAACCGGGAAAGTTCGACTGGTCGCAGGTCCATTTGCAGCAGAGGCCTGGGGAGAAAAGCTCCATTTACGTACATTCACAAGTTCTCAACAATATATTTACATACAGATCAGACAGACTAACATTGCAACTCTATGACAGCATATTGCACAAAATCATAGCAAATATAAACAGCTCAGGGTTAGGACATTACATAATACATTCAGAATACGGCAAAGTTATACATAGATTTCATACAGTTGTTTGTGGACTTGTAGATGAAGTAGGTTGTAATGCTTTCTTTTCATGACAGTCTATTACATTTAATTTCTTAGGGTCACATTTGGACCATAGATAGGATGTGAAACTAGCTTTTCCCTCCAGTAGAGCTCTTTTGAGTGTGTACCTTTAACTCATAGTAGGCGTGGCTTCAGCATTTAAAAATTGAAGTTATCACCTTACATTTTTAACAAATACCCATTGACAGAGGTCATATATCAATACAATTGTGTTTGCTATCATGTATGCTTCAAGATAACATTTTCCGATACCTTGTATGTAATATGGTTTTGGAATCATTAATGCAAATATGAACAGGCAATATTTGATGCCTAGAGGAGCAGTAGGGTGTAACTGCAGAAACACCTGGAGACGTCACTTGGCTGTAGTGTATGGGAGATTGCTAGTATGCGTGTTTTTATTCTGGGGTGAGACAGGAGCATAACCTGTTGTTCATGAAGTGAACTTTAAGGAGTTTTTTTTAAAATTGAGTGGTGAATTGTTGGATGTTAGGTGAGCAGGGAGGGAGTTCCAGAGTTTAGAAATATAGTGGCTATAGAGAGATTTTCCTGCCTAGTTATTATGTTTGGTGACGTCCAGGTGGTTTAGGGTGCTAGATCTCAAGGTTCATGGTATGGTGTTAGGATGTATAAGATATTAAAGAGCTGGGATTTTGCCTGAGTGGTAAAATACTTTGTGTGCTAGTGACAGCTGATTAAGTTGAAGTAATAGTGTGAATTCTAACCAGTTAAGCTTGTTGAGAGAATCACAGTGATGTGTTCTGTAGGATGATTCTGTCGTAAATCTAGCTATCTTATTGTGGTTTTGGATTGCTTTGAGAGAAAGTGTTACAATAGAGCAGTCCTTGTTTTTTGTGAACTTTCTTGATAGATTTAGGCAATGTGAAAACCAAGACTTAGGTGGTTATCTATTTCTACGCCTAGAAGTTTGGTGTGGGTGGTTGGGATAATAGCAGTTTTGTTATTAGAGGTGATAGTAAAGTTATTTGTTTGGGGGAATGATCTATGAGAGCTGAAGAGGAGTCATTTTGTTTTAGTTGGGTTAAGAATAAGCTGGCGATTGGTGACCAAGTTTCAGCTAGTGATTTTATTTTCTACTGCAAATCCGTATATGAAAAGAATTCCTTCCATTTACCAATGAAATTTTAGTAAAAAGCATTGAAATGGCCTATGTAGTAGTGAACAAATGTTATATATATATATATATATATATATATATATATATATATATATATATATATATATATATATATATATATATATAGATATAAGAAAGTGAAATAGTAATGCATACTGATGAATGCAGAAGTAATGTATCTTAACTCATTCACTCCGGAGCACCTCAGAAAAAGCTGCCTGCTTAATTCCACCATAGGAACAACAGTGCAGCCAGAGCTCATTTTCAGAAAATCCATTTCTAACACAATACAGAAAACAAATGTTTATAACTCTTTAACTATAAGAGCTAGACTAAAAATGTAAACGTGAAAGTTGGTCAGCAGACACTGACCTTTCCGACAGTGTAAATGTTGATAGTGCATATTAAAGTCATTATTAAATATTTGACAAGGAATAGGTTCATAGGTTCATAGGTTCGTACTAGGCTATCTGCCCTAGGGCATTTATAAGCCTAGCCAGAGTGTATGTGGCTTACACCACCCCTTAGGATGAGAATACTATGCCCTTTTAGGGTTTAGTTTACTATGCCTCTGTCTAGTAGTGACACAGAGATGACCCCCGGGGTAAACCTACGATCTCCCATCCACTCGTCGAGATTTCTCTTGAATAGAGTCAGTGAGGGGCTCTGCCTAACATGGACTGGGATTCTGTTCCAGAGTGTAGGGAGCCTCTGGGTTATGAATCTGTCCCTCCAGCATGTTCTATTTATTTCTGTGTTGAGGTTTAAGTCACTTGTTCTCGTGGCTCTGATGGATTTGGATTTTCTGAGGTGGAGCATGTCCATTAATTCAGGACTGGACATGGCCTTGTACGTCAGGCGCAGATCACCTCTGAGTAGGCGGTATGCGACTGAATAGAGCTGGAGTTTTTTCAGTCGGGCAGCATATGACATATGTTTAAGACCCTTTATCCTCTTGGTGAGGAACTTTTGGGGTCTTTCCAACTGCTGCAGGTGTCGGGTGAGATACATCCCAAATGGGGCATTGTACTCAATCATTGGCCTGATAAGAGAAGAGTACAGGGGCACAATGACCTCTCTTGATCTAGATGTGAAACCCTTCATGATAAGGTGGGCAATAAAGAAGGTCTTCCTAACCACTTTGGTTGATATTATGCATATTTTTTACATTTATGGAAAAGCAAACCACAATATCTTGGTCAATATACCATGTAGATCCATACAATTTGTATTTAATTTGTTAGTATGAATGTCAGCTTTAAAATGATACCTTAACCATTACTGTGTGATGCTCCTTTCTGGAGATATTCACATAAATATGATTAATATAATATTTCTCATAATTGATAAATAAACAAAGTATAATATCTCATTATCTGTAACAGACAGAGCCTACATACCAGTGTATAAGTTGTGCATTTGAATGTCAGCTTCAAAATGATGCATCACTTGTGTGATCACCATGCTCCGTTGCAAAGATATGGGCATAATAATGAGAAGTATTGGAAATGTATAATTTTCATAACCGTACAAGACTAAACAAACTGTGATATTTGTATATACGTACAGTGCACAGACACAGTTCTTTAACCATGTTGTAAGAAGTAACACTGTCTTCAAAATGAGGTATTACTTGGCACACTGACATGCTCCCTTACAAAGTTATTTACCAAAATATGAAAAAAAAATCATAATTTCCATAACCTAAGTCCTAAACAAACATTGATATCTGCACATGACTACAACATACAGGCACAATTCTTTTACCATGTTAGAACTATCAATACTGTTTTCAAAATGAAGTATTACTTAGCACATTCAGATGCTCCCTTGCAAAGTTATTTGCCAAAATATGAAAACAAAATCATAATTTCCATAACCTAAGTCCGAAACAAACTGATATTTGCACATATGTATAACATACAGGCACAATTCTTTTACCATGTTGGAACCAGCAATACTGTCTTCGAAATGAGGTATTACTTGGCACATTCAGATGCTCCCGTGCAAAGTTATTTACCAAAATATGAAAAAAATCATAATTTCCATAACCTAAGTCCAAAACAAACTTTGATATCTGCACATGTGCACAACATACAGGCACAATTCATTTACCATGTTGGAACTATCAATACTGTCTTCAAAATGAGGTATTACTTGGCACACTGACATGCTCCTTTGCAAAGTTATTTACCAAAATATGAAAAAATCATAATTTCCATAACCTGAGTCCTAACAAAACTGATATATATACATGTGTACAGCATTCAGAAGCAGTTGTTTTACCATGTAGACACATATGATTGTAAATATACACATTCTTGGTTGATTGTAAATATACACATTCTTGGAGTAGCCAACATACTGCTGAATGGGTACATGTAAAGAGAAAAAGCAAGGTAAGGACCGCCACTCCACTAATGAACCCAGGACAGGCATGGGACGTCAGTGGCAGGCAAGGCCATCTGATCTGTCCGATACCTGTGCTGGCTACCCACTCAGACACTGATACCACTACAGTCTCACGACCTCCTTCAGTGTCAGCAGTCTGTCTTGCCTCTACCTTTTCTCTTTACATGTGTCCATTCAGCAATGGACTTAAGGGATCAAGTTCTGTATTACTAGGCCCTTCCTATCATTTAAACTCTACACATGCCTGATAAAAGCAGAATAAAAAAGTAGTAGTATTGCAGGATGGTTACTGACATATTAGATTTTACATGCTAGCACTCTCCTGGAAGAGTTGTTCTTTCTCAGCATCTTCACCAGCTCCTTACCACAGTTATTTGTCAACTCAGAAAAATGCATTTTACACAACACATTTCATAATAGAGTTTTACTTACCATACTGGTCCCTAATTGGTCATGGGTGTTTTCCATTCTTCTCACAAGCTGCATATTACCAATCCTGCATAGCTCTCCTCACGCCATTGTAGAGCTCAGTCAAGAACAACGCAATGCCCTCCTCAGTTAGGTGAACACCATCCCTTCTGAACAGGTGAACATCTTCTGTGGTGATTCTGTCATGGCAGATTGTAGATCCACCAATCCTGTGCATCAAGCCATGCATGAACCCATTCTGTAAATGTCTGGTCTTGTGAGCTGCCCGTTGACTGTTTGCTGTTTTCCATATCTGCCGAGAAATTATGTCAGACCACACAAAATGTGGCCACCAGGACTGCAGGTGTTCAAAAATTGCTCTGATTTGAAACTGCAGCCTTCCAAGTGGTTGACTGATGACATCATTCCCTCCAATGTACAGCACAAGGATGTCATGCTCAGGGTAGATGGAACACTTCTCTTCCAACTGCAGTACTCCGCTCCAATGCATACCTCTTCTTGCAAGCCAGTATACTTTCACACTGGATGTGGGGAAGCTCAAGTTGTACTGGTTTTCAGTTATGGAGGCATGGCTGGCAGCCCAGTGAATGTAGGAATGGCCACATACCCACACTCTCACTTGTTGTTCTCCTGCTTGTGAAGCCATGTCAGTGTCTGAAGGTGGATGAACCTGTACAGGAAAGAAAATGCAAACAGATTACTACTGATGTTTGACAGATCTACTGGAAGAGTACATATATAGGCATATCATAATGTATTACCTGGTTAGACCAGCCAAATCTTCACTCCTATCCACAGGGGCATTATTCTTTTCATAAGGTACATAAGTGGTGATGATGCTGCAGAGGTACATACCTACAACCCGTGAAAACACAAAATTACACACAATGGCTGACAAGAGGGCACAGAAAGGGCACACGTACAGAGAAAAAGAAGGGTAAGGACTGCCACTCCACTAGTGTGGAGTGCAGAGGCATTCATTACCATTCACAACCTCCTTCAGTGTCAGCAGTCTGCCTTACCTCTGCCTTTTCTCTTTACATGTGTCCATTCAGCAATGGACATAAGGAATCAAGAGCGGAAGGATTGTGATGTTTCTTGCCCTGATCTGCATACATCTGGCTTATGCATTCATCAATGTGATAACGACTTCTACTTATGTGAATAACAGTGACAGCTGCTGATAGTTTTACATGAAAAGTGAGAATGACTCAGTGTTACATTGTAACTGCACTTATTGTTAATGTGATAATGAATTCATGTCATTACTGCAAAGTTCTGCATGCTCAGACACAGGTGATAACTGCTGCACATAACCTGTTGAGTAGACATTCATTATATTTCCTGGTGCAGGTGTTATGTAACACAGACTCATTATTATATTACTGAGCCCTTCCTCCCACCTAAAGTCCATACATGACCAACAAAGGCAGGAATATTGCCCAAAATATATGGTAGCTCCATGCTGGTAGTAGTCTGTAAGTAATAACCTTCATCTCACTGTAGTCTGTAAGTAATAACCTTCATCTCACTGAGGCAACTAGTGAGTATAATCAGAAAAAGAAATAGTCACAAATGTGTAACCTATCTGGTTGAGTCGTATAACAATTACTCCAAAAAGTAGTAATTCATTTCTCTCACCTAACCATCCCTCTGGTTCCAATAAGACCCAGAAGTAAAAAAGCAGAAATATTGTCCAAAATATCTAGTTGTGCAATGCCAAAAATCAGCATTCCAACATTTCTAGAGTTATTTATCAGCAGTGTTCCTGAAGACAGTATGTGCGTATTGTTAACAGATAAGAAATGGCTACACTACAGCATGGACAGAATTCATTCACAGAAGTAGATAAAGACTTCCGGTCATATGTCAGTTGTACCCAATTCATTCAAGTACACACTTGAAAGTTGGATACAATAAAACAAAACTTTATAATAACCATGTATGAAACCTGATGTAAAGATAACCTATGCTTCTTAACACCATATTTTTACCACAATATTCTAAACAATAGATCAGCTCAGAGAACAGGTCATGGCACCATGCTTCAAATTAAACTAAGCCAGTTAATCAATATAGCACAGCCAGCTCCCAGGACAATAAAATGGCCAAATGGATTTTCCAGTTATGTAAAAGCTTTTCTGTGACACAGTAATAAATTATTTTCCCCAGTAAACTCATCAGCTGTTTGTGTTGTGTATGCAAAAGCACCAAAAATCACACAATAAACCACTTTCCCCAGTGGGCACTTCACCAGTAAGGGATGTAAACTCATTGTAAGACAACAGATTTTTTTACAGTAGTGTAGTTAAGCATTATACTGTCATTGCTGTGTGAAAAGATCACACCTTTTTAATATTCTATAAGTTAACATCAGTGGAATTAAGTACAGACTGTAGTACCCGACAGTGGAAATGCTCACGACTAAGGATGAATACAGAGTGTTTGCATTATAGGGATTAAATCAACAGTAAATTATTTGTTATATTCTTTCCTCCACTCTTCCAATACACATTCATAGGCCTGCTTTACAATATACATGTATTTGCATGTGACCCAGGTGAAGACTTTCCTTAACACACCAAAACTACATTTACAAGCTTACAATTATAGAAAAAAACAAAAAAAAAAACACGCCAAAACATGCACAGCTGCTGTTGCTTGTAATCCAATGGTAACTGGCCGTCCGTGAAATTAGTATAAATTAGCCTGTTAGCGATTGTCTGCCTAGCTAGTTCCCTTGAGGTATTCGCTAACTATGTGTACATTTACAAGCTTACAATTATAGAAAAGTAATCAAACTATCTTAACAGAGAGCTCATAAATATAATCAAGCAAATCATATTTGCAATATGTAATTTTACTGTATTCATTAAACATAAACTATTCCAAAGACCCTTTTCAGCCCTGACCCTTGCACAAAAAAAAAAACAAACAAAAAAAAAACATGCCAAAACATCGACGCACAGCTACCGTTGCACTTATACTTTAGGGAATGTTCAAAGGTTTGGATACTTTACCAGCTAAGGTTTCCATGCATTATGATATGTATCTCTTGCTGTCGCTCTCTTAGATTTATAAAAAAAAAAAAAAAAACCACACCAAAACATCTACGCACAACTGCCTTCCATGCATTATGGTATGTATCTCTTGGTGTGGCTCTCTTAGATTTACTAAAAAAAAAAAAAAAAAGGCCAAACCATCTACACACAGCTGCCGTTGCACTTATACTTTAGGGAATGCTCGTAATCCACCGGAAACTGTCCGTTAGCGATTGTGTGCCTAGCTAGTTCCCTTGAGGTATTCAGCAAGTTTACAAAAGAATAAAAAGAGAAGGTGAATTATGAGACTGTGTATTTACAAAGGCTGTGCAGCACTTATACTTTAGGGAATCTTCAAAGGCAGAGGTAATTCTACCAAGCATTTACAAGTACAGAAGAGCAAAAGGAAAGCCCAAGACAGAGCCCATTTTCAGCGGAGGCCCAGGCAGGAAACACTTCAATGCATGACAAACTGTTAGCAAAAGTTAACCGATACATACAAATCCAGCATAGCATAGACCTCTTTACGACATAACAGCAGACAACTTGTTGTAAACACCATATATTATAGGCGGCCCACTTGTATGACAACAGATATGAAGCTGTACATGATATTTAGATTAAAAAAATAGTAACCATGATGAAAAAAAAAAAAACTTTATGCACGGTTTCAGCATTTACCCAACCTCGTCATACAACACACCCAAGCTCAGTTGGGTATACTTTGTCTCCCTACAGCAATAATTGCACATTGCGAGAAGCAAAGCTGGCACCATCCTACCTTATTCTGGATTGGATGAAATGGTCTGGGGAAGGAACTTGCACAGACAGATCTCCGATGCAGGTCTTTCGGCTGTAGAAGGACTCCGTTCAGTGAAGTGTCCAGCGAAAATAAATAGAGGGATTCAGCAGTAAATTTTGCACAAGCAAGAAAAGGGAATTTTTACTGTTGGATCCCCTATTTATTAGCCAACAACAAAGGATTTCTATGGCAGGGGTGGAGGTGTTAAGCTAGCAGTGTCTTGGATTGGACACAGCGGCTTACTTGATTAAACAGACAGAAAGTCGGCTTGCTATGAGAGGAAAGTAGAGAGTGATGTGCAAGCCGATTTTCTCCAAAAACTTCAATACAAACACCATGTAACTCCAGGCTGAAAAGTAAGCTGACAAGGTACCTAATAAAGTTCAGTTACTTTTTCAACTTAATTTTCAACCATGGAGATTCTATCTGACTGCAAAGTTAACTGCGCTGGGAGAAGGCACTCGGGGTTAACATAAGGGAATTCCTATCTTCTCATGGCGCACTCGGTGTTAAGCACAGAGGCGCCATGAGAAGGTACTCGGGGTTAATGAGTTAAGCAAATTGAAGCACTGCTAAGCAAAGTTTACCAGTATTAAGCACATTTCAGTATAATTGCTCATAGCTTAGCAGCACTTTAACTAGTGCAATAGCTTTGCACGGAGCTGCGCATCGCACCAACTAGCGCAAACAGAACATGTGTGCGCGGAGCTGTGCACCGCACTAACCAGCGCAACATTGGACAATGTAGAGCAACATTGGGTAACGTAGAGCAACTTAGAGCAGCGTAGAGCAACATCGGTCAATGTAGAGCAGCATAGAGCAACATCGGGCAAAGTCAAGCAAAGTCGGTAAAACATAGCCACACCTCCTAGCCGGTCTGGCCAGTAGTGAAATAAAAAGCAATGACAGGCCTCGAACCCGGGATACTGTGCAACATAATCACAGTACTGAACCACTTAGCCATGACATCTTTACATAAGAATGCACTTTCAGCACACATATACATATCAATGTAAGTTTACCCATTGCTAAGCAGGTGTACCTTCAGCTGCATTTTTTCAAAACTAGCCAATCACCAAAAAGTGCGGGAAATTATGTATATTTAAGCTCCATAGGCGGGAATACTATCCATAACTGGTTGTAGCTCCCATCTGCAGGCAGCAATGGCCGGTGCTGGAGAGGGCTCTCGTTTTCGAGCGCAACGTTGGGGCACTGAGGAGTCAAAAGTTATGGTTTGGCTCCTTGTCCACCATCATGAGGATAGACTCCTGCGGGGCCAGTACCAGGGCACCCAATACAAAGTGGAAGCCTGGGAAGGTCTAGCTCATGAACTCACCAGTGCCACTGGCGTCCCTCGGACTGGTGAGCAGGTCAGACACCACCATGCAGACCTGAGAAGACGCAAGGCAGATCAACTACATCAGTGGATCCAGGAGGCCCATGGGATGCCAAATGCCCCACTACTGAGTAAGTAGCCATGTTATTAAGCATGTAAGAATTGCTATTCTAGTGTATACTATGGATAGGTATGTCTCAATATCACTTCAAATACTTCACAGCTGCAGATGTCCGTGCTGCGAATCAGCAAGCCTATGCAGATAGGCTGCTAAGGCTGTGCCACCAGGCAGGTTAATAAGTATTCTGCATGTACTGTTATGTAAAATAAATGAGAGAGCCTGAAAAATGTGTTTAAACACAATAAATAAAGGTATAATAATTCTCTAATAATTATTCTGCATGTTCTGTCATATAAAATAAATGACAGAGCCTCTAGGAAAGTCTTTTAAGTCATTAATAAAGGTATAATTCCTGTAGTGTGTCTGTGTCATTTTCTTTGATATGTTGTTGTATTCTTGCATTATAGAAATGGTACTGTTGTATTAATCGCTGTTAACACATAGTTGGGTAGGCCCATATAAAGTGGATGAAGGGAGTGCCAGTAGCTTTTAAGCATATTCACAGTCCTCAACTGTTGGTTCATGCCCAACATGTACAGGTTAATCTGACACATGAGTAGCTTGGTATTGTGTTCCCCAGAAATGTCATAGTGCTGGCAGAAATGTAGGAAGCTGTTAACATATAACTGATAATGTCACCTACACATATCTAGATGAGTATATGAAAGTAGAGCTGTCAGTGTACCATCTCAGCAGTAGAGTGCCTGAGCAACTCACAAAATATGTAGCAGTAACATCTGCATCCCAGACAGTTTGTATGTCAGATACAGCCCATGTATATAGAGATCTAGCAAAACCCATTTCACGATCTAAGGACAAATGTGTAGTGTGATAATACATGTAGGGGTCATATAACTGCAGTCAATAGGAATGTAGTGTAAACTATAAGGCTATATAAGTTGTTAATGGAGCTATCATTTTTCACCCTACTGTATGTGCATATAAAATGCAATTCCACACCTCAATGGGTATGTCTAATCTCAAAACATTTGTTGGGACATATGTCCTATTGGTTTATAAATATCTGCATTTATTTTGATGCATGTGCCCTGTCCAAATACCACAATATTGGTGGCCTGTTGCAATCAATTAAACCTGCATGCTGTTGTAATGTCCACTGTTGTCCCATATATGCATGTGTCATGCTTGCTGTTTAACTGTTGGAACTCTGGTGTGTTGGGTTAATGGGAACACTTCTGCATGCTGTTATAACTAATTGGGAATGCTGTTGACTGTTACTAACCCATATTTTCATTAAATCCTCCTAAACATAGAACGTATGGGAAGGCCGGTCCCAGCGGACCCACCTGTCTCACCTCAGCTGGAAATGGCACCTGGTACCAGCAGGTACGGTGCCCAGCCTGGGACCTCCTCCTCCGTTGGCCCTGTACCACCTTTGGGTGGAAGTGCTGCAGGGGATGAGGCTCATCCCCCCCGTGCAAGCGTGGGTGGAGGAAGGCCACTTATCACCCTCCGAACGGTCCGGGCTGTGGTGA
>NC_056739.1:1298505165-1298527665 GCF_019279795.1 Protopterus annectens
TGTCCTGTATGTATGTCTGATGTGTGTATGGGTATGCCTGTAACATGCCCTCAATCATATGCGTGTTACAGGATATAAGTGGGTATCTAGCAACATGTATAGTCTAGTACAGCAGTATGCCTCCTATATTCACGAATGTGCACATATTGTAGGCAGGGGTTTTCCATCAACAACTAGTGTGGTATACTGGTAATAATGTAACTGGACTTTACAATCATTGCAATGGATTGCATATTTTGTTATGCATTAGCTGGATATATACCTTGTGTGGCTAGGTGGTGCATTGTGTCGCATACAGTGTGCCATGTACTGTTGCATAGTCTTACATAGTGGTTTCTCTTTGTTGCTGTGCAAAAAATGTTTTAATATATAGAGCGTGTCAGGCAGTGTCAGGCAGTTGTGGGCTTGAGCACTGATATGTGGTATTGAAAATGTGTATCCTCTGACAGACAATAGTTTGCTATTTATGGCAGTTCAGTGATATCTGTACTGTAGAATGTTAAGTGTGCCACATGACTTGCTCACACATATTGCTTTATTGTCTTCCAGGGTCATGTCCCACCATCGCAATCCTGCCTATAGCCATGCAGAGGATGAGATACTAACCAACTGCCTCATCCAACAGTACACCCTGCTATTTTCAAGAACCAGCCAGGATCAGCATAAGCGGACTGCGCTGTGGCAAGATGTCCATAGGATAAATGACATAGGCATGCATAACCGGACTTATGAGCAGGTACGACATCACTGCAGTGATTTACTTAGACATGTCCGGCAGCGTGCGTCTGATGTCCATAGGCAACAGCTTGCCACAGGTGGTGGGGTTGCCACCCATCCCCCCTCACCAGAGTGGAGGAGCTGCTCCTGAGCCTGGGGGCTCCCGGCCAACAACAACAGCACACATGCATCATCATGGAGGCCTGAGCCCCCCAGCAAGTTCACATGGAGCGTGCAGGTAAGATGGCATATCTGTAGACTACTGTTACCTCTATTGTTAGATCATGCATATGTGAGATGTGTACTGTGTAGTTAGAAGATGTCTAGCCTGGTGTTGTTCAATACTGATAATTTGTAACATGATGTGTAGGCCTGTGACTGTCAACCATTGTGCTACTGTAAGATTGCAAACCCACAGTAGCAATGCCACAGTTGTTGCCACTGACAAATTGTTTCATATCCTTGTAGTTCCCTCTGGTGTGCTAGCAAGGCAGCAGACCCATGCTGGTGAGTGTGTTCTATATTTAATATTGCTAATACAATATGCATGTCATAGGTGAGGTGTAGGCCATGTACACATGTAACACACCTACGCATAATGCATGCTGTGCGTGTTTGCTGTGAGACTATGCACATCTCAGTAATGTGAGTGGCTGCCTCAAACACATGCAATACACAGAGCATCCGAAACAATTGTGGCTACATTATAGTGGACATTGAATAGACAGTCGATACACATGCACACGACATGCACAACTCTGTCATACACAGTACATGTTAATATGCTACACATGGCGCATTCAGACACACGCTGTAAGGTCACACTCCAGTATCCCAAATGTCATCCACACAGCACACATAATATACCTGAGGGGTAGGGGCCTATCATGGGTCAGTGCAACACTCTCCAACACACAACACATTCATGTTAGGCAATGCTCCCTATTGGGCACCTTACAAACCCATGTAACAACTGGCTGTGAAATGGTGAATGTAGCCATGGTACTGTGGTTCAGGTACAGCATGATAGGTGCCGGTCTGGCACACATAAGTAGCCTTGAGTGACCACATGATGCTGCATGATGATGGCTCATGATACAACATGCCATCCAGTTACAGTAACCACAGTACTACACATAGCATTCATTGCTATACACCTCAATGTTGTGTGTGTGCAAACATATGCACCTATATACAATATGCATAGCAATCACCATTTGCACAAAGTGACACATATATGTCTTGTAATGCTATTGAGTGTATAGGTCACATGACACACATTGGGTATGTATGATGTTTAATGTTGCAGTTGTGTTGTAGCATGCCATGTCATGGCTGGCACTGGCATGTCCACAATATGTTCTACACTCACCATAACTACTGTACAATGGCTATGTTGAGCAATGGTATTCCATCAGGTATACATGCACCACTCATGCTGTGTATATACATAGCATGCATGAGCTAAACTGGTGTCCACAATTATCTGCTAAAGACACAGACACTCTAATCAGTAATGGATATCTATGTGACACACAGATAAACATCCAGCCATGGTATGTGTACCTGTGAGTGATGGTGCACAGCACATAACAGAGCTTGTAATACTTGCACATCAGTGTTGTGTCCATGTAGACATTGCATTCCAGGGTGAGGACAATCACTGAACAACAACACACATGCATCAAATCCATGTATACTGTTATTAACAAGGACTGTCTACACTCGCACTGCATGCTGTTGAGCAACACACATCCTTCATGCTGACACGTGTGATATGACTGTTTGTCTTGTGATACTGTACCCCACCATCAACTGCTATTGGGTATGTTCTGGATTGCTGGTGGTGTGTGTGTGTGTGTGTGTGTGTGTGTGTGTGTGTGTGTGTCTCTCTGCTTTAGTGAGGTGTGTATGTGTGTGCATGTGTGCATGTGTTCATGTGTATATGTGTGCATGTGTTCATGTCTGCATGTGTGCATGTGTTCATGTGTGCATGTGTGCATGTGTGCATGTGTTCATGTGTTCATATGTTCATGTGTGCATGTGTTCATGTGTTCATGTGTGCATGTGTTCATGTGTGCATGTGTGCATGTGTTCATGTGTTCATGTGTTTATGTGTGCATGTGTTCATGTGTGCATGTGTTCATGTGTTCATATGTTCATGTGTTCATGTGTGCATGTGTTCAAGTGTTCATGTGTGCATGCGTGCATGTGTTCATGTGTTCATGTGTGCATGTGTGCATGTGTTCATGTGTGCATGTGTTCATGTGTTCATGTGTTCATGTGTGCATGTGTTCATGTGTGCATGTATGCATGTGTGCATTTGTTCATGTGTTCTGACATCATGTACAGATCATAAAGTGTGTTTCCTTTCTTCCTCTCACAGGTGCTGAGGTTGGGCTGGTACACTGCAGCAGGGAACCTGATGTCACTGGCTCAAACAGTGATAATGATGATAGCTGTGTTGAGGCACAGGCATGTTTGCCAGGGTCTGTCATTGGGCCACCAATCGACAGTACACAGCTGTCCACCCTATCCATGCGCACAGTCATACTGCCAATACATCCCTCATCACCAATGCCCTTAGCTGAGGGACAGTCTACAGTCGGCAATGGCCAGGACAGTGTGGTACCTATGGCACATGCATCCGGACACAGCAGCCATACCCAGAGGTCTGGAACGGTACCACATAGGCAGATGTCCAGGGGTTCTCGTTGGAGCACTGCTGGTCATCATGCCCCTGGCAGACGTGCCACAGGTCTTACAACCTCATGCATGTTCCAGGCTGTCATGGAGGCACAGGCACATATGGAACGGTACACCAGACAGGGACTAAGGGCACAGAGGGCACATAACATCACTTTAACTGACAGTTTCCGTGACCTAGCAGGTGCCATCCGTAATTACACTGAGGTCATGGATAGAAATTGGGGTGAGACATTAGATGTCCTCCACAATGTCATGTCCATGTGTCAGGACAGTGCGGGATGGGTGAGAGGTCAACATGTACATATGCCAGCAACATCAGCAGCTGGAAGTCGCTGCGGACGTCCCTCAAGTCACAGCCACTCTCGTAGTGCCAGTACCAGCCCCAGCAATGTTGGGGTGGGCTGTCCATAGACCGTCCTAGAAGACCACATGCACGTGGCTCTGGACATTCCCAGCAGAGACCTGGGTCCAGTGTACATATGTCTACCTCTGAGGATAGTACTCAGTCTGGCTCAGTACCTGATACTGTCAGTAGCACCCCTGCCATGCACAGGTACCGTATCCGTGGCCAGAAATGGTGATCTGTAAAGCCTGGCAGGTACAGTCTGTGGCTGTCCCACAAGTCCCCATATATGGCAGCCACATGGTGGAACTGTGTGCATGGAGACACACACACACATAAACCAGACACCTAGGGCTAACACATACCCGTACACATTACATCAACATTGGCCCATACCAGTACTCTTGGCCCTCACACACACACACACACACACACACACACACACACACACACACACACATACATGTCGATTGTATGGCTCAATGTAGGCCTCTGGCAAACCAACAACGCACCCTATAACATTGATGCAGGAACAGGCTAACATGGTGCTGATGCACAGGGTGACTTTATGGCAGTATAGCAATGTTAGTATGTTGTCAGCAGTAAAGTGTAATGTTATCCTTGAAGTTGTAGCTGAGCAGCCATGATGCATTAAAGCTATGATTGTCAATGTAGTATTGTTTACACCAGTGTTAATCCCAATAGTGTATTGTCCACCCACGTGCCACTTGGCTGATGTGTGTAGTATTGGCAGCATGTGTTAGAGAGTGGACAGTACGTGTGGGATGTGTGCAGCACAGGTTTGTAGGTGTACATTTGTGAACATGGTGGAGGTGTTAACACTCCATAGTTTCTATTGGTGGCCATTATGCATTGTACTACACACATTTTGGAACGTGGGTACACATATGTGTATGACATGGTTTGACACTGTGCTGTGAGTGATACTGTTACTATCTGTCATTGGTTTGCATTCTGGTAGTATACATAACCTCTACAGCCTGACCATAAACAATCATTAGATGATATCTTGACAACTGACAGACAGATGAAGGACACACAGTAACATTTGTACCCTTCAGGAACTATACTATGCCAGTAACCAGTGGTGTTCACCTGCACCCATTCCTGGGACCACTCCTGATTGTCATACTTAGGTACAAGCAAACACAGCAGGGATATGTCCTTCCATGTCTGGGAATGCGTACTGTGGCCTATAATGCATTCTCTAGATGGCACACACATCCTCCACAAGGGTATCATACGGACAGATACCTGTTGTCAAACCCATGCTGTAAAACTATAAGCCAACTAAAGCATGGTCATCCACCTTTACAAAACATAGTATCCCCACAGTATCACATAGGTAGTAGCCCCCAACATGTTGACAGGTACCGATGGGTACATACAGCCAAGTGTTACATCATCTCTCCTTTGGTAATCCCATTTCCAAAGGTATTTTGAAATCCCTTGGTGAATCACATAAGCAATAAGGGGTCTGCATGCATATCCACAAAGGTTGTTGTACACCTATAATGAATAGCCATCATTGACAGACTTTGCTGCATTTTAACTGGTCTGAAATATACCTCAGGCATAAACCCTCACTCACACTATTCAATAGAAACTGTAATGAGTGTGGTGACACAGATGACCTAGGCCAGGGATCACTGCAGCAGCTGGGATTGTCACAAGCATAAAGATGGGACCTAAGATCTGGAAAGCAGCAGCACACTCTGGCAAAGATAACAGATGTGTTCATGGAGAAAGCAGGGTTCCCACCTCTGAAATAATTGAGGTCACATGTACTTATATGAATTTGCCACACAGCTACCTGACGTGCAATGCACATACTGTTGTCATTGTGATATGTCATACAGTAGTAAAAGCAAAACCCACAACACAGTCACCAACTGTGTCACACACATCAAACACACACACACACACTCACCAAGTGCAGGCATCAAACCCCTACCTAACTACTTTATGATATTAGAGCAGTATGCATTTACACGACCCACTATACACATTACTGGGAACTCTCCTTTCCACAGGTATATTTGTAGGATGATGACATCATCAGACTTGACAAAGATAAGTATACCACTTTTAAGGTGTTGTAGTTGTCTCCAAAAAGGTTGCTCCTCTACAAGGGGATACACACACACACACACACACACACACACACTGTCCTACAGTTGTCATGTGCAGGATTCAAACCCCTACTTAACTACCTCATGATACTAAACTAGTATGCATTTACACAACGCATTATACACATTACTGGGAGTTCTTTTCCACAGGTATATTTGTAGGATGGTGACATCATCAGACTTGACAAAGATAAGTATATCACTTTTGAGGTGTTGTAGTTGTCTCCAAAAAGGTTGCTCTTCTACAAGGAGAGACACACACACTCTTATACAGTTGTCAAGTACAGGATTCAAACCTCTACCTAGCTACTTAATGATACTACAGCAGTACGCATTCACATGACACGCTATACACATTACTGGGAGTTCTCTTTCCACAGGTATATTTGTAGGATGGTGACATCATCAGACTTGACAAAGATGGGTATACCACATTTAAGGTGTTGTAGTTGTCTCCAAAAAGGTTGCTCCTCTATAAGGAGATACACACATGCACACACACACTCTCATACAGTTGTCAAGTGCAGGATTCAACCCCCTACCTAACTACTTAATGATACCAGAACAGTACACATTTACACGACACGCTATACAGATTACTGAGAGTTCTCCTTTCCACAGGTATATTTGTAGGATGGTGACATCATCAGACTTGACAAAGATGGGTATACCACATTTAAGGTGTTGTAGTTGTCTCCAAGGAGATACACACACACACAGATGTCAAATGCAGGATTCAAACCCCTACCTAACTACTTAATGATACTAGAGCAGTACGCATTTACACAACGCACTATACACATTACTGGGAGCTCTCCTTTCCACAGGTATATCTGTAGGATAGTGACATCATCAGAGTAGACAAAGTGGGTTACATTAGGTGACATTAGGTGGGCTACATAGAAGGAATTTGTTAACACTTCGGCAATGTGATCATCAAGGATAGTTTACTGTCTACCTGTGTCCCCAGGGCCATAATTACATTCTCCGTACATACTGGATTCCCACCTATGTGGTAATTTGTGTGCACTTTGTTTTATCCAAAGGGGATGACTATGCATTCTTTGGCATTCTGCTTGATGGCATTGTTTTGACACCAGGTATCCGTCTGTGTATAATCATTCTGTAGGATGTCTGTTTCAGCCGTGGAGTCGATTATGGACCAGAGTTATCAGTCATCTGCAAACTTGTTCAGCCATACTCCTCCCATGCTTGCCTGTACCTCTGAGCAGTATCTACTGAACAGGTGTGGTCCCAGGACCAATACCTGTGGAATGCCATTTGTGACTGGTTTAGAGTCAGACATGGCACCCACAACTCTGAACATGTGTGTTTGACCTGTGAGCCAGTTGGCCACCCATCCTGTGACATAGCTGGTAACGTTCAAGCTGGTAAGCTTGTCCATGATGCCAGAGTGAGGAATGGTGTCAAAAGGCCTTAGTGAGGTCCAGGTGGGCTGTGTGGACTACATTCACCTCCATCTATGTCCTTGGTAACTGTTTCCAATAAGTCAACTAGGTTTAGGAGACAGGATCTACCTTTAACAAAGCCAAGTTGGGTAAAGTCCAGTGTCTGGACATCCCCATTGTCTCTGTTTATGGGTTCCATGATAATTTCCTCCATAGCTTTGCAGACCAGGCTGAGTAGGCCTATAGGGCAATGGTTTCCTGGTTCTGTTGTGGCACCCCCTTTGTGGAGCTGGATGACTGTTGCTGTATGCCATTCCTTGGGTACATAGCCTGCGGTAAGGTTGAGTCTGGACAGTGAATGTAGGTGAGGGTGTAGCTCCTTTTGGGGCTGGTGTAAGTTGCAGCCTGGGACACCATCCAGTCCCATTGATGCTGTGTTCTTCGGTTTGGAGAGGGCTGTTTCTACCTGCATGTCCATGAAGTCTGGTGCTCTGCATTCTTCTGGTATGGACACAGGCCCTTTTGGGGGTGATGTGGAGGGGAGTTTGCACTGAACTTGTCCCCCAGGATGTGGGCAATGTAAGTTGGTTCAGTGTATCTTTTTTCCATTTTGCAGTAGCTGACAGCATTTTTGAGAGTTCCACCTAAATGTTTGGTATAGCTAACAAAGGCTTTGTGGCTGTTATTCTTACATTCCTTGGCAATTTGTCTTTAGAAACTGGCCTTGGATTATTTTATGTGTGACCATTGTTTCTTCCTAATAATGATCAGTGATGCCTTTCCTTATGTGAAGTTTGCTCTATCATGTGTTCGTTCCCTCCTTCTGTTGTATAGCTCATTTATGTGTGACAACCACCAGACTGGTTTCCTATATTTGGAGGAGTGCATCATGGTTTTATTTGGCATGTCTCAATACATGCATCCCTGTAGATGCTCATAGAATGCACTTGTAAATGATTCTGTAGATTGTATAGCATTATCATATAGCAAGGGTGCTTTAGAACTTTCCACGTTGGTCTTGAGAAGTGTGCTGTTTGCTTTAGAAACTTTCTTCACAGTGGTTTCCTTGACTGAGGGGGGGTGGGGCGTGATGTGGATGTCCAGTGTGATTACTTTATGATCTGATATTACCAGCGAGGGGTTTATCTCTGTTGTGGAACACTGGTACCCCATGTTGGTGATGATCAGGTCCAGTATGTTGTCACCTCTAGTGGGTGTGGTAACCAGCTGTTCCAGAGCGTTTGAGTTTTTGAACTCTGGGAAGCATTGGGCAAAGGATGTTGTACACAAGTAATTCTCCCAGTCAGTGTTTTGGTAGTTGTACTCTCCTCATATAATGGTGTTTGGTAGGACATTTGTATTTTCCACTGTTCTCAGGAATACTGGGTGAGGTTCCTGAGACAAGGTAGGTGATCTGTAGCAGGCTACAATCTGATACGCAGCTTTGTACAATGTTAGTTGCACTTGCATGTTCTCCAAGGCCTCATACTGTGCCACTAACCTGAAGGTGTGGGTATCCATAGGGTAAATGGATACACCACTTCCTTTTGTATTTCACTCTGGGTTTTGGGGCTGAAGATCCGAGGGATTGTGAGTGTTTTACGTGGAGCATGTCCAACAGCTCTGTGTTTGACATAGCTTTGTATGTTAGGCAGAGATCATCTCTGAGTAGGCGATATGCGAGAGAGTACAGCTGGAGCATTTTGAGACTGTCTGTGTATGGCATGTATTTCAGGCTGCTAATGCTATTTGTGAGGTATGTCTGCAGCCTTTCCAGTTGTTGTTGATGTCTTGTGAGGTACATAGCAAAAGGGGCGTTGTACTCTGTTATGGATCTAGCGAGTGATGAGTAGAGGGGAACAATGTCTTCTTCTATCCTGCATGAGACAACTTTTGTGATGAGGTGTGACACATAGAAGGATTTCTGGACTACTGCGGGGATGTGATTATCACAGTTGTATCCACTGTCCACCTGTGACCCAAGGTCTTTAATTACACTTTCAGTGTTAAGTATACTACCACCTATGTTGTAGTTCATGGCTACAGAGTTTTTACCAAAGGGGATGACAATGCACTTTTTGGCATTGAGCTTGAAGCCATGGCTTTGACACAGGCATCTGTCTCAGTGAGGCCCTTTTGTAGGATGTACACATCTTCAGTAGTTTTGATTATGGCTCCTAGTTTGCAGTCATCTGGAAACTTCATTAGCCACAGACCTTCCATGTTAAAGTTTACTTCAGGGAAGTAGATTCCAAACAGGACAGGAGCCAGGACTGAACCCTGTGGTACTGCCCTTGTCTCTGGTCTAATGTCATACTTGGAGTTTGCTACTTTCACAGTGTATGTTCTTTCAGTTAGCCAGTTGGCATCCCATCTTGTGACATAGCGATTTATACCTAGTTTAGTGGGTTTATCTATAATGTCAGAGTGGGGGACGGTGTTGAAAGCCGTGGCAAGATCTACATAGGCTGTGTGAACCACCTTACCCTTGTCTACGGTTCTGGTGACTGCTTCAATGACGTCTATCAGGTTTAGGAGACATGATCTGCGTTTTACAAACACAACATGGTTGTGGCCCAGTGTTTGGAGATTGCCAATGTCTTTTTTTATAAGTTATATGATGATACATTCCATGGCCTTGCAGAGCAGGCTCATCAGGCTAATGGGCCGCTTGATCCTGGGGACCATGGTGTCTCTCCCATTGTGTAGTGGGATAACCATCACTGGGCGCCATTCAGCAGGCACAAAGCCTGAGGTGAGGCTATGACTGAACATGATACGTAAGTGTGGTGCCTGTTCATTCTGTAGTTTGTGTAGACCACAGCCTGTGATGTTATCTGGTCCCATGGATGCTGTGTTACTGGCTTTGGAGAGTGTTTTTTACCTGTGCAGCCGTGATGACAGCAACTTTGCAGTCTTCCGTTATGGAGATGTGCTCATTCATGGGTGAAGGGGGATAAAGTTAGCACTGATCCTATCTGCCAGGATGTTGGCAATATCAGTTGGGTCTGTATATTTAGTGCCATTGTGCTGTAACTCAGAGCAGATCTGAGTGTTGCCATTGAGATTCTTGACATATCTATAGAATGCTTTGTGGTTGTCTTTAGAATCAGTGTCGATTCTGTTTTCATAACTAGCTTTGGAGGATTTTATCATGGATCACAGCTTCTTACTGATGTGGACCATAGAGCTCCACCCCTCATGGGATTTTACCCTGTTTTGCAACAGTATTTTCCTTCTGTTGTGCATTTTGTTTATGGCAGGGGAACACCAGATTGGCTTCCTTTTCTTGGAGGTTAGCGTCTTGGCTCTGTTTGGGATAGCACGATGCATGCAGTCATGTAAGTGCTTATGAAGTGCAATTGTGAAGGATTAAGTAGTCATAACTGTATTGTCCATCTGCATGTGTGTCCTGCAGTTCAGCACTTCTGTCTTAAGAAGCATGACGTTGGCTTTGGAGAAATTATTTAACATGGTTTCCTTAATGGGGGTGTGGGTCCAGAATGTGGATATGTAGGGTGATTAGCTTATGGTCAGATGGGTCCAATGAGGCGCTGACATCAGGTGTGAACCACCAGTCACGCAGGACAAATGAAACCCCGTAACCAACACAAATAACCACAAAGTGAGCTAAATGCTACTCATTGCCAGAAGTCTCAGCCTCCAGATGCACACACTCGAGGCACTTCTCATTAAGGAGAATATTGATATCTGTGCAGTATCAGTAACCTAGTTCAAGGCTCCGGACAGCACACCAGCACTACCAGGATACTACTCATTCTATACCTTCCAGCATCAGAACCTGAATCATAGCACATAGGGTGAGGATGTATCCATATTCATCAAGGATACTTACACCTCTCTCTACATGCTCTCTACAGGATATGTACCCATAGAATGTTGCACAGCAATGTTCTTCACACTCCACAGGGGTGGGGCCACGAAAACCCCTTGGCATTAATGCTCTATGAGCCTGAAAATTGTGTTCTGCAAGGCAATGGAGCCAATCATAATGGAAGTCAACAATACAGAGATTGGGAACCTTCACACAGTTGAGCACACACAGTTTGGCTTGGTCAAATGCAGAACACGCCTCCTGAACTGGGAGAATTTCTTTGACAGTTACCCAGGCTACGGATGATTGAAATGAGATTCACACAGCCTACCTATGCCTCGCTAGGGCCTTTGATACCATTCCCCAGTCAGGTATCATAGATGAACTCACCAACCAGGCCATGAATCCATACATCACAGGATGGATTGCAAACTGCCTCACAGATAGATCCCACACATTACGAGTTGCTGGCTACATG
Source organism: Protopterus annectens (assembly GCF_019279795.1). NCBI lineage: Eukaryota > Metazoa > Chordata > Ceratodontiformes > Protopteridae > Protopterus > Protopterus annectens. The sequence continues at coordinate 1,298,516,810 of NC_056739.1, forward strand.
TCAGACTCTACACCGGTAACGACTGGTGTCCCCCAGGGTTCAGTCCTGGGGTCCCTCCTGTTTGGTATAGACTTCTCAAATGTACATGCCAACACAGGACAGTTGTGGTTGACTAAGTTTCTTGGGAATTGTAAAGTGTTTGCCATAATAGATTCCCCGGAAGACAGACATATTCTCCAGAAGGGACTCTATGAGACAGATGTGTGGTGTCAGAATCATGGCCTCAAGCTCACTGTGGAGGAATGCATAGTGATCCTCATTGATGAAAACAAAATACACACAAACTACCACATGGGTGTTACCCCTCTTAAAAATGACAAGGTGATAAGGGATCTGGGGACAGATTGCCAAAGTGATTGTGAGATCCTATGTGGCCCACCTAATCAACAAAGGGTTTGCATCAGGATCCAAAGAGATAGTGTTGGCACTCTACTCTTACATCATCAGACCCATTATTGAGTACAGTGCACCATTTTGGATGTACTCGACTTAGCATATCCAGCAGCTGTAGAGAACACATAGGTTCCTCACCAAGAGGATTACTGGCCTCAAACAGTTGTGTTATGCAACACAACTGGTAAAACTACATCTGTTATCCGTTGCGTACTGCCTACTCAGAGGCACACTCTGCCTAACATACAGAGCCATGTCCAACACATGACTGTTGAACATGCTCCATTTACACATAACAACATTGAGTCACCCTACACATTCCAGGGATATGAACCTCATCAGGATGATGAATACAACATGCTGGTGGGATGGAGTACCATCCCAGACACTTGCCTTACTGTGGAACAGAGTACCAAGGTACATCAGACAGAACCCCTTGCTGACACTCTTCAATTGGAACCTTGATGAGTGGATGGGAAACAGACAGTTCATGTCAGGCATCACATCAGCAGCCCCACGAGAAAGGGGCTTAGGGTACTAACTATTAGAACTAGGCCTTGGGAGACTACCCAATGGTGTGGTGAAAGCTGCACAACTTGCGTAGGCTGATATATGCCTTCGTGGAGATAGTCTACTACATACCTATGGACCTATGTGACAGGTACATGTCTACAGATAGTAGATGTGTACTTCATTGTACAGTCATGTTATACAGCAGGCACATGGACCACATACACTGTAATGCTTACAGATACTGGTGGCTATGTACAGTGGGAGAGATGTGCACCTCAGTCTTTCGTGCCATTGGGATGTGTGCTGGGTGGGACAGTCCTGGATGGCTCCATGTCATGGTCACCCTCTTACACACATCTCTGCCCATCCATCTTTGACTTATTATACTGTGTTCCCCCTATATATATATATATATATATATATATATATATATATATATATATATATATATATATAGGTACATAGGTAGGTGATAGGCTATCTGCCTGAAGGCATATATTAGTATGTCCAGAGTGTGCAGCTATCACCACCCATGGAGTTAGTTCCCTAGGCCTCTGTGTAGTAGAGCTGATGACGTGATCCATGGTGTGAAAGTTCAGTTTCACATACACTCATCAAGACTCCTCTGGAAGAGTGTCAGCGAGGGTCTCGGCTTAATGTCAGTTGGGAGCCTGTTCCAAAGCTAGGGAAGTGTGTGAGTTAGTCATGTATCCCTCCAACATGTTCTGTTTAATGTTGTGATGATGATATCCCTAGAGCATGTGGTACAGTGAGCTTGGGTTTACGTCAGATAGCGCATGTACATCAGTTCTGCATTGGACATGGACCTGTCTGTTGGGCAGAGATCTCCTGAGTAGACAGTATGCAACAGAGTACAGACTGAGTTCAGTTCAGTCTGGTTGCATGGAGCAACTGTTTGAGGCCAGTAATCCTCTTGTTGAGGTACTTCAGTGGTCTTTCCAGGTGCTGAAGGTGCCTAGTCAGATTCATCGCAAGTGTGTTGTGGTACTCTCTGACGAGTCTGATGACTGATGAATACATAGAACCTCCTTTGACCTACATGCAAAGTCCTTGGCAGTTTGTGGGAACACATAGCATGATTTTCTAACCACTTTGTGAATATATTTCTGGAAGTAGAGATGACTATCCACATGTGTCCATAGATCACTTATTATCACCTCCATATTTAGGGTGTTGGCACCTATGTGGTATTTGTATGACTGTAGCTCGAGGGCATACTTTTACACCACATATGTCTGACTGAGACCCTTTTTAAGGATGTCTCTGTTGTCCCACACATCGATTATGACAACGTTTTTGCAGTCATCCACAAACTTTGCTAAACATAGCCATCGTGTGTTTGACTGTATTTCTGACTAGTATACACCAGACAGGAGGGGTCCCAGGACTGAGCCATGGGGGACAGCAGTTGTTACCAGCTTGAACAGGAAACCACAATTCTTACCTTGTGGGATCTATCTGTGCCCCAGTTGGCAATCCATCAGATGACATACATATTTATGCACTGGTTGTTGATTTTGTGGATACGACATGTGTCTGGGATGTTGGAAGAGGGCTTACCAATGTCTATGTGGGATGTGTGTAGCTCATTTCATTGATGTATGTCCTGGGTGACTGCCTTGAAAACAGTCTAACAGGTTTGGGAACCATGATCTGCCCCTGACCAAACCGAAATTGGTAGGGTTGGGTGTTTGTAGGCTCACAATAGCTCTGTTTATGAGTTCCATTATGATGGACTCCATGGCCTTGCAGATCAGGCTTAATAGGCTTATAAGACAATAGTTCCTATGGTCTGTTGTGCACCACCACTTGTGGAGTGCGCCACATGTTGCTGTAACACATTCAACAGTTTCATATCCTGTACAGAGGGTGAGTATCAACGGACTGTTCAGGTGCAGGGTCTGTTTGTTTTGGAGTTCACATATGACACAGCTAGGGAAGCCATGTCATCCCATAGATGCCGTGTTTTTAGGTTTGGAAAGTGCTGTTTAACCATTGTATATGTGATTTCTGGGTTTTCACAGTCTCCAGGTATGATAATGGGCCCTTTTGTCACTGAGAGGGGGGTAAATATGTATGAACCTGTCTGACAAGATGTTGGCGGTGTCAGTCATGTACATGTATTCATGTACAGTTTGCACTGACTCAGAACATATATGTGTTTACATTGATATTTATGACATTGCGAAAGAAAGCTTCATGGTTCTCTATGGACTCTTTGACAATATTTTTGCCAGAACATGGATTGGATAATGTTAGGAGTGCTCATTGTTTATTGATGATACTGATCGGAGATTTATCGGTCTTCTTTGAGTTTTCACTTTCTCTGAACGAGTTCAGTACTTGCAGTACATAGTTTGATTATGACAGGAGTCCAGTATATTGTATGGGTCTGTTTTCATATCACTGTGTGTGCAAGGCAGGATTGGTGGATAGTGACATGTTTCTGGGGTGAGAACTGCAACTGCCAGATATGTGTGGCCCACTGCTGTACTCAGACATGGCCTAAGTGTGTCAGCATGCCCAGTATGACCTTTCAGTATGTTGTTGACTGACATTTGCTTTGTTTACTGAAGTGTGTGAGCATGCACAGTATGACCTTTCAGTATGTTGCTGACTGGGATTTGCTAAATTTGTTGAAGTCTGTGAGCATGCCCAGTATGGACATATATACTATATGTGTGTGAAAAATCAAGTTGTTTTTTACTTCAGGGCTCACCTTTGTGTTGTACATCAACAGGAAGCATGCTGTGCCTGCAGGGCTTCCATGAGTCGCTTTGCATAGACTTATCAACAGTTCTACATACAGGGGGGACAGCTATTATTTGCACATTTCTACTCAGGGGGCACACCTGATTGTTACTGTGAGTGTACATTGGATGAGGGGTTCACCTGACACTTATACACATTTGCTAATCCTGCACTGCTATGCCAGGTACTCCATTTCAGTCTGTACTGTTGCCTATCATACTGGCTTGAGGCATACTACTGTACTACAGAACTTAGCTTCCAATTCCATGTTTATTAGTTTGTGACTTCATAGCCTACCCAACCCAAATCACACTGCCTGGTCTGCTGTTATCTGTCTGCATAGGCCTGGAGGGAAGTTCAGAGGGCATGATGCAGCATTTGTTTGTGTTTGCGTTAGTCTACAATTGCCCTGCTGTGTCTGTACCAATGAAATGCTGTCATGGCTTAGTGGTTCAGTACTGTGTCTATAGTACACAGTATGCTGAGTTTGAGCCCTGTCACTGCTTTTTATTTTCCTGCTGGGCAGACCTGACTGGTTAAGGAACAGTAAAGCAGGTGTGAGCGTGTTTAGCTGACTTTGCCTGACTTTGCCGAACGTTGCCCAACATTGCCCAACATTGCCCGACGTTGCGCTAGTTTGCTCGGCATGCACCTCCACACAATTGTGCTTATATAAGCTATATACTGGTAAAATGTGCTTAACACTGCTTTATATTGCTTAATATAGGGCAATCATGCCTCAGGTGGTGCTGCAGGGCTGCCTGTGTCGGATGCACATAATACACTCCCTATACATGTTTGAAACAGGTAGTGTCAAGTTAGGCATCCCTTTTATTGTATGTGCAAGTCAGAGAGAGGTGTGATTTCCAGGGTTCCTACTGAGTCAGTGTATGTGCTATGCCTTGCCTCTTTGCCAAGGCTGGAGCATACTGGGCATGCCTCCTTCTGCCTACTGGGGCAGGCTCAGGTTGTTCCTCCTCCGAGTCATGCTGTGCCTGTGCAAGCCTTGGCAATGGTGGGGGGCTGTTTGGCCCTGCCCCATGCTGTTCCTGCTGCAGCTGTTTTCGCAGGATTATATTGTGTAGCATGGCACAGACCATGACAATTTGGGTACATGTAGTTGGTGAGTACTGCAAGTCTCCACCGGATGTGTCCAGGCACTGGAACCGTGACTTGAGCATCCCAAACACACACTCAGTTATGTTTCTTGTTTGTGCATGTGCCTCATTATGGAGTTCTTGTTCGGGTGTGTGTGCATTTCTGATGGGTGTATTCAGCCATGGCTCCAGTGCGTATCCAGCATCACCCACTAGGTGACCATCAGGGATGTCCCCATTGGCAAATCTCTGGTACAGCTGGGTCAGATGCCAGATGTGGGAATCGTGATAGCTTTCAGGGCAGCCAGCACACACATTCATTATTATGCCCTGGACATCGCACATGACCTGGCAGTTGATGGAGGGGAAGCCCTTGTGGTTGATGTAGACACTACCCCGCTCACCGGGTGGTGCTTTGATGTGTATGTGCGTGCAGTCTATTGCACCCACCACCTCAGGGTATTCCACTATTTTGTGGAAGAGACGCATATTGCTGGCCAATGCCTCACTGGAATTGGGGAAATATACATGCTCACCGACATGTGCTGACATGGCATTCAGGAACTGGTGCAGTACCCTGGATGCTGATACCTGTGAAATACCCATCATATCACTAGTTGGTCTCTGGAAGGTACCTGTAGCTAGTATTTGTAGGCCAACACATACCTTGGTATCCACTGGGATGGGTTCCCCTCTGTTGGTTCTGTGTGTGAGGTGTGGCCGACACAGCTCAACAATTTGCTGCAGGAGGTCTCTGTCCATTCTATAGCGCTCCACTATCTCCAGCTCATGTAGCCCCTGGTAGGTTACCTGGGTCTATACACTCTTCTCTGTCTCCTCACTGTGGGTTGCTCAGCAGCATTCACAACATCACCACCCTCAGCACCTTGCACATGTTGGCTTATAATAGCAATGGCAGCCCCTAACATTTTGTCAACCTTAAGCTTTTTGAGTTTTCACTCTTTCTAAACTGCAGTGTTACAGAGTTCTTGTGAGAAAACAGGTTAGACTGCTGTTTGCAGAGTTTAAATTGCTGGGCTGGGCTAGTTGACTGCCTGTGTAATTGGCTGATTGTGATATATTTCACCTGGCAGCTCTGTTAGTTCTCCTTGGTTAACTCCCTACTACTTCTTTTCCTTCCTTTTTCCCTTTCTGTTTCCACAAGGGGGAGCAGCGCGCAAACTAGCGCACACTCGCCTACACGCACGCACATGCACGCACACTCGCCTACACGCGCGCACACGCTGTGTACCCATTTGCAAGAAATTTCTGATATATCCATGGCATACGCCTTTGGTTTCTTGCTTTCAGCTACTACCACTATAAACACGCCTCTTGCAATCCTGAGCAACTCAGAGCAAACACATGCCACTGTGCTCCAATCACCTTACAGTCTTTCAGACATACCCCCTCATGCTGTCACCTATCTTCTACTCGACTACTACCCTACTCCTACACTTACACTCTAGGGACATGGCTCACATGCCAGGGAAAGTTGGGATTCACTATCCTTATCCTCATTTGCATAGGATTGCCTACTAATGCTTGGTTACATTTCTCACACTGAGCTTCCCCCTTAACAACCACTACTCAGTGGCCATGTTGTTTGCAACCTGCCATTCACCTGCATGGCAGAACAAGTTTTTTTTAGTGTAAAAGCACATTTGTGGCTATTTTTACCTTTTTTTAATTTTATTTAAAGCGCAGCATGTTTGCGTGACGCTGCGCTATGGTTAAACATCGGCAATCGGGGGAAAAATTACATTTGATTTTAAGGATTTACAACATTTGTAAATGCCAGTGGCCTTATATTTGGCCATTGGCATGCTTCCTTAACTAGATGCATCTTTTATTTGGAGCTGTCATGGCTCCGTTTAGCTATTTGCAGAACGGTACTCCGTTACCAACAGAGTACATTTCTGCAAATAACACTACTCTTACACGGACAGGTTAGTGGTTCCTGGATCGCAAATTTACCTCATTTGCATAGCTTTCTGCAGCAAATGAGGTAATTTGCATACCATAACACTGTCCGTGCAAGAGTAACTTTAGAAGCGCTCATGCACGCCCCTACCGGCTATTGCTGAATCGCTCGGCAGACATATTGCCTGTCTGCCGTCTTACACTGTTCATACACTCCGTGCAAGCCTTCGTAAATCTGGCCCAATATCTTTGCTGACCAGCTCTGAAGAATCTTCAAATTCTAATACAGTAATATCTGCTCTATTAATTGTTACAGAGGTCAGATCTTCATCACTATTAGTCTTATTAATCCCACTGATTTCATTGTGTATTAAATTCTCATCCAGCTGGTATTGTAACTCTGTAGCTTGAGCCATGTAGTAAACATGTCTTTCTTTTTTTATTTTTTCTTACAGTAATGTTCTTCAGTCCTTCTACGTTCAGTTTTGACTTCTTTCTTTCTTTTCATCTGCCCCTTGCCTCTTTTTTCAGCCTTCTCTTTTGGAAAAATTATGCCTTTTTTTGTAGACTGAAGGTTTTCTGATAGAAAAATGTTATCATTCCCTGTAACCTGTGTGTTACATAAAGCAGTGCCCTTTTTACTATGTATTCTTTTTACTTTACAGACATTAATTACTTTTTCTTCCTTGGTTGTGAACTTCTTTCTTCTTTCTTTTTGTTTTTGTTTCCCTCAAAACAAACCGGATCCTCAGATTGCTGACTTCTTGCATCCAGAATTCCGAAGTTGTCAGGGGCATCATCTTGATTCATAGGGGTTGAATGATCTTTGCAGACAATAGATGCATCATTTCCTAAATGTGTTCTATTTGTTCTTTGCCTAACATTATCTATCTCACCAGTCCAGTCATTAATGTATGAAATAACAATTCTCCAAGATGTGCCAATTGCACAAGTGCAATCACCATCAAGTCTTAGTCTTATTTACTTCTAACAATGGTAAGCAAATCATCCAACTTTTGACACGAGGAACACAGATCACCAATGTTATCAGCTGTTACCTATAAATATGCATAGCATTTATTACACTGTACAAGATATTTGTGCATTAGCAAATCATTAATTGCATACCGGTTTAAGGAATCCATGTTCAGCTTCAAAAAATAAAATATTGTAAAAGAAAAGAATAATCAAAGTCAGTAACCACAAAATTCAAAGAGAACTTAAATCAACTTCTATGACAAAAATCACACAAGAAATATACAACCAAATACTAAAGTAAGTACAGTAAAGGTGTTCTGACTGTACAAGTTCTGCAAGACAGACAAAAGCTGTAATTCTTTTACATCACGTGTGATGCAGTTGCACTTTTTTTAAAAGTAAAAATCAATAAATTAATTATAAGATCAATAAATCATGATCCAAGGTAGGATTGTTTAGGTATGCTCTGAATTTTCAACAAAATATGAATCAAAGTAAATCTTGTTAACAGACTATCCATTCCTACCTACAAAGAGTGAAAAACAGTAATAAATAAAATATAAATTCAAAAACCAGTCAGCTCCACAGTAAATCACAATCCCAGGTAGGATTGTTTAGATATGCTCAGCATATATGCATAATCATCTCACAAAACGTTATCACTAATTATGATGAGAATGCTTTCTGTTCTAGACATTGGCTTCCAATAAGAGTGGAAGAAAGCAAATGCACTGAGGATCTCTATCTCCAAACTGAACTCACTAAAAAACATCTTGCAAAAAAATACTTTATACAGTGTTTTTGCAGGGGGCAAGCCCCCCACACCCCTCAAACTTATATATAGCAACTCAGAGGTTGTAGTTACTTGAAAAAGGGAAAATCACTTCCGGCACAACTCGTCAAAAGTAATTTCTATGTAGGAACTCTATTCATCAGCAAGTTGAAGCTCAGCTAGTCGAAGTTTGAGTGGTCAAACTTTGTCCACCAGTAGACTAAGGTAAATATTGCTAATTTGTGGCAGGTGAACCTTACATAACATGAATATACAATAGTCATGTAACATGAATGTTTTATGTTACCTTTTACTTTAAGACAGTTTTGTATACTAAAACACTGAGGTAATTTCTACAAACAGTACTGAAACATATTACATATAAAGTATGGTTTACTTTTTAGAAAATAAACCAGAGATATCAAATATATTAAGTAAGAAATGCTTGCCAAACATGAAAACAATGGTCAAACGAATGGAAAATCTACTGTCATGGTATTTAGTAGAAAAATAGCTACTGTGAAAAATCTGTGGCTTTGATGCAGGGCTTTGGGTACTAAGTCATATGCCCTGAAGACTTTCCCTAAGTTCAGTCAACTCATTCAACTGTGAGTCATGTTTCACTGATATGTCAGTATAAAGAAGCCTAATGGAAAAAGGGACATACAATCAGATATTTTTGGGGGTATCAATCCTCATCACATCCTCTTATAGGAGGCTTTATCCCCCCACACATATCCTTAAATTATATATACCAACTCCAGAGTTGAATTACAGTGGGAAAAGGTGAGAAAGCCCACTGCAGTGCACCACCAACTCATTCCATACAAGTCAGACAGGTTTCAACAAACTGAGACAAAATGAAAGAAAAGACATTTGATGGAGAATGGCTCATTAGAGTTTAGGTCTACCCTCATGAAGACCCAATTCAAATATATACTGAAATATTTATTGAAGTACTATCCAATAATACAAGTTCTACTTGAAAGCTTCTTGATAAGTATCAAATATCAACTAGCTGATTTGTGTTTTGTGTCATATTACACAATGTCTTCTGCACAAATAATTATGACATTTGCATTTGTCATTTTGATATTAAGGCACCAATATATACTAACTGCATAATTTCATCACACATGCACACACATACACACACACACACACCCACACACACACACACACACACACACACACACACACACACACACACACACACACACACACATATAAGAGCACTGATTCCAAAAGTGAAGACTCAAATTCTCTCACCAAACTACTTTTCCAATTTTTTTTATACGGTCCAGTCAATTTGCACTTCTCAAATGAACTGGCACATTGTTCCAAAGATGTGTCATCTTAACAGTTATAAAGGAGTGCCTGACGCTGCCCTTTCCCATTTTGGTAATACATTTTAAACTATGTTTCAATGTTCTTATATTATTATTTACTTCAATATTAAACATAATTTGTAAAGTAGTGTCATGAAAAGTTTTATAAGCAGGTATTAGTTTTCCATGTAAATATGTATAACATGTAGAAAACAATTTCAAATGCATTTATCTAGAAAAATAGTCTAAATATCTTTTTTTTTGGAAACTATAATCTTTGAGAATCTTTTTTGAATCCTTTCAAAATGTTTCACATGAGACAGTGTAAGACACGCACAGATAGCCCTGTATGGAAAACTATCAAAGGCTTTAGCCAAATCCAAAAAGATGTCTCCAGGTGCCAGGCCCATCTCCAAAGCCTGAGTAACTTGTTCATTAAGGCCCATGAAATTATTCTGGGTAGATCTACCCTTAAAGAATCCATATTAATGTAAATCCTTAATACCTTTATTGGTACCAGACCTGTTCATTAATTCAATAAGGCATCTTTCAAAGCTTTTTCCTAACAAAGATGTCAGACTAATTGGCTTATAGTTTTTTTAAGATGTCTTTCTCTACATTTTTAGAAATTGGAAAGATACATGAAAATTTCCAAGAATTTGGAAATGTCCCAGTAATCAGGAATTTATTAAATATTTCATACAAAATGGGTATAATAACATCATATTTTTTCACCAAAAGATCCTGGAATAAAATCAGGTCCCACTGAAGCAGATTTCCTTATTTTATTTAAAGCCTAGGAAATTAATGACTCTGAAATTAATGGACAGGGGCCAGAAACAGAAATAGATGAAGACTTATTATTTGAGTTGCTAGTTGAATTGAACATTCAGAAAAAAGCTAAATTCTCTTACAATAACATTAATATCATAAATTAACTTATTGTCTAATCCAATACAAATTGATAAATGAAGATTTCTTATCATATGAATGTATTTATAAAATGCCTTTTTATTAGATGAATCATTAATCGATTTATGTTTGTAATTTACATTTCACCTCTTAATTTCATATTTCAGC
>NC_056739.1:1298530165-1298635165 GCF_019279795.1 Protopterus annectens
TAGCAGAAAAAAAACAAAATAATACATAAATAAATCCCACCGGAGTGGGGTGTTTTGCCCCATATACCCCCCCTACCTAAATATACCAACTCTGAGATAACACTACAGTGGAGAAAACGGCAAAGTTAGCCAGTGGTAGCCAAGTAAAAAAAAAAAAACTTAGGACTATATGTCATTACAGTCGGCTACAAAATTTTAAGCTTCCATCCTTCTTCCTGGCATTTTGGAGCTATTTTATTTTTTGCCCATTACATAAGCTTCAGCAAATAGTCTGAATTTTCACCTGTATGCAGAACTGGAGAGGAGATGCAATCTTAAGTAACAATCATAAAATGTCTTAAATATCAACACCAAAGAAAAGAAATAAACAAAAAATGCATAAAACGTCAGAAAAAGAAAAGAGAAAGAGAAATTGTGTATTGCAAAATCTACTTTTGATATTAATCATTAACTCAACAGAAAGATGCATTATAGCCATTACAGTTAACTGTGGTGTAATGTCTTCACAACTCAGAACTACAAATTCTACCTTGGCTGAACTACTCTCCAGGATTGTGGAATATGAGGCAAGGATTTCATACAATGAGTACAATATTTCTAATGCTACATTCAAAAATGTTTATTTATTTAACATTTGTTTACCAGGAAAGTCCAACTGAGACAAAGCCCATTTTCAGTGGAGGCCCAGGGAGAAATGCTTCAGACACATGTCTTTGGAATATGGAAGGAAACTGGAGCACCAGGAGGAAACCCATGTGAACACAGGGAAGATGTACAGATTCTGCACAGAGGAGGTACCCCAGCCACTAATCAAATTGGACAACCTTTTGCTGCGAAGCAACAACATTAACAATTGCACACTGCACAACCATAACATTCTCCTCAAGAGTTAGGATGAAGAACATGGTTCAGTCAAGCTACCAGATCTTACTTGAGACATTTATTCCAATGTATTGGTAAAAAAATCATTCATAAAAAGTGTGCTTCTGATTTTTCAATTCTAACTTACATCAAATTATTAAACTTTAAAGTTGAAATTCTTAAAACTGCTAAGAATAAGCCAGACTTTACTAAACAATCTGTCATTTGAAGTACTATCCAGATATTCATATGGAATACAAGTTATCAAGGAGACATTTTTTTCTTTTTGCCAATTTCAGCTAAACTATTTTCCCAGGAGCAATTGCAAATATAGAAAAGCTGATAAGAAAAGAATCAGGAATTATTTTTGATGTTTGCATTCAAATCTGACTTAAAATATTTGGATCACCATTTGCCTATTTTGTTGGAAAACCTTCTACACTTTATCATTTTAAGCTGGATGCAGTTTTGACACTGCTAATTATTCTGTTTCTCAAATCACTAAGCTAACAAGAAGATCCCCGGAGTTCAATAACGCCTACACTAAGTGTACACCATTCTGAATGAACAGATACAGACAAAACTCATACCTTCTTCCTCCTAATTTTAGTTTTCCTACTGATATTCTTGCAGCTCTAAATATTGACAGGGATTCATAAAGGTTACCACAAAGTGTAGACTACATGTACACTTAGTGTAATCTTTATGAGTGACTAGAAAGCACACAAAATGTGATAAGAATGTTCTTGAATACATATCATATACACTTAGTTTACACTTAGTTTAGGCTTTATTGAATCTGGCTCGATGTGTTTTTCATTGGTGCGGCTTATTTTTACCTTACTGATACAGCTAAGTCATTTATAGAAAGGTTTGTTTTAATATCAAGTGTTGAGGTCAGCAAACTGATAATTTCCTCTTCCATCTTATTAGGCTGTATTAATTTCATGGGAGTAGTATCTATGTCTGATTATGCTGTGTGTTTTAAATTATCTTTTAATGTATACATAGGTCTTAAAATTTCTATGTTTTGTTATATTTCCTTTTTTTTAGTGTTCTATGATGCACATTTGGGTCAATTTCTGGCTCTTTTCAACCCCCTGCTATAAAGCCCGTTTTTGCGCGCTTTTTCACTTGTATACGACTCAGCACAGCTCCTCGTGGTGTCCTGCAGAGTTCTACAAGCAGCAGAGAGTGAAAGAGTGACTTTCCTTGATTTTTAAGTATTTTTTCTGGCTTTTGCTTTAATTACTGCATCTCGACTGCATTTCGCCTAAAAAACAGCTCTGCATATTGTTTTTACTGTATCTGTGTTGATTCTAAACTGTTTGCACTTTAAAAAGTTATTTTTGTTTAATTTAACTGTTAGGCTAACACACTCACGTGCGCTAGCCGTTTTATAGCATTTACTGTTTGCTACTGTATCTTTTTCTTCTGTCTCTGTAAAAAAAAAGAAAAAAAAATCCTTGTTTTCCCGCTTTTCTGAACTAGAATAGTCCAGTCTTCAGATTTTTGCTGATCTCTGGGCTTTGTCTTAGTTCCTGTGCTATCCATATCCTTATTTGGATAAGAGGAAGCTTCTTTGTTCACCAGTGGGAGTGGGGAGCACTGAGCAGCCTATTTGTCCCTAGAGGAGTGGTTCCAGCCCAGCAACTTGTAGTTTATTGGCCATTTTGGGTCAATTCCTGGCTCTTTTCAACCCCCTGCTATAAAGCCCGTTTTTGCGCGCTTTAGCGCGCTTTTGTGTGAATTAGCGCGAAGTTGCTCATAGAGCAGCATTGGGCAGCGCCGGTTAATCAAGTTTAAACTATTTCTGGCTCCGTAAAGTCTGCTCTTCAATTTTTCCCTTAGAACTGCTCTACTTGCAATCTAAACAGCCTATACTCTATTTGAAAAGCTCAGCACTTGCTCCTAAAGCATTTTTTATACAGGTAAAGCACTCTTAAAACAAAAGAAAGTACTTCATTCACCTAAATTCCCTTGAGTACTCATTTCCCTATAGGTCCTTTCTGACTCAGTTACACAGCAATCTTTTTCACTATTCTAGCATGTCGAAGGGTCAGTTGCTGACGTCCTCTCCTGTTCAGCTGGTGAATCTTGGAATCTTGAGGCAATGTTACAATTGCCTCATGTACACAGACAACCCTCTCCTCCTCCCAACAAATACAAATATATGTGAGAGATGCAACTATATAGCCAAACTGGAGGCTGAGCTCTCTCAACTCAGTACTGGCAAGACCAGTCAGGAGGAGAAGGAAACCACGAACACCACAAACCCAGTCTCACATAGAACTATCACAACTGCAAACCAAACACATAAACACACAAAAACATTCTCAGAGGCGCTGATTAAAAATCTACCAAAACAACAGAGGCCTCCAAAGCAGACACCCAAGCAACTGCCACCTCAAGACATAGCACAAGCAACACATAGTTCACAAAGTCAGTGTGCTAAACAGTCACAGCCCTTAAGGCCAAACAACATGCCAGACACACTTGTAATAGGTGACTCCATAGTCAGACACACTGACGTCCCGCTCACCAGACTGAACAAGGAAAAGGTCACAGTAAGCTGCCTGTCAGGAGCTAGAATCCGCCACATAACACAAGCACTCAGGTCACTCCACAGCAAGGACAAATATGACTCAGTCATTGTACATGCCAGTGTGAACAACCTGAGATGTACCTCCCTGGACTACATGAAAAGAGACATAGAGGAGCTCTCTGATTATGTAGCCCAGGCCGGTATGACCCTGACCCTGAGCAGCATCTTACCCTCACCAAGAATGATGCCACAGTACAAAGACAAAATGATCAGTTTTAACAATTATAGGTTCATAGGTTCATAGGTTCATAAGTTTATACTAGGCTATCTGCCCTAAGGCATTTATAAGCCTAGCCCAAATTTTTGTGGCTTACGCCACCCCTTATATGAAAAAATACTGTGCCCATTAGTTTGTTGTGCCTCTGTCCAGCAGTGACACAAAGATGATTCCCGGGGTAAACCTACGATCTCCTATCCACAGGTCTAGATTTCTCTTGAACAGAGTCAGCGAGGTGCTCTGCCTCACATGGACCGGGATTTTACTCCACAGCATAGGGAGTCTCTGAGTGATAAATCTATCCCTCCAGCACGTCCTATTTATATCCGTGCTAAGGTTTAAGTCGCTTGCTCTAGTGGTTTTGGTGGATTTGGATTTTTGAGGTGGAGCATGTCCATTAATTCCGGGTTGGACATGGCCTTGTATGTCAGGCACATGTCACCTCTGAGCAGATGGTATGCGACTGAATAGAGCTGGAGTTTCCTCAATCTGGCAGCATATGACAGATTTTGGAGTCCCTTTATCCTTTTGGTGAGGAACTTTTGGGGTCTCTCCAATTGCTGCAGATGTCTGGTGAGATACATCCCGAATGGGGCATTGTACTCGATCATTGGTCTGATAAGTGAAGAGTACAGGGAACAATGACCTCACTAGATCTGGATGTGAATCCCTTCATGATCAGGTGGGCAATGTAGAAGGTCTTTCTAACCACTTTAGCAATGTGAGTGTCAAAGAAAGGCCACTGTCAACCTGGGTCCCCAGGTCCCTGATAACCTCTTCTGTGCTTAGTGGATTGCCACCTATATGGTAGCTTGGGGTTACCTTGTTTTTCCCAAAGGGTATGACTATACATTTTTGGCGTTTAACTTCAGGCCATGGCTCTGGCACCAGCTATCTGTTTCCGTGAGTCCCTTCTGAAGGATATCAGTGTCCGATGCACTTTCCACTATGGCCCAGTTTGCAGTCGCCTGCAAACTTTGTCAGCCAAAGTCCTCCCATGCTGGCCTGTACTTCTGAGAAGTAGATGCCAAACAATAGGGGCCAAGGACCGAGCCCTGTGGGACACCACTTGTGACCGGCTTGGAGTCTGACACAGCGCCAGCAACTCTAACCCTGTGGGTTCTGTCCTTAAGCCAGTTTGCAACCCATCTTGTGACATATGGGTTTACATTTAAGCTGGTAGTTTTTCTACAATACCCGAGTGGGGTATTGTGTCGAAAGCCTTTGCAAGGTCAAGGTAGGCTGTATGGACTGCCTTTCCTCATCAATGGCCTTGGTGACTGTTTCAAGAAGTCGACCAAGTTCAAAAGGCATGATCTTCCCTTGACAAAGCCAAACTGGGTCGGGTCCAATGTCTGCAAGTCCCCTATATCTTTGTTTATGAGCTCCATTATGATCCTCTCCATAGCTTTGCAGACTAGACTTGTTAAGCTTATGGGGCAGTAATTACCAGGGTCCGTGAGGCGCCGCCTTTGTGGAGTGGGACCACAGTTGCCGACGCCACTCCTTGGGCACGTATCCTGTGGTAAGGCTGAGATTAAACAGCTGCCTTATGTGCGGGTTAATTCCTCATTTAGCTCATGTAGCACACAGCCGGGGACACCATCCGTCCCATTGATGCTGTGTTTTTAGCTTTAGAGAGAGCAGCTTTCACCTGCGCATTTGAGATGTCCGGGAGGCTACACTCAGCTGGGATAGTTATCTCTCCTTTAGGGGAGAGGGGTGAAGTTTGCACTGAACCTGTCTGCCAGTATGTTGGCAATGTCTGTGGGTTCAGTGATTTTTGTATCATTTTGGACTAATTCTGAGCATATCTGGGAGTTTCCACCCAGGTTCCTAACATAGCTGAAAAAGGCCTTATGATTGTCCTTTGAATCTATGGCAATTTTTCTCTCAAAATTGGCCTTAGTTGATTTTATGAGTGCTCGTATTTTTTACTAATAATGATCAGGGTGACTTCCTTTTATGGATTTTGTTCTATCATGTAACAGCTTTCTCCTCTTATTGTAAAGTTTGTTAATGGCTGGGGTCCACCAGACTGGACGTTTGCCCTTTGTGGAAAGAGTCTTGGTTTTATTTGGGATTGCCTGATCCATGCAGTCCTGGAGGTGTTCATAGAAGGCATTTGTAAGGGCTTCCGCAGCTTGGGTTGTGGTTTCCTCTGGCTCAGGGGCCTTGAAGGATACTACACTAGTCTTGAGTAGTGTGAAGTTTGCTTTAGAGAAGTTCTTCACTATGGTCTTTTTTGTTTGGGGTGGGGGCGGGATGAGGATTTCCAGTGAGATTAGTTTATGATCAGATCTCACCAATGAGGGATATACTTCCGGTGTGGAGCATTTTGTCCCCATGTTTGTGACAATGAGATCTAGTATATTTTCTCCTCTCGTGGGAACAGTGACTAGCTGTTCCATGGCATTTGAATTTATGAACTCCAGGAACCGTTGGGCTAGAAAGTTAGGGCTTGAGTAATGTTCCCAGTCTATATTCGGGTAGTTGAAGTCACCCAATATGATGGTGTTTGGAGATACATTTATACCCTCCAGTGTCTTCAGGAAGGCTGTGTGGGGTTCCTGAGTTTGAGAGGGTGGCCTGTAGCATGCTACAATTTGTAGAGCAGTTTTGCCTATGGTTAATTGGCTTAATTACTGGTGTCATTCTAAGGGGATCCAATGTCTGTCTGCTTGGGATGACATGCTCGACAAGCCACTCTGCTTTGCAAGGGATGGCTTGCACCTGTCACCCCTGGGCTTCCGGATATTGGCCAAGGCTCTTGCCACCCCCATAGTGCCTTTTTTAGGCAAGGCTCAAATGACAAACCTACCTCCCTAGAAAACACAAGTGGAAAAAAACTAAGAGTAATGCTGCTCAATGCCAGAAGTCTAAACCTTAAGATGCATGGTCTCGAAGCCCTCCTCAGTATGGAGAACATTGATGTCTGTGCAGTGATTGAAACCTGGTTCAAGGCTCCTGAGAGCACCCCAGCACTATCAGGTTTTACCTCATATCATGCTTTCCGGCCCCAAAACTTGGACCGAACCACAAAAGGAGGGGGAGTATCCATATTCATCAAAGATACCCACACCTCCAGGTTAGTGGCAACGCACGAAGCATCGGAGACCATCCAGGTGCAACTAACCATAGGCAAAACAGCCTTACAGTTTGTAGCATGCTACAGACCACCCTCTCAAACTCATGAACCCCACACAGCCTTGCTGAAGACACTGGAGAGTATGAATGTCTCTCCAAATACCATCATATTGGGAGACTTCAACTACCCAAACATAGACTGGGAACATTACTCAAGCCCCAACTCCCTAGCCCAAAGGTTCCTAGAATTCATAAACTCAAGTGCGATGGAACAACTAGTCACCATTCCCACAAGAGGAGACAATATACTTGACCTGATCATCACAAACATGGGGACAAAATGCTTCACACCGGAAGTATATCCCTCATTGGTAAGATCAGACCATAAATTAATCTCACTGGAAATCCACATCCCGCCCCCACCCCCTGCACAAAAGACCACAGTGAAGAACTTCTCAAAAGCCAACTTCACACTTCTTAAGACTGAAGTGGTATCCTTCAATGCCCCTGGGCCAGAGGAAACCACAACCCATACTGCTGAATCCTTTACAAATGCCTTCTACGGGCACCTTCAAGAATGCATGGATCATGCAATCCCAAATAAAACCAAGACCCATTCCCCCAAAGGCAGGCACCCAGTCTGGTGGACCCCAACCATAAACAAGCTTTACAACAGGAGGAGGAAGCTACTACATGACAGAGCAAAATCCCTAAAAGGGAAGGCAACTCTGATCAGTACTAGCAAAAAACTACGATCACTCATAAAATCATCCAAGGCCAACTTTGAGAGAAAAATCGCAAAAGATACAAAAGACAATCATAAGGCCTTCTTTAGCTATGTTAGAAACTTGGGTGGAAACTCCCAGATATGCTCAGAGTTAGTCCAAAATGACACAAAATACACTGAACCCACTGACATTGCCAACATTCTGGCAGACAGGTTCAGTGCAAATTTCTCCTCACCCTCACCCCCAAAAGGAGAAATAACTATCCCAGCAGAGTGTAGCCTCCCTAACATCTCAGATGCCCAGGTGAGAGCCGCCCTCTCTAAAGCTAAAAACACAGCATCAATGGGACCGGACGGTGTCCCGGGCTGTGTGCTACATGAACTCCAAGAGGAACTAAACCCACACATAAGGCTGCTGTTTAATCTTAGCCTTACTACAGGATACGTACCCAAAGAGTGGCGTACGGCAACAGTGGTCCCACTTCACAAAGGCGGTGCTTCTATGGACCCTGGAAATTACCGCCCCATAAGCTTGACGAGCCTGGTCTGCAAAGCTATAGAGAGGATCATTATGGAACTCATAAACAAAGACATTGGGGACCTACAGACATTGGTTCCTACCCAATTTGTCTTTGTCAAGGGCAGATCCTGCCTTTTGAACTTGGTCAACTTTTTTGAAACAGTCACTAAGGCCATTGATGAGGGTAAGGCAGTTCACACAGCCTACCTTGACCTTGCAAAAGCCTTTGACACAATACCCCACTCGGGCATCATAGACAAACTCACCAGCTTAAATGTAAACCCATATGTTACAAGATGGGTTGCAAACTGGCTCAATGACAGAACCCACAGGGTCAGAGTTGCTGGAGCTATGTCAGACTCTAAGCCGGTCACAAGCGGTGTCCCACAGGGCTCAGTCCTGGGACCCCTCTTGTTCGGCATTTATTTTTCCGAGGTACAGGCAAACATAGGAGGATTGTGGCTGACAAAGTTCGCAGATGACTGCAAACTGGGCGCCATAACTGATACCCCAGTGGACACAAACATCCTTCAGAGAGGCCTCATAGAAATGGATAATTGGTGCCAGAACCATGGCCTAAAGCTGAACGGCAAAAAATGTATAGTTATACCCTTTGGGAAAAACAAGGTACCCACAAATTACCACATAGGTGGTAATCCATTAAGTACGGAAGAGGTAATCAGGGACCCAGGTTGACAGTAACCTCTCATTTGACACTCACATTGCCAAAGTGGTTAGGAAGACCTTCTATATTGCCCACCTTATCATGAAGGGTTTCACATCTAGATCAAGAGAGGTCATTGTGCCCCTGTACTCTTCTCTTATCAGGCCAATGATTGAGTACAATGCCCCATTTGGGATGTATCTTACCCGACACCTGCAGCAGTTGGAAAGACCCCAAAAGTTCCTCACCAAGAGGATAAAGGGTCTTAAACATATGTCATATGCTGCCCGACTGAAAAAACTCCAGCTCTATTCAGTCGCATACTGCCTGACGTACAAGGCCATGTCCAATCCGGAATTAATGGACATGCTCCACTTCAGAAAATCCAAATCCATCAGAGCCACGAGAGCAAGAGACTTAAACCTCAACCCAGAACTAAATAGGATGTGCTGGAGGGACAGATTCATAACCCAGAGGCTCCCTACACTCTGGAACAGAATCCCAATCCATGTTAGGCAGAGCCCCTCACTAACTCTCTTCAAGAGAAATCTTGACGAGTGGATGGGAGATCGTAGGTTTACCCCAGGGGTCATCTCTGTGTCACTACTAGACAGAGGCACAGTAAACTAAACCCTAAATGGGCATAGTATTCTCATCCTAAGGGGTGGTGAAACCACACACACTCTGGCTAGGCTTATAAATGCCCAAGGGCAGATAGCCTAGTACGAACCTATGAACCTATGAACCTATTTTCCCTTTTGCCCTCTTTATCACTGACATGCAGGTTAAATGTTTCTAAAATTATTTTTAAAATAAATTACTTTGTCACCAGTTCACTTTAGCTTGATATATTTTTCTTGACAAAAAGTTGTAATTTTCTTAAACTGCAAACAGGTGTCCATGATTTGCCTTGGCAGCATCTGTGAAAATTGTCAATGGGCATTCCAGGCAAGTGCAAAGCATGTTTCTCTTGAACTTTTATTTAAATCAAATAAAAAAAGGTCACAATTTACACTTCACAGCAGTATTTTCTTAGCTGCAACATATACTTTAAACATGAATTGATAAATTTAAGGTATACACTTATATTTATAAGGTTTTTATCCAGAAACCTAATTTTTAATATTAAAGCATTGCCTTTTAGGGAGGCTGAACTGGGAGCTAATATTATTTTATATCATTCTTCAACCACTGGTTGTGTCATTTTGCCACATTTATTTCTGATGCACATATAACCCCATAATATATGGCTATGACAGAATTTAGAACATTGGCTTATGGTAGTTAGTGATATGTGGCTGTGATATGTCTTATTTAATGCCCCCTTATTTTAGTTTCTATCATATATGGTAATGGAGCTGTTTCTAACTAAATGCTCTGCTATATGCTAGTATCTGCTTATGTTGGTAATATCTCGCTTTCTTGTCTACTGCTCAATCACATTTTAATTTTGTGTATTTGCATTTTCCACACGTTTTGTTTTTTATATTTTCCACACATTTATACAATTAGATGTTGTTATTCCCTACCAAATGACTTTAAAGGGGAAACATGCTTTTCTACTGTTGTATGTACTGGCTAACTATATTAGTCTCCTCTGAACTAGATCTTTCCCTTTTACCCCATCTCTGGAAGAAATTGTATATTAAGCAGAATGACAGCCTTGAATCCTTCTAAACTAATCTTGATAACTGAACAGGTCCAGACATGTTTATCCCCAGCCTGCCATATTTTTCTCTCCTGGCATTTCAGTGTACATCATAAAGGTCTTACTTGTAAAGACACATATGGTTCTCAGATTTACAAACCTTGTAGTTTCTATCGTCCTATCAATCCTAGGATCCTCTAATCTGTTATATTCTCCTATTTGATCTTTGTGTTACTATCTTCATATCGCTGTTTTGAAAATTTCATTTTAATTACATTGCTTATGTAAAAGGACCAGGCATCTTGTTTCATTCTGGTGCCTTCGATGGAAAGCTATTATAGCATGGATAGCTTTAAATGATGTACCTAGCTTACTTATGTTATTAATATTAATAATAATTGTATTAAATCTGTTTTGAATCACTTTTGGTCATAGGGGATATGTGTTAGAACTGGGGTTGTACCAGAATAGGTCAATAGTGCTATAATGGGTTTTAACATATTCTTAGTTGGCCCCTCAAGATAGCCTTATGTCACAAACTTTTACTCATACAATCTGATTTCCTTACACAGACATTGTAAATTTTATCTTTGCATTGCAATTCATTTAACCAAGTTTATTACAGTTTTGCATTTTTTGAACTAATGTAAAGGTTTCATCTTAGAAACTTAGAGGTAATCATGTCCCTCAAAAGAGGTCTTTGATTTCTATATATCTCTTGCTAATATTGCTATGGACTAGGAAATCCATATGATGCAAAGTAGCAACAAATAAATTTCAAAGTGAACTAGATGTAGCTATTCTAATCTACACATCAAAAACTTAACAAGTGTATCATCAGAGACTGACATGTGTGTAAGACTTTATTACATTACTTTTAGACTTCCTCATTTGAAAAAAAAATTTACTTCCATCAATATAGATACTTGATTGCTTCAACCAGCTTGACTTTTAGACTTGACCACTGTGCTTTAATTTATGAATCACTATCTTTTTATAACAGATGACTAGAATACCATAGAAAATGAGATGGAAACCAAAAAAAATTGCTGCAAATGTCTTGAACTTGCACATGTCCAAGGCTATTCTGAATATAATGGAAAATCGGAGTTTATTGGATCCTTTTTGCTTTCTTTTTCCAAATCGTTCAAAGTTTTCTGACTACTCATATACTCAGACATTGTGGACAATTTCTCCTTAATAACATACATTTTTAGTTCACATATCAATGCAGTATCAAACCAGGATAGTTTTCAGATCATTCCAAAATATAAATCCACATATACCACATTAATCTTTTGAATGCAATTAGAAGAAATTAAACTGGAAAATGAATATTAATGTTTTAGTAGGCCATACAATCATAGACTTTGTGAATCACTGCTTTGATATTTTTTTTAAATCAAGATGCCTACTTCTTTTCAACGTCTTTGAATTCAGTTGAGATCATCAAAAGCTAAGGTATGGTGCTACTTTATATGCATATATTCATTCCTAATAAGTCAAGAATGCAAAAAAAAAAGAAAAAAAGAAAAAAAACAGTGTACGTTTGAATAATAAAAAAGAGAATTGAGTTTTACTTATAAAAACAATAATGTAGACTTAGAGAAACAGCTAAAGAAATTACAATCAAAATTAAATGCAGAACTGGCTTCAAGTCTGTCAGATTAACTCAAGCTGTGATAACTAATGCCATCTGACAGGTGTTGACACAGGAAAACAAGGAACACAAGTAATCTGCCTTAGTCTATTTCCAAAGTGTATGAAACATAAAGTGCCCCAGTCCTACCACCTGACATATGGCTGCCTCATAATGCCATAAGGCAAGTAATTGTTAATATCCAGCAAATCTGCTAAATAACAACAAGCATGGTACATTTTATAGCATTTCTACACAATAACACTTCTTCCATTCAAAGCATGCGTTTTAATGTAATTGTGTTGTCTGGCTTGCTAAAATCACGCTAATAGCCCTCTATGTTTTGTGCCATTCGTTTTTTTCATACTGAACTTCAATAGTTGTTACGCATGTAATTCTCCTTGATGGTTTCTTGTTTGTTTTGTGTGTGTATTTGTTTATGCACTAGGCAGAGAAAACAAATCTAGGCAGAGTGCCAGCCATTGCAGGAGACTCAGACATGGATATGCATACTTACATACATACACATACATAAACACACACACACACACACACACACACACACACACACACACACACACACACACACACACACACACACACATGTGCACATGCACACACACACACACACACACACACACACACTTACTTCATACTTTGGAAATTTGAAAGACAGCCAGTTCAGTTGCAGCATGTTTTTATTTTTTTTTTGGGGGGGGGGCAAAATCTCTAGGAGAAAGCTCATACAGACATAAGGGAGATTTACAAATTTCATGTAGACAGCAC
This sequence comes from Protopterus annectens, assembly GCF_019279795.1. Classification (NCBI taxonomy): domain Eukaryota; kingdom Metazoa; phylum Chordata; order Ceratodontiformes; family Protopteridae; genus Protopterus; species Protopterus annectens. The sequence continues at coordinate 1,298,542,920 of NC_056739.1, forward strand.
CCGAGATTTGAATCAAACTGTAGAACCAAGCATTGTAAGGTAGCAATGCTAGTTGCTGTATGACTGTTCTTTTATAACCACTTCAACAAAACATAAATAAACAGATAAAATAATTTTTTTCATATCTACACTCCAATTAAACAGTTTTTGACTTATGTAACAGTTCCCCACAAATCTTCTGTGAGTACCAAAAAGGACTTCAGTCAAAAATACCTTTCTTGTAGGTTTGTAACTTAGTATCAACTGCAGTAGGAAAATGGATAAGTCATTCATTAACAGTTCATTATCTAAAAGCACTTTTGAACAATAGTAAGTGCAAAAGAGTTTGTTGTGTTACAAAGGCAGAACTAACAATATGGAATGTAGAGTACTGTAATACAGATATTTTTGGGTGGGGTAGGTGCCCTAGTATTGTTACACATTATGTAGTGTAACAAGAACGGCTTTGAGAGACAATAACATATTATTTTCTCCAGTTAAAAAAAATGATAGGTGGCTGTAGGAAGGGCAGTACAGTCCTCGGAACTGATGTGTGTGTGTGTGTGTGTGTGTGTGTGTGTGTGTGTGTGTGTGTGTGTGTGTGTGTGTGTGTGTGTGTGTGTGTCGCGCGTGTGTTTGAGAGGAGGTGGACAAACTCTATAAAATGTCACCAACTAATTCGTCCTTGATATCTGTGGAACATCATACCTCTAGCAACCTGCTGACATCCTTGCATTCCTAAGCATTTTTGAAAAGCAAATTAAAAACATAACCAAAATAAATATATATAACTTGTGAAAAGTAAATGCTTTCTAAAAATGTATGAATATCAGTGTGTTTTAAAAAGTATGAATAACAATGTTGTTCAGTAAAAACGTATCTGCAATGGTAACAAATGATACAGTTCCTTCATAAGTCCTTATATCAATATCCAATATTTTATAATATAGTGCAAGGACCACACTGATTATGCTTAAAAAATAGCTAAATTATTTCCTGGTTCAGTGCTGCTATAGTGTGAGACCCGACATTAACAATGCTCATGGAGTGGTTAGCAATAGTTAAGTACCTCCTAGGTGTGGTTAACATTGTGGCTGCACTAAAAGTAACAGCAAGGCATGAAACAGCTTTGATTCAGCTCTCATTTCTGCCTGCTCTATGCTGAAGTACTCAAACTATTTTTAAAATAAATTGCTTCCCTTACACAAGGAATATTAATAAGTCAACCACTCCCTCACTGCTTTACTGGCTTTCAAAGCCAGAACAACACATAACATATTTATATATATATATATATATATATATATTTTTTTTTTTTTTATAGCAGGCCTCCACTGAAAACAGGATCTGTGCAACCTAGTCAGACTTTCCCGGTCAACAAATGTTAAATAAAATAAAAATAAAACATATTTTTAATCTTACTTTTAATTAATTTGTAGAAAATGGAGAAGATAAATCTCCATGTACTACAAAGAAGTATGAGTGGGCCAGCAGATGCTATCCCTGTATTATCAAGGTGAATTTTTTGGCATCCATATCTCAAACATATAATGAAGAGGTTACAATTGCCTATCCGCTCATAATCCAAATTCTCTTCCCTGACTTCATCTCTAAATGTACCGTTAGCCTGTTTTTCCCTTAGTTTATATTACAATTCCTGTTTGTATTAAACATGCTTACCTTTAATTTCTCTAAAAAATTTTCTGTAAATATTACATGATTGTCACATAACTAGTATCAATTCTTAACCAATGTTTTTAGATTATGTCTAATTTGTTATAATTATTTAAACTACAGATATTTTTATTTATTTTTGAAGATTGTAAAATTATTGTTCTTAAAATGTTTTATAATAATTTGGAACTTTTCTTCCTGGGCCTCTGCTGAAAATGGGTTTCTACCCAGTAAGACTTTCCATTAATCAAATTTCAATAAATAAATATATAAATGATGGCAACAAAAAAAATCTCAGGACTGTATAAGGAGCTGTGCGTGTGAAGTGGAAATGCACCAAAACATGCTTCATGTCTGACTGAGTTTATGTGTGGAAATAAATAATAGCGCAGATACGACACAAAACAATGACATTGCTTACTATTGTAATTTCATGACTTTATATGCATGTAAACAATACGTGTGCTTTAATGACATAAAGAAATATGATCAGGTTGCTGATTAAAACTTGTCTGTAGTGCATGGAGTGCAGTGATTATGCTCCGATATCTGGAAAAAAGACAACTCAGTTAACTGCTACAGTGGCATAAAACCCAATCTTAACAATTGTTTAGGACCCCACCCTAAGAAATGTTAGGTTCAGATGTCACAAAAATTACAGTGCCAGCCAGCAAGCCACAGTGGCAGAACTCCCAAACAGTTTTGTTTCTGCCTGCTGTGCCTCTACTCTATCTTTAATTAAACAAAAAAAAATATATATATATATATATATATATATATATATATATATATATATACATATATATATATATATATATATATATATATATATGTACATGACTTGCACTGCTGTCCGTTTGACAGCACTCGCTAAGTGCTTTACCAGCTATGAATGCCAGCAAAGCACTTTGTGTTTTTTTCCCCATTTCATTGTTTTTCTAACTAGTAGCAAATAAAGAAATAAATCTCCATGCACTACAAGGAATTATGAGCAAGCTTGCGATTATGACTCTGTACTATGTGTTCTTAACATAGACGCCAAGATTCACCTCGCTTAATTTCTTGGCATTCATGTCTTGAACACATAATAAAGTAGTTACAATCACTGGCCCTCTCATAATTCTCTCTATCTGTTCTCGACATGAATGCTGAGAAATTCACCTCAAAACGGAAGCTCAAGAAGTGACTCTTGGTATCCACGTCAATAACATATGACTAGAGATTCAAACATAATTCTTTTTAGTGAATAGAGACTTGTCTGTAACAAAAAAGAAAAAAACAGCTGTGTAGTGCCAGTTTTGAAATCTGGTAATGCAGTTGTGAACCACTTAACCGCTTCACATATTTACATTTTTCCTGCATAAGGGCAGCAGTTGGCTCCCAAATAACTGACTGTAATATAGACAGCTGACAGAAACAGGGTTGAAATTAATCCAGTTCATGTTCTGGTGATGTGATGATATTTACTGGTTGTTACCATGATCTTTTCATGGCTAGCACCAGTCACAATCTTAACAGGGCATAAGGGGTGCTTAACAATGTTAAGCAGCTTTCTATATGTTGTTAAGGTTTGGTCTTGCCCTACAGCAGCACTAAACCAGGATGTTATTTAACTCATATTTGAGTGTAATAACACTAACAGTAACACTACATGTACTTTATTAATTGTCTGGCAGTTGGCACAAAGGGTTAAGGCTGTGAACTGTAGTTCCTGTGGTATGGAGATTGAGGCCCTCAGTCCTCATTTGCCCACTGTGTGACCATGAGCAAGTCACTTAAGCAGACATTGTTGTTGATTTTATTATTTTTATTAGTAGTATTACTGTTATCATTATTAAGTGAAGAGGGTAGAGGCAGCCTTTCACCTTCAAGCAAGTCCCCATAGGTGAGATGCAAGATGAAATCAGACAACATCTGAATAAATATGTGTGCAATGTTCATGCTGTGCCACTATACTACAGACAACTGACACACACATGCGACCCATCATGCACAATCATAACTGAAAGAAGAAGAGTGAGTGATGTCTAACCCACAAGACACACTATGACACCAGATAAGGCATTTCTAACAATGGTGGATGAGGAGTATTCAATGTACAGTGTTCAGTAGAAATGCCAAGGGAAAAGCTTTTATCTGTGGTTTTCAGCATGCAAGTATTAATAATCATAACCGCAATCATGTGCCCTTAGTAGGGATGCAGATAGCAAAGCAGGTCTGAGAATAACATGTGCAATTATTTCATCAACACAATCAGGAATATATAAATATATGTACAAGCAAAATCTGCCCATGGCATACTAACAGAAGGAGCACAAATATGCATTGATTCTTTATCAGGTAAGTGTGTGTTGTTTAGAATCTGTGAACAGCATCCTTATTCTTAAGGTTCTCCAGTACATCACAACTTTAGCAGCCTGGTACTGTAGCACATTCATGACAACTTGTGATTAGGCAATCCCATAATATGCAAGGACTGGACTTCACATCTAAAACTTTACTAATGTATACGCACACACACACACACACACACACACACACACACACACACACACACACACACACACACACACACACAGTTGTGATTTTCCTATTGGTCTGTAACTCACATTACCAATGTATTTTCTACAGAGTCTCTAGGTAAGCAACTAATTGGAATACTAGGGATGATAGTTGTATTGGCAATACTGTCCTTCATGCTCATATATTTTTTGTTTTTACTTCTTGAACCATGACCTTTAAGCTGTTGATTGTAGGCATATCATGTATACAACAATACATCTCTTGTTAGCATGCAGTCTGATTCTGTTGTCGGGAAGGGGAGTCTTGGTATTGATCAAAGACTAGATATGCTCCAAGGACTCTTCAGTTACTTCTGAATTGTCCTCATGTGCAGCCTTGCATTAACAATATGCCTGGTATTAACAGTCATTAGTATCAATATGCCATGCAGCCATGTACCTCCAGGAAAATCCTTGCTTTGAGTATGTCTTGCTGTAAGATCTGTAAGAAAAGGTTCCTTATCATGTGCATCATTATTTCATTGGAAAGAGACACCTTCCAATTTTTAATGACTGATATTAGCCCCTAAAAATCTATTCTCCAAGGAAGGATTCAAGACTGATATTTGAGGGTTCAGAGAAATGGCAATGTTTTGGATATAGTCCAATATTTACTGATATATCAATATCTGCTGGTGAAGTGGCTTTGAACAGGTAGCTGTTCAGATGTTGGTAAATGTGTATTGCCTTCATATCTGAATGTGTAGACTCAAGTGCCATGCACTTGGCAAATACCTTGGGCCAGCACAGAGAAAAAAGATTGCAATATCAGCATTGTGAGCATCTTTATACTTGTAGGCTTGTTCATATCTGACAGACTCAACACTAGCCACCACGGTGGCTCACTGATAAGTTCTGTAACTCAGACCACAAGGGATTAAGGTTCAAGTCTTGCCTGTAGTCAGTGGCTATGTTGAGTTTTGCATTTTTCCCCTTTGTTTGCATGGATTTTCCCAGGTTCTTTCTGTCATATACTGGGCATTTGATACAGTATACCCTTAACTGTACACACTGTGTTTCATTTAGAACAGTAATAGTAATAGTAATAGTAATAGTAATAGTAATAGTAATAGTAATAGTGATAGTAATAGTAATAGTAGCAATAACAGTCTGGGTACTTACTCTTCCAGTGTTATGCCTCTATGTTTGGCATTATGCCAGATATGCATTGACAAACAAGTTAAAATATTTAACTGTATGAATTCTGTTTTCACATTTTGAATTGAATAATCTGCCAAAGTATATCACTTACCACAAATAAATGTCTGTTAGCCACAATTCATGCGGCAATATGTATATTCCCTGAGTTAATGCATTCAGCTCAGCTTTTCAATTTTGGGAAGATATTTATGCAGTTTTAGCTCAACAGACTAACCAGCCATCCACAAATTTCACACAATCTCTTTCTTAAATAGGTGTGCCATCTTACTTGATCACATACAACCAATTACACTATCTTACTAACAAATAACACTTGTCTGCAAGTGTATTAATTCTGATCATGTTGGCATTCAGTTTAAATTTCCTGTTCTGTCTTTTCGCAATGTAAACACAGTTAAAGGAAATGAAATACCAAAGAATTAATAGAGAAGATAAGAAATAGCAACCGGTGGGAACTATGTAATGCATCTCCCACATACAGCCACACGCTGTTCATTACAAGAAGCACTGAAGAAAAAATGTGAAAAAATGCAGAAAGAATACTTTTTTTTTCTGTTGGAACATCCCTCTCCTATCATCTGCTTAAGATTAAAGAAGTATAAATACAACATTTATAAGAAATATAATGCTCTTAGTAAAAGAAAAACTTGAGTCTTAACATGTTAATGGACTTGAAAAGAGAAATTGACACTGTTAAAGTCTAGTATGTATCCATTTTAGCTTGACAAAAGAAAAGGTACAATAAACTGAAACAAACAATATTTCTTATTGAATTCCACAAAACACTTAAAACAAATAATCCAGTAGGAGAAAAAAAACTTGTGGAAGAAGAACAGAGAATTAGCAGGATGTCATTTTAAAAGCTCTTTAATCATTCAGTACTTTCATCTTAACAGCATTTAAATATGTTTTGTAACTGATTAAATATAAGACAATGTCCCACTTATAAGCTAAAGTAAAAAAATCTCATTACAATAATTAACATCTGTAAAGCATTTAAAGTAACATGCTTGCAAAAGAAAACCAGCTTAAAATTATTTAATAGGTCTCCTGTTTAAAAACATTTTTAAAATTAACACTAGTGTTGAGTAGTTGGGTATCTATTTTAAGTGCTTAACTGCATGTACAAAAATATAAAATCAAAATTTTGAAGAAAAGAGAGATGGATGGCCTACAATTATTTTGACTTATTTGCAGATCCAAAAGAATTAATGCCATGCTATTTTGTCAGACTATCATCAGAAACAGTATCATTAATACTCTCTCCATGCATACTACCGATTACTCTTATAATGAAAATATAGCATGAGCATAAATGCACAGAATCTGTTGGTCTGATGGTGATGCAGACAAGGCCTACTAAACTGTACAGTTGTTGTTGTGACTTTCGGCTTTTCCCGGTTAGGGGTCACCACAGCGGAACTCCGGTCTGCTAATGATTGGCAGTTGATTTTTATGTACTGAGTTGCCAGCCCTGATGCACAACCTTTAACGAACGTATGCCCATTCACGCATGTCTCCACGCAGAAGACACTCTAACTGAGAGTCGAACCGGACAGCGTCTTACTGTGAGGTGACAATGCTACCGCAGAAACTGTACAGTAACTGTAGTTAATCAGAACAAAGATAAGATATGCATAGACCCACAGGATCTCAACAAATGGATTGACAAAGTTAAACATGTAGTTGCCAATATGCCTGATGCAAACTCCTATTCCAAGAAGGATGCAAATTAGAGACAGATGAGACATGTTCTAAGATGCATTTAATATGTTCTTAGGCAGTCATAGATCACTGAGAGTACCATTTGAGATTTATTCAGCAACACAAGTGTTTCAACATGTAGTAGCTAACATGACTGAGAGACTAGAGTGTCACAAATATTACTAATGACATTCTAGTCTAATAACTACAAATCAAGAACATGACAGTAAAATGGTTAAGGTATAGCGGGTACTCATGTTACTAAGTATGAAGTTCTATGCCAAGTATAACTTAAATCTTTGAAGTACACTAATTATATCTAATAATGGTACAGCCAGAAGCTGATAAAATGCATGTTTTGCAAAAATGAAAACTCCTACTGACAAACCATCAGCAACACAATTCTTGGGGACAGGTACAACACCTGTCCAAATTTATGTCCCAGTTTTCAGATGCAACTATTCAGCCAAAAAAAAAAAAACACTTGAGCATGATGTAGTACAGAGTTGACCAGAGGACCATGCTAGCATCTTTGCAGTACTTAAGTGGTAAGTAGCTACTGTTCAGCCCTAAAGTATTATGATTATAGCCTTGTCAGTTGTATTACAAGTAATAGAAACTATAAAGGGCAAGGATCACTCATACTGCTAGAAGGCAGACATACACTTACCATTCATCATTAATGCAGTTTTTGGGAATAGTGTAATACATGACAAAGTTTATATCACACTTGAAATACAATTGCACATTTAAATAACATACGTCAGTGTAATTCATTATGAATTCTGTGACAGAATTAAGTTAGCACTTTTGCAAAACTTGAGAGGAAACTAACTACTCCACCTACCCTAAAGTACTGTCATACACTGTGACATAGCCCTGACAAATACACTGCAAGAAGATAAAAACTAGAAAAGGATAACAGCAGTGCTGCTGCAGGAGTTATAGCTGTTGAATATGTATAAAGAACTTTGACATCTGTTCATACCTCATTTACAGACAGAAAAATAAAAGCTTTCCATAGTCTTGTTGTCAGAAACTACATGACTATGTTTATGGAAAAGCCGAATCAAGTAACAACTGGTTAGAAAATATAGTCAATACATTCCAGAAATGTTTTCATAATACCATCTAAATTAGAGAGAATGCTCTTAATTCTTCAAAAGTATGAGGTGGATGTACACTGCAAACACAGGAAACTGATCCATGTTACTGGTACATTCAGTGGAACCTATTTAAGTTAATGCAGGAAGATTTGTTGGCAGAAGATATTGCCATTCTATGGCATATAGCACAGACAGCATTACCATTATCAAACAGCTGGTACCAGAAGCTCCTAAGACAGATGAGTTAGAAATGTTGCTGTTAGATAAAGCTATAATGTTAGGATGGCCAGACGGAGTCCATCAATTAATTAAGCTCCTATCATATGTTCAGAGAGGAACTATCTTATATGCTATGCTTCTTGTTTATTGGTAATAAAGATAGTGTTTCATTTCATCTAAGGAATCAGATGTTGCTGAAGGTCCATGAATCACATTGCATGATGTTGTTTTAAGAAGCAGATGTAGATATCAAGTAATGGCTGACATGTTCAAATGCAAAGAATAGATGGTATAAGATTACAATTTTGATGATATATATGGAAACCAACCCCCCCCCAAAAAAAGAGCTAATTCCAAATGAAATTTCAGCACTGCCATACTTAAACTAAAAATCAACTTATTCTAGTACAAAAGTGCTTATGTGATTAATGTCCTCAAACTGATATTCACAAAGCATACACCCTTACAATAGACAACTAAAGCTATACTGCCATATCAACAATACCAGAAAGTGTGATTGATACCTTACCCAATATAAACCCGCTTTCTGGAATAGGCTGACATTACCTATCAAGCAGAGTACTTCTGTTGCAACCCTTAAATCAAGTCTGAATGGCTGGCTGGATTATAACAAATTTTCACCAGGGATACATGGATAAAGTCTACTAATGTAGAACTGTGTTAGTATTTCACCATTATTAGGTGATGTGGCTGAGCTTCTCGGTAGTCTATTTGACAAACAGCTTAGTAAGAACCTAAGAACCTTTAAGATTCCATATGATCAAGTACAGTGTAAATACATTTTAAGTGACATTGACTCTCTACATGCACAATTGACTGACATTTCATCTCTTTCCAACTAATTCCTTGTTATGAAATGTAAACAGAGTAGATGGCAGCTTCCAATGAGGTATGTTCTATAGATATAACCAAAAGACAACAAAACCATTTGGAATCCTCTGTTAATAAAATAGCATTTGCTAGAGCCAGATAATATAACATTCTAAATATTTTTCTAGAGTTGCAAGTCCAGAAAATATGCAATGGATCTGTATTTGAGTTCTCATTACAAATTAGGCGATGAGAGGAAGAGAGTTTACCCATTGCAACCTAATTAAGGGGAGACCAAGCCAAGAAGTAACCTTGGTGGAGTAGCGTAAATTACTGATGCAAAAATGTTGAATATGTCAGTATTTTATATGCATAGTGCCAGATTATATGTAGTTCAGAGTACAATGGCATATGACTATTAGAACAGAAATTAGAATTTATAATAATGATAGGAATTGTTTTATTGGGACAATTCATCCAAATATACACTGTATCGAAGTTATCTTTGGTTCATAGGTTCATAGGTTCATAGGTTCATACTAGGCTATCTGCCCAAGGGCATTTACAAGCCTAGCCCATAGTTTTGTGGCTTACGCCACCCCTTTAGTATGGGGAACTATACCCATTATTTTGCTGTGCCTCTGTCGAGCAGTGACACTGAGGTAATCCCTGGGGTATCTGCGATCTCCCATCCATTGGTCAAGATTTCTCTTAAACAAGGCCAGCGAGTGCTCTGCCTCACATATACCGGGATTTTGTTCCACAGCATAGGAGTCTTTGGGTGATGAATCTATCCCTCCAGCCGCGTCCTATTAATAGCCGTGTCGAGGTTTAAGTATTCCGCCCTTGTGGCTCTGATGGATCTAGATTTTTTGAGGTGAAGCATATTCATCAAATCTGGGTTTGACATGGCCTTGTATGTTAGGCAAAGGTCACCTCTGAGCAAGCGGTGGCGACTGAATAGAGCTGGAGTTCTTTCAGTCGGGCAGCATAGGACAGATTTTTGAGACCCTTTATCCTTTTGGTGAGGAACTTTTGTGGCCTCTCCAGCTGCTGCAAGTGTCGGGTCAGATACATTCGAATGGGGCATTGTACTCAATCATTGGTCTGATGAGTGATGAGTAGAGGAGACAATGACCTCCCTTGATCTAGATGAGAATCCCTTCATGATAAGGTGGGCAATGTAGAAGGTCTTCCTAACTACTTTAGCTACATGGGTGTCGAATGACAGACTACTATCAACCTGGGTCCCCAGGTCCCTGATAACTTCTTCTGTGCTCAGTGGATTGCCACCTATTTGGTAGCTAGGGGTAATGACTATGCATTTCTTGGCATTTAACTTTAGGCCATGGCTCTGGCACCAGTTATCCGTTTCTGTGAGACCCTTCTGAAGGATATCTGTGTCAGATGTGTTTTCTACTATGGCCCAGTTTGCAGTCATCTGCAAACTTTGTCAACCATAACCCTCCTGTGTTTGCTTGTACTTCAGAAGTAGATGCCAAACAAGAGTGGGCCTAGGACTGAGCCCTGTGGGACACCACTTGTGACAGGCTTTGAGTCTGACATGGTGCCAGCAACTCTGACCCTGTGGGTTCTGTCACTCAGCCAGTTTGCAACCCATCTTGTGATGTATGGGTTAATATTTAAGCTGATGAGTTTTCAATGATACCCGAGTGGGGTATTGTATGAAGGCCTTAAGCCAGATCGAGGTAGGCTGTATGGACTGCCTTTCCCTCATCAATGGCTTTGGTGACTGTTTGAAAAAGTCAACCAAGTTTAAAGGCATGATCTGCCTTTGACAAAGCCAAACTGGGTTGGATCATAAGTCTGCAAATACACTATGTCTTTATATATTAGGTCCATTATGATCCACTCCATGGCTTTGCAGATAAGGCTAGTCAAGCTAATGGGCGGTAATTTCCAGAATTCGGTGGAGGCACCGCCTTTGTGAAGTGGGACCACAGTTGCAGTCGCCACTCCTGGAGTGCATTATCCAGAGGTAAGACTCTGATTAAACAGCTGTCCTAGCTGTGGGTTTAATTCCTCATTGAGTTAAGTGGAGCACACAGCCGGGGACACCATCAGGTCCCATGGATGCTGTGTTTTTGCTTTGGAGAGAGCAGTTCTCACTTGGGCGTTGGAGATGTTTGGGGGGCTGCAATCATTTGGTATAGATATCTCTCCTTTTGGGGGAGGAGAAGTTTGCACTGAACCTGTCAGCCAGTATGTTGGCAATGTCTGTAGGATCAGTAATCTTCACATCATTTTGAACTAGTTCTGAGCATATCTGGGAGTTTCCTCCCAGGTTTCTAACATAGCTAAAGAAGGCCTTATGATTGTCTTTTGAGTCTTTAGCTATTTTTCTCTCAAAATTTGCTTTGGATGATTTTATGAGAGCTCTTAGTTTTTTACTTATAGTGATCAAGGGTGTCTTACCTTTTAAGGATTTTGCTCTATCTTGTAGTAGCTTCCTCCTTTTGTTGTAGAGTTTGTTTATGGCTGGGGTCCACCAGACTGGGCCGCTTGCCTTTGGTACAGAGTCTTTGTTTTGCTTGGGATTGCCTTATCCATGCAGTCCTGCAGGTGCTGGTAGAAGGCATTTGTAAAGTGATTCAGCGGCATGTGTACTGTTTTCCGCCCGGCTCGGGGGCCTTAAAGGAGACCACACTAGTCTTTAGAAGTGTGAAGTCGGCTTTGAAGTTCTTTACTGTGGTCTTTTTATTTCAGGGGGGGGAGGACTGAGGACCTCCAGCGAGATTAGCTTGTGATCTGATCACACCAGTGAGGGGTATACTTCGGTGTTGAACATTGTGCTCCCATGTTACGTGATGATGAGGTCAAGTATGTTATCTCCTCTTGTGGGGATGGTAACTAGTTGTTCCATGGCATTTGAGTTTATGAATTCCAGGAACTTTTGGGCTAGGGTGTTTGGGCTTGAGTAGTGTTCCCAGTCTATATTAGGGTAGTTGAAGTCACCTAGTATGATGGTGTTTGGTGATACATTTATCCCTCTAGTGTTTTCAGGAAGGCCATGTGAGGTTCCTGAGTTTGTGAGGAGTGGCCTGTAACATGCTACAATTTGCAGAGCAGTCTTGCCTATGGTAAATTGCTCCTGGATGGTCTCCGATGCATAGTGCGTGCCAACCTGTCTTGAGCTGTGGCTCTCCTTGATGTATATGCATACACCCCCTCCTTTCTTGGTATTGTCCGGATTTTGGGGGCGGAATGCATGATATGAGGTAAAACCTGATAGTGCTGGGGTGCTCTCAGGAGCCTAGAACCAGGTTTCTGTCACAGCACAGACATCGATGTTCTCCATACTGAGAAGCCTCGAGTGCGTGCATTTTGAGATTCAGACTTCTGGCATTGAGCAGCATTACCCTTAGTTTTCCTTTTTGTGTTCTAGGGTGGTTGGTTTAGAATTTGAGCCTTGCCTAAAAAGGCACTATGGGGGTGGCAAGAGCCTTTGCCAATATCCGGAATCCCAGGGGTGACAGGTGCAAGCCGTCCCTTACTGAGAAGCAGCGTGGCTTGTCCAGCATGTCATCCCAGGCAGACAGATACTGGATCCCCTTTGAATGACACCAGTGTTTAAGCCAATTGTTAAAGCTGATCATCTTATCTCTGTATTGTGGCATCATTCTTGGTGAAGGTAGGATACTGCCCAAGGTCAGGGTCATACCTGCCTGGGCTACATAATCAGAGAGCTCCTCAATGTCTCTTTTCATGTAGTCCAAGGAGGTACGTCTCAGGTCGTTTACACCAGCATGGACAATGACTGAGTCGTATTTGTACCTGCTGTTGAGAGACCTGAGTGCTTGCGTTATGTGGCGGATTCTAGCACCCGACAGGCAGCTTACTGTGACCTTCTCCTTACTCAGTCTGGTGGCCCGGGACGTCAGTGTGTCTGACTATGGGGTCACCAATGACTAGTGTGTCTGACATTTTGTTTGGCCTTAAGGGCTGTGACTGTTTGACACTCTGACTGTGAGGTCTATGTGTTGCAGGTGATGTGTTCTGAGGTGGTGGTTGTTTGGGTGTCTGCTTTGGTGGCCTCTGCTGTTTTGGTAGATTTTGATCAGAGCCTCCAGTATGTCTTTGTGTGTTTATGTGTATGATTTGAGGTTGTGATGGTACTATGTGAGACTGGGTCTATAGTGTGTGTGTGGTAACCTTCTCCTCTCCTGACTGGTCTTGCCAGTCCTATATTGAAGAGAGCTCAGCCTCAGTTTGGCTGTATAGTTGCATCTCGCATGTATTTGTGTTTTGTGAGGAGGAGAGAGGGTTGTCTGTGTACATGAGGCAATTGTAACATTGCCTCAATATTTCAGAGTTCTCCAGCTGAGCAGGAGAGGACACTAGCAACTGATCCCTCGACATGCTAGAAGGAATAGACAAAAAAACTTTAAAGAAGATTCGAGGGGGCGTGGATGACCAAGAAATGGGGGTTTGCCTTTTGGGGTACTATCTATGACAAGAGCACCGTATCAAGGTAATAAGTACTGTAGGAGCAAGTGCTAGGCTTAACAGATAGAGAATAGTCTACTTGGAGTCAAGTAGAGATGATCTTTTAGTTATAGTATCGCTGATTAGATCAGTAGTATAGTTCGAGGAAAGGTAGCTTTAAGGAAAATTTGAAGAGTGGAATTTAGGTAGCCCAAATAGTTTAAATCTAGCAACGGCTGCCCTAGTGGCACAAGGTAGCAGCTCTGCGCTAAATCAGCTAAACGGCCTTGGCGTTTAAGTTTTATATCAGGGGGCTAAAGAAGCTGGAACTGGCCCAACTCGACCAATAAACTACAAGTTGCTGAGTGCTGCCTCACAAAACTGGACCAACAGGCAGCTCAATGCTTCCCACTCCCACTGGTAAAGCAAAGGGAACTTCCTCTGTTCCAAATTAGGTAAAGATTCAGTAACAGGAACTGCAAACAAAGCCCAGGGATCAGCAAGCTCTGAAACTGGACTATTCTAGCTTAGTAAGGCGGGAAAACAAGAGATATTTTTTTTTTTTTTTTTTTCAGAAAACAAGCAGAAACAGATACAGTAAACACTTATAAATGCTATAAACGGCTATCACAGCCTACACAAACAATTTGCAGCAGTTACAGATTTTAAAAGTAACAAATTGAGAAACAAGTGCAAAAACAGAATAAATGCAGAAAAACAGTAACAATGTATCAGCAAGCAGAAATACAGTTGCTAGATAAATAAGTAGAAACAAAATTATACTCAAAAATGCATTTAAGCGTTTTTTTTATCAGGGGGGTGAAAAAAGCTGCTAGAACTGGCCCAAAGCGACCAATAAACTACAAGTTGCTGGCTGAAACCTCACAAAACTGGACCAACAGGCAGCTCAATGCTTCCCACTCCCACTGGTAAGCAAGGGAACTTCCTCTGTTCCAAATTAGCTAAAGATTCAGTAACAGCAACTGGAAACAAAGCCCAGGGATCAGCAAGCTCTGAAACTGGACTATTCCTAGCTTAGTAGCGGAAAACAAGAGATATTTGTTTGTTTTTTTTTCAGAAAACAAGCAGAAACAGATACAGTAAACACTTATAAATGCTATAAATCGGCTATCACAGCCTACACAAACAATTTGCAACAGTTACAGATTTTAAAAGTAACAAATTGAGAAACAAGTGCAAAAACAGAATAAATGCAGAAAAACAGTAACAATGTATCAGCAAGCACGCGAAATACAGTTGCTAGATAAATAGAAGTGGAAAGCCACAAAAATTATACTTAAATCAGGTAAAGTCATTTAGCTCTGTGAAGCTTGGATAGCTCTGCTGGCCAGGCCGAGGATCTGTGCTGAGTAGGTACAAGCACAAAAGCAACGCGTTTAAGCTTTTTATACCAGGGGGCTGAAAGAAGCTAGGAACTGGCCCAAACCGACCAATAAACTACAAGTTGCTGGCTGAAACCTCACACAACTGGACCAACAGGCAGCTCAATGCTTCCCACTCCCACTGGTAAGCAAGGGAACTTCCTCTGTTCCAAATTAGGTAAAGATTCAGTAACAGGAACTGCAAACAAAGCCCAGGGATCAGCAAGCTCTGAAACTGGACTATTCTAGCTTAGTAAGTAGGGAAAACAAGAGATATTTTTTTTTTTTCAGAAAACAAGCAGAAACAGATACAGTAAACACTTATAAATGCTATAAATCGGCTATCACAGCCTACACAAACAATTTGCAACAGTTACAGATTTTAAAAGTAACAAATTGAAAAGCAAGTGCAAAAACAGAATAAATGCAGAAAAACAGTAACAATGTATCAGCAAACAGTGAATACAGTTGCTAGATAAATAGAAGTGGAAAGCCACAAAATTATACCTTAAATCAGGTAAAGTCGCTTTTTAGCTCTCTGAGCTTGGATTACTCTGCTGGCCACCACAGGATCTGTGCTGAGTAGGTACAAATAAAAGCGTTTAGCGTTTTTATATCAGGGGGCTGAAAGAAGCTAGGAACTGGCCAAAGCTTGACCAATAAACCTACAAGTTGCTGGCTGAAACCTCACAAAACTGGACCAACAGGCAGCTCAATGCTTCCCATCCCACTGGTAAGCAAGGAACTTCCTCTGATCCAAATTAGGTAAAGATTCAGTAACAGAAACTACAAACAAAGCCCATGCTTCAGCAAGCTCTGAAACTGCACTATTCTAAGCTTAGTAGGGCGGGAAAAAAGAGATATTTTTTTTTTTTTTCAGAAAACAAGCAGAAACAGATACAGTAAACACTTATAAATGCTATAAATCGGCTATCACAGCCTACACAAACAATTTGCAACAGTTACAGATTTTAAAAGTAACAAATTGAGAAACAAGTGCAAAAACAGAATAAATGCAGAAAAACAGTAACAATGTATCAGCAAGCAGTGAAATACAGTTGCTAGATAAATAAATTAACACTAGTGTTGGAGGAAGTTGGGCATTCATTTTAAGTGCTTAACTGCATGTACAAAAATATAAAATCAAAATTTTGAAGAAAAAGAGAGATGGATGGCCTACAATTATTTTGACTTATTTGCAGATCCAAAGACTTAATGCCATGCTATTTCTTTGTCGACTATCATCAGAAACAGTATCATTAATACTCTCTCTCCATGCATACTGACCGGACATTTTATAATGAAAATATAGCATGAGCATAAATGCACAGAACCGTTGGTCTGATGGTGATGCAGACAAGGCCTACTAACCGACATTAGAAGCCGTTGCTGCACACTTCGGCTTTCCCCGGGTTAGTCACCACAGCGAACTCCTGCCTCGCCAATGATTGCAGTTGATTTTATGTACTGAGCTGCTGTTCTGATGCACAAACTCAACGAACGATGTCGACACACGATGTCTCCACGAGAAGACACTCTAACTGGAGTCAGAACCGACAGCCGCCTTACCGGTGAGGTGACAATGCTAACAAGAGGAAACTGTACATACAGTAACTGTAGTTAATCAGAACAAAGATAAGATATGCATAGACCCACAGGATCTCAACAAATGGATTGACAAAGTTAAACATGTAGCGCTAATATGCCTGATGCAAACTCCTATTCCAAGAAGGATGCAAATTAGAGACAGATGAGACATGTTCTAAGATGCATTTAATATGTTCTTAGGCAGTCATAGATCACTGAGAGTACCATTTGAGATTTATTCCAAAATGTTTCAACATGTAGTAGCTAACATGACTGAGAGACTAGAGTGTCACAAATATTGATTAACACATTCTAGCCCATGTTCAAATCAAGAAATATGACAGTAAAATGGTTAAGGTATAGCGTGGTACCCAGGTTACTAAGCATGAAGTGCCCTATGCCAAGTATAACTTAAATCTTGTATACACTAATTATATCTAATAATGGTACAGCCAGAAGCTGATAAAAATGCATGTTTTGCAAAATGAAAACCCTACTGACAAAACCATCAGCAACACAATTTTGGGGACAGGTACAAATGGGTCCAAATTTATGTCCCAGTTTTCTTCAGATGCAACTATTCAGCCAAAAAAAAAACACTTGAGCATGATGTAGTACAGAGTTGACCAGGACCATGCTAGCATCTTGTGCACTTATGGTAAGTAGCCACTGTTCAGCCCTAAAGTATTATGATTATAGCCTTGTCAGTTGTATTACAAGTAATAGAAACTATAAAGGGCAAGGATCAATTTTATACTGCTAGAAGGCAGACATACACTTACCATTCATCATTAATGCAGTTTTTGGGAATAGTGTAATACACAAAGTTTATATCACAATTTGAAATACAATTGCACATTGTAATAACATAATGGCCAGTGTAATTCATTATGAATTCTGTGACAGAATTTGCTAGCACTTTTGCAAAACTTGAGTGAAACTAACTACTCCACCTACTCCCAAAGTACTGTCACACTGTGACATAGCCCTGACAAATACACTGCAAGAAGATAAAAACTAGAAAAGGATAACAGCAGTGCTGCTGTGTATGTAGCTGCTGAATATGTATAAAGAACTTTGACATCTGTTCATACCTCATTTACAGACAGAAAAAATAAAGCTCATAGTCTTGTTGTCAGAAACTACATGACTATGTTTAGGTTCCTGTTTAAAAACATTTTTAAAATTAACACTAGTGTTGAGAGTTGGGTATCTATTTTATGCTTAACTGCATGTACAAAAAAAAATATAAAATCAAAATTTTGAAGAAAAGAGAGATGGATGGCCTACAATTATTTTGACTTATTTTGCAGATCCAAAAGACTTAATGCCATGCTATTTTGTCAGGATCTTCATCATCAGAAAACAAAGTATCATTAATACTCTTTCCATGGTTACTCACCATTTACCTTTATAATGAAAAATATAGCATGAGCATAAATGCACAGAATCTGTTGGTCTGATGGTGATGCAGAAAAGCCCCAAAAAACTTAAATCTGTAAAGTCCTTTTTTAGCCCTCTGAAGCGTGGATTACTCTGCTGGCCACCACCAGGATCTGTGCTGAGTAGGTACAGGCAAAAAAGCAGTTGCAGCATTTTTATATCAGGGGCTGAAATAAGCTAGGAACTGGCCCAAAGCTTGACCAATAAACTACAAGTTGCTGTGAAACCTCCTAGAAAACTGGACCAACAGGCAGCTCAATGCTTCCCACTCATTGGTAAGCAGGGAACTTCCTCTGTTCCAAATTATGTAAAGATTCAGTAACAGGGAACTGCAAACAAAGCTCAGGGATCAGCAAGCTCTGAAACTGGACTATTCTAGCTTAGTAAAGTGGAAAACAAACCATCTTATATGCTATGCTTCTTGTTTATTGGTAATACATAGTGTTTCATTTCATCTAAGGAATCAGATGCTGAAGGTCCATGAATCACATTGCATGATGTTGTTTTAAGAAGCAAGGTGATGTAGATATCAAGTAATGGCTGACATGTTCAAATGCAAAGAATAGATGGTTAAGATTACAATTTGATGATATATATGGAAACCAACCCCCCAAAAAAAGAGCTAATTCCAAATGAAATTCTGCCAGCACTGCCATACTTTAAACTAAAAAAAATCAACTTATTCTAGTACAAAAGTGCTTATGGATTAATGTCCTCAAACTGATATTCACAGCACTCAATAGAGAACTAAAGCTATACTGCCATATCAACAATACCAGAAAGTGTGATTGATAATTCTTACCTAATATAAAACCCGCTTTCTGAATAGCTTGACATTACTCATCACATGTACTTCTATAAACCCTTAAATCCTAAGTCTGAATGGCTGGCTGGATTATAACAAATTTTCACCAGGATACATACATGGATAAAGTCTACTAATGTAGAACTCTGTTAGTATTTCTCACCATTGTTAGGTGAGGCTGAGCTTCTCGTAGCTCCATTTTGACAAACAGCTTAGTAAGAACTCTAAGAACCTTTAAGATTCCATATATGATCAAGTACAGTGTAAATACATTTTAAGTGACATTGACTCTACATGCATTGAATTGACGACATTCTCTCATCTCTTCCAACCAATTCCTTTGTTATGAAATGTAAACAGAGTAGATGCAGCTCAAATGAGGTGGCATGTTCCTATAGGATATAACCAAAAGACAACAAAACCCATTTGGACCCCCTAATAAAATAGCATTTGCTAGAGCCAGATAATATAACATTCTAAATATTTTCTAGAGCGTAAAGTCCAGAAAAATATGCAATGGATCTGTATTTGAGTTCTCTATTACAAATTAGGACGATGAGAGGAAGATAGGTTACCCATTGCAACCTAATTATAGAGACCAAGCCAAGAAGTAACCTTGTGGAGTAGCATAAATTACTGATGCAAAAATGTTAACATGTCATATTTTTTAATATGCATAGTGCCAGATTATATGTAGTTCAGAGTACAAATGGCATATGACTATTAGAACAGAATTAGAATTTACACAATGATAGGAATTGTTTTATTGGGACAATTCATCCAAATATGTACCCAATGTAGTTATCTTTGGTTCATAGGTTCATAGGTTCATAGGGTTCATACTAGGCTATCTGCCCGAGGGCATTTACATATGCCTAGCCTGATATAGTTTTGTGGTAGGTTTACGCCACCTTTTAGTATGGGGAACTATACTCCATTATTTTGCTGTGCCTGCTCTAGCAGTGACATCTGAGGTAATCCCTGGGGTATTCAAGCATCTTCCCATCCATTGGTCAAGATTTCTGACAAGGCCACAGGTGTCAGCCTCACATATAATCGATTTTTGTTCCACAGCATAGGGAGAGTCTTTGGGTGATGAATCTATCCATCCCTCCAGCACGCCCCTATTAATAGCCGTGGTCGGTTTAAGTCTCCCGCCTTTGTGGCTCTGATGGATCTAGATTTTTTGAGGCAGCCATATTCATCAAATCTGGGTTTGACATGGCCTTGTATATGTGCAAAGGTCACCTCTGGAGCATGTGTTTTACTGAATAGAGCTGGAGTTCTTTCAGTCACAGCATAGACAGATTTTGAGACCCTTATCCTTTTGGTGAGGAACTTTTGTACCCTCCAGCTGCTGCAAGTGTCGGGTCAGGATACATTCAATGGGGCATTGTACTCAATCATTGGTCTGATGAGTGATGGCAGAGGGAGACAATGACCTTTGATCCAGATGAGAATCCCTTCATGATAAGGTGGGCAATGTAGAAGGTCTTCCTAAACTACTTTAGCCATGTGGCTAATGACAGATTCATTACTTCAACCTGGGTCCCCAGGTCCCTGATAACTTCTTCTGTGCTTCAGTGGATTACACCTATTTGGTAGCTAGGGTAACCTTTGTTTTCTCCCAAGGGTATGACTATGCATTTTTGCAGATTAACTTTAGGCCATGGCTCTGCACCAGTTATCCTATTTCTGTGAGACCCTTCTTGTAGCTGACATATCTGTGTCAGATGTGTTTTCACTATGGCTCAGTTTGCAGTCATCTGTAAACTATGGTCAGCCATAACCTCCTGTGTTTGCTTGTACTTCGAGTAGTAGATGCCAAACAAGAGTGGGCCTAGGACTGAGATCACCCTGTGGGACACTCAATTTGTGACAGGCTTTGAGTCTGACATGGTGCCAGCAACCTTGACCCTGGGTGGGTTCTGTCACTCAAGCCAGTTTGCAACCCATCTTGGTGATGTATGGGTTGGCTACAAATTATAGCTGATGAGTTATTAGAGGAAGATAGGTTACCCATTGCAACCTGAAATTATGGGAGACTCGTGTCAAGAAGTAACCTTGGTGGAGTAGCATAAATTACTGATGCAAAAATGTTGAATATGTCACTTTTATATGCATAGTGCCAGATTATATGTAGTTTTAGAGTACAAATGGCATAAGTGACTAAATAGAACAGGAAACAGAATCATAATAATGATAGGAATTGTTTTATTGTGGGACAACTAATCCAAATATACACTGTATCGGGTTATCTTTGGTTCAGGGTTCATAGTTCATAAGGTTCATACTAGGCTATCTGCTGCCCGAGGGCATTTACAAGCCTAGTCTATAGTTTTGTGGCTTACGCCACACCCCTTTTAGTAGCTGGGGAACTATACCCATTATTTTGTTGTGCCTCTGCTGAGCAGTGACACTGAGGTAATCCCTGGGTATCTGCGATCTCCCATCCATTGGTCAAGATTTCTCTTGAACAAGGCCAGCGAGGTGCTCTGCCCTACATACATGGGATTTTATTCCACAGTATGAGGGAGTCTTTGGTGATGACCCATCCCTCCAGTACGTCCTGGCTAATAGCCGTGTCGAGGTTTAAGTCTCCCGCCCTTGTGGCTCTGATGGATCTAGATTTTTGAGGGTGAAGCATATTCATCAAATCTGGGTTTGACATGGCCTTGTATGTTGTGGGTAAAGGTCACCTCTGAGCAGCGTAAGCCACTGAATAGAGCTGGAGTTCTTTCCAAATGTAAGTATAGGGACAGATTTTATAATCCTCATCTTGCGGAGGGTCCCTGTAAGCCTCTCCAGAAGCGCTGCAAGTGTCGGGTCAGATACATCCAATGTGGCATTGTACTCAATCATTGGTCTGATGAGTGCGATGAGTAGAGGGAGACAATGACCTCCCTCAGATCTAGATGAGAATCCCTTCATGATAAGGTGGGCAATGTAGGAAGCGGTCTTCCTAACTACTTTAGCTACATGGGTGGCGAATGACAGACTACTATCAACCTGGGTCCCCAGGTCCCTGATAACTTCTTCTGTGCTCTGTGGCCGCCACCTATTTGTAGCTAGGGGTAACCTTGTTTTTCCGAAGGTATGACTATGCATTTTTTGGCATTTAACTTTAGCTATATTCAGCACCAGTTATCCGCTTTTGTGAGACCCTTCTGGAAGGATATCTGTGTCAGATGTGTTTCTACTATGGCGCCCAGTTTGCAGTTTACCTGCAAACTTTGTCAGCTATAACCTCCTGTGTTTGCTTGTACTGGAGTAGTAGATGCCAAACAAGAGGGGCTCAGGGACTGATTCTGTGGGACACCATTTGTGACAGGTGCTTTGAGTCTGACATGGTGCCAGCAACTCTGGACCCTGTGGGTTCTGTCACCAGCCAGTTTGCAACCCATCTTGTGAGCGTATGGGTTAATATTGCTGGATGAGTTTTTCAACGATACCCGAGTGGGGTATTGTATCGAAGGCCTTCGGCCAGATCGAGTAGGCTGTATGACCGCCTTTCCTCATCAATGGCTTGGACTGTTTCGAAAAGTCAACCAAGTTTAAAAGGCATGGTCTGCTTTTCACAAAGCCATACTGCTGGATCCAAAGTCTGCAATTTCCCCATGTCTTTATTTATGAGGTCCATTATGGATCCTCCATGGCTTTGCAGATAAGGCTTGTCAAGCTAATGGGCCTGTAATTTAGGGTCGGGAGGCACCGGGGCCTTTTGTGTAAAGTGGGACCACAGTTGCAGTGCGCCACTCCCTGGGCATGTGTCCAGAGGTAAGGTTTGCCTTAAACAGCTGTCCTAGCTGTGGGTTTAATTCCCTCATTGAGTTCAGGAGCACACAGCCGGGGACACCATCAGGTCCTATGCGGATTGCTGTGTGTTTTTGCTTTGAGAGAGCAGTTCTACTTGGGCGTTGGAGATGTTTGGGGGCTGCAATCATTTGGTATAGATATCTCCTTTTGGGGGAGGGGAGAAGTTTGCACTGAACCTGTCAGCCAGTATGTTGGCATGTCCGTAGGATCAGTAATCTTCACTGGCCTTTGAACTGAAGTTCTGAGCATATCTGGGAGTTCCCAGTTTCTAACATAGCCAGAAGGCCCGGGTGATTGTCTTTTGAGTCTTTAGCTATTTTTCTCGGTTAGGTCACCACAGCGAACCCGGGTTCGCTAATGATTGGCAGCTGATTTTATGTACTGAGTTGCCAGCCCCTGATGCACAACTCCAACTTAACGATGACATTCCACGATGTTCCACGCAGAAGACACTCTAACTGGAGAGTCGAACTGACAGCGCTTTACTGTGAGGTGACACGTTACCCAAGAGAAACTGTACAGTAACTGTAGTTTAATCAGAACAAAGATAAGATATGCATAGACCCACAGGATCTCAACAAATGGATTGACAAAGTTAAACATGTAGTTGCCAAGATGCCTGATGCAAACTCCTATTCCAAGAAGGATGCAATTAGAGACAGATGAGACATGTTCTAAGATGCATTTAATATGTTCTTAGGGAAGCAGTCATAGATCACTGAGAGTAACATTGATTTATTCACAACACAAGTGTTTCAACATGTAGTAGCTAATGATGACTGAGAGACTAGATGTCACAAATATTACTTAATGGGACATTCTAGTCTAATAACTACAAAATCAAGAACATGACAGTAAAATGGTTAAGGTATAGCTGGTACTCAGGTTACTACATGAAGTTCTATGCCAAGTATAACTTAAATCTTTAAGCATGTTCAATTATATCTAATAATGGTACAGCCAGAAGCTGATAAAATGCATGTTTTGCAAAATGAAAAACTCCTACTGACAAACCATCAGTAACACATTCTTGGGGATTAGGTACACACCTGTCCAAATTTATGTCCCAGTTTTCAGATGCAACTATTCAGCCAAAAACACTTGAGCATGTAGTACAGATTGACCAGAGGACCATGATTCTATAGGTAATTAAGTGGTAAGTAGCTACTGTCTGCCAGCCCTAAAGTATTATGGATTAGAATTACTGGGTTGTATTACAAGTAATAGAAACTATAAAGGGTGCAAGTGGATCACTCATACTGCTAGGAAGGCAGACATACACTTACCATTCATCATTAATGTAAGGCTTTTGGGAATAGTAATACATGACAAAGTTATAGAAAACAAAGCAGAAACAGATACAGTAAACACTTATAAATGCTTCTCATCGGCTATCACAGCCTACAAAACAATTTGCATGATACCCGAAAGGGGTATTGTATCGGCGTCTTAGCCAGATCGTGAGGTAGGCTGTATGGACTGCTCTCTATCAATGGCTTTGGGTGACTGTTTCGTGTCAACTAAGTTTAAAGGCATGATCTTCGCCTTTGACAAAGCCAAACTGGGCTGGATCCAAAGTCTGCAAATTCTGCTATGTCTTTATTTATGAGGTCCATTATGATCCCCTTCCATGCATTTTGCAGATAAGCATTTGTCAGCCGCTTTCATCGTATCGGTGGTAATTTCCAGGGTCTGTGGAGGTAACCTTCTTTGTGAAGTGACCACAGTTGCAGCCACCTCTGGCAATGCATCCAGAGGTAAGACTTTTGACAAAATTGCTGTCCTAGCTGGGGTTTAATTCTCATTGAGTCTTCGGTGGAGTTAATACAGCCGGGGACACATCAACCGGATGCTAAAGTGTTTTGAGAGAGCAGTTCTCACTTACGCTTGGAGATGTTTGGGGGCTGCAATCATTTGGTATGGTGATATTCCTCCTTTGGGAGGGAGTAGTTTGCAATCAACCTGTCACAGCCAGTATGTTGGCAATGTCTGTAGGATCAGTAATCTTCACATCATTTTGAACTAGTTCTGAGCATATCTGGGAGTTTCTCCTATGGGTTTCTAACATAGCTAAAGAAGGCCTTTTATGGGGATTGTCTTTGAGTCTTTAGCCATTTTCTCAAATTTGCTTTGGATGATTCTTTATGCAGAGCTCTTTGCCTTTACTTATAGCGATCAAGGTGTCTTACCTTTTTGGCGATTCTTTTGCTCATCTTGTGTAGCCTCCTTTGCTGTAGAGTTTGTTTATGCATGGGTCCGCCTCAGACTGGACGCTTGCCTTTGGTACAGAGTCTTTGTTTTGTTTGGGATTGCCTTATCCATGCAGCCCTGCAGGTGCTTGTAAGTGAGATTCAGCGGCTTGAGTATTGTTTCCACCGCCTCGGGCTCAGAGGAGACTCACTAGCTCCTTAGAAGTGCGTAGTTTTCCGCTTTTGAGAAGTTCTTACTGTGGTCTTTTATTTCAGGTGGTGGGATGAGGACCTCCAGAGCGCAGATTAGCTTCTGTGATCTGATCTCACCAGTGAGGGGTATACTCGTGTTGAAATTATTGTGCTCCCATGTTCGTGATGATGAGATCAAGTATGTTATCTCCTCTTGTGATGTGGTGATTCAGTTGTTACATGGCATTTGAGCTTATGAATTCCAGGAACTTTTGGGCTAGGTAAGCTTGGGCTTGAGTAGTGTTCCCAGTCCATATTAGGGGTAATTGGCTACCTAGTATGATGGTGTTTGGTGACACATTTATCCTCTAGTGTTTTCAGGAAGGCTGTGAGTTTCCTGAGTTTGTGAGGGTGGCCTGTAACATGCTGGCCACTTGCAGAGCAGTTCGTTTCATGGTTAATTGTACCTGGATGGTCTTCCTCGATGCATCGCGGCGCTAAGCTACTCAGTCTTTGGAGGGTGTCCTTTTGATGAATATGGATACCTCTTTATTGTCCGGATTTTGGGGCCGGAACGCATGATATGAGGTAAAACCTGATAGCGCCAGTGCTCTCTGCGGAGCCTTGAAACTGTGTTTCTGTCACAGCACATCGCATGTTCTCATACTCGAGAAGGCCTCGAAAAGGCAAGTATTTTGAGACATTTAGACTTCTGGCATTGAGCAGCATTTTCACTCCTTAGTTTTTTCCTTGTGTTCCTAGGGTGGTAGGTTTAATTTGAGCTCTCGGCCTAAAAAAGGCACTCCTATGGGGTGGCAAGAGCCTTGCCAATATCCGAATCCCAGGTGACATGGTGCAAGCCGCCCCTATGAAGCAGCGGTTTCTTGTCCAGCATGTCATCCCAGGAAGACAGATACTGATCCCTTTGAATGACACCCACTGTTTGCCAGCAATTGTTAAAGCTGATCATCTTATCTCTGTAGACAGGCACAGCTCTTGGTGAAGGTAGGATACTGCTCTCAAGGGCAGGATCATACCTGCCTCGGGCTAAGCAATCAGAGAGTTCTCAATGTCTCTTTCATGTAGTCTCATGATATAATGCCTCAGGCTCGCTACACCAGCTGGGACAAATGACTGAGTCATATTTGTACCTGCTGCTGAGAGACCTGAGTGCTATGCTATGGGCTGATTCTAGCCAACTGACAGGCAGCTTACTGTGACCTTCTCCTTACTCAGTCTGGTGAGCGGACGCCAGTGTCTGACTATGGGGTCACCAAATGACTAGTGTGTCTGATGATTTTGTTTCATTCTAAGGGCTGCGGGACTGTTTGACACTCTGACTGTGAGGTCTGTGTTGCAGGTATGTCCCAGAGGTGGCAGGGTTGTCTCTGGGTGTCTGCTTCTGGGTGGCCTCTGCTGCTCTTTGGTAGATTTTTGATCAGAGCCCGAAAGACAGTCTTTTGTGTGTTTATGTGTATGATTTGGAGGTTGTGATGCTGGCACTATGTGAGACTGGGTCTATAGTGTGTGTGGTAACCTTCTCCTCCTGACTGGTCTTGCCAGTCCTATATTGAGAGAGCTCACCTCCAGTTTGGCTGTATAGTTGTGACCGTGACAGTATTTGTGTTTTGTGGGAGGAGGAGAGGGTTGTCTGTGTACACGAGGCAATTGTAACATTGCCCCCACATTCCCAGGTTCTCCAGCTGACAGGAGAGGACACTCAGCAACTGATCCCTCGACATGCTAGAAGGAATAATAAAAAAAAACTTTAAAGAAGATTCCGGGGACGGATGACCAAGAAATGGGGTTTGGCCTCTTTGGGGTACTCCATCTATGACAAGAGCACCGTGATCACAGGCAATAAGTACTGTAGAGCAAGTGCTAGGCTTCTAACAGATAGAGAATAGCCCACGGGAGTCAAGCAGAGATGATCTTTTTAGTTATAGCATACTTGATTAGATCAGTAGTATAGTTCGAGGAAGGTAGCTTTAAGGGTACCTGAAGAGTGGAATTTAGGTAGCCCAAATAGTTTAAATCTGCTTAACCGGGCGCTTCGCCCTAGTGTGTGCAGTAAAGGTAGCAGCCTATAAACACTTAAACCGCTGCAAACGCTGCTTAGCTTTTATATCAGGGCTAAAAGAAGCTGTGGAACTGGGCCCAAACGGACCAATAAACTACGTTGCTGGCTGAAACCTCACACAAACTGGACCAATAGGTAGCTCAATGCTTCCTACCCTACCGGTGGCAAGGAATCGTTCCAAATTAGGTAAAGATTCAGTAACAGGAACTGCAAACAAAGCCCAGGGATCAGCAATTTGAAACTGGACTATTCCTAGCTTAGTAAGGCGGGAAAACAACAAGAGATATTTTTTTTTTTTTTTTTTTCAAACAAGCAGAAACAGATACTGTAAACACTTATAAATGTTATAAATCAAGCTATCACAGCCTACACAAACAATTTGCAACAGTTAATTTGCTTTGGATGATTTTGCAGAGTTCTTAGTTTTTATCATAGTGATCAAGGGTGTCTTCATCTTTTAAGGATTTTTGCTCTATCTTGTAGTAGCCCTCCCCTTTTGTTGCAGAGTTTGTTTATGGCTGGGGTCCACCAGACTGGACGCTTGCCTTGGTACAGAGAGTCTTCTTTGTTTTGCTTTGGGATTGCCTTTATCCATGCAGTCTCCTGCAGGTGCTGGTAGAAGGTACTTGTGGGTGATTCAGCGGCATGTGTACCGTTTTCCGCCGCTCGGGGCTTTAAAGGAGACCACACTACCCTTAGGAAGTGTGGTGTTTCCGCTCGAGAAGTTCTTACTGTGGTCTTTTTATTTCAGGTGGGTGGGATGAGACTCTGAAGCGATTAGTTTGTGATCTGATTCACCATGTGAGGGGTATACTCCGTGTTGAACATTGTGCTCCCATGTTCGTGATGATGAGGTCAAGTATGTTATTCCTCTGTGGGATGGTAACTAGCTGTTCCATGGCACGGAGCTTATGAATCTAGGGAACCTTTGGGCTAGGGTGTTTGGGGCTGAGTAGTGTCTCAGTCTATATTAGGGTAGTTGGGTCACCTAGTATGATGGTGTTTTAAGATACATTTATCCCTCTAGTGTTTTCAGGAAGGCCATGGAGGTTCCTGAGTTTGTGAGGGTGGCCTGTACATGCTACAATTTGCAGAGCAGTCTTGTTGTTTCATGGTTAATTGCACCTGGATGGTCTCCGATGTGAACAGCGTTGCTACCAGTCTTGAGGTGTGGGTGTTCTCGCGATGAATATGGCTACCCTCCTTTCTTTTGGTATTGTCCGATTTTGGGGTCGAACGTGATGATAAGAGGTAAAACCTTGATAGTGCTGGGGTGCCTCAGGAGCCTTGAACCAGGTTTCCTCGTCACAGCACAGACATCGATGTTCTCCATACCGAGAAGGGCCCTTGAGGCAAGGTGTATCTCTCGAGATTTAGGACTTCTGGGCATTGAGCAGCATTACTTTTGTAGTTTTTTCCTTTGTGTTCTAGGTGGTAAGTTTAGAATTTGAGCCTTGCCTAAAAAAGGCACTATGGGGGTGGCAAGAGCCTTTGGGCTAATATCCGGAATCCTGTGGGTGACAGGTGCAAGCCATCCCTTTAAGCAGCGTATTGTCCAGCATGTCATCCCAGGCATAGATACTGATCCCCTTTGAATGACACCAGTGTTATTTCTGTTAAAGCTTGACTCATCTATCTCTGTATTGTGGCATCATTCTTGGTGAAGGTAGGATACTGCCTCAAGGTCAGGTCATATTTGAGCCTGGCCTGGGCCATATAACCAGAGAGCCCCTCAATGCCCCTTTCTTTCATGTAGTCCAGTGAGGTACGCCCAGGTCGCTTATACACCAGCATGGACAATGACTGAGCTGCTATTTGTACCATGGGTTAGAGAGAGAGACCTGAGTGCCTAAGTGTTATGTATGGATCTCTAGCGCCTGGCCAGGCAGCTTACTGTGACCTTCTCCTTACTCCAGTCTTTGATGGGATGCCAGTGTGTCTGACCATGGTCAACACCAGTGTGGGGCCTGGCATTGTGTTTGGGTTTTAAGGGCTGTGGACTGTTTGACACCTGACTGTGAGGTCTATGTGTTGCAGGTGTTGTGTCTGAGGTGGTGGGTTGTTTTGGGTGTCTGCTGGTGGCCTCTGCTGTTTTGGTAGATTTTGACCGAGCCCGAGTATGTTCCCGTGTGTTTATGTGTATGGATTTGAGGTTGTAGCTGGTACTATGAGACTGGGCCTATAGTGTGTGTGGTAACCTTCTCCTCCTGACTGGTCTCTTGGCCAGTCCTATATTGAGAGAGCCAGCCCAGTTTGGCTGTATAGCTGCATCTCTCTGCAGCCGTATTTGTGTTTTGTGGGAGGAGGAGAGGGTTGTTCATGTGCACATGAGGCAATTGTAATACTGCCTCATTATTCTAGGTTCTCCAGCTGAGCAGGAGGACACCAGCAACTTATCCCTCGACATGCTAGAAGAATAGACAAAAAAAAACTTTTAAAGAAGATTCCGGGGACGGGATGACCAAGAGAAATGGGTTTGCCTTTGGGGTACTATCTATGACAAGAGCACCGTATCAAGGTAATAAGTACTGTAGGGACAAGTGCTAGGTTTAACAGATAGAGAATAGTCTACTTGGGAGTCAAGTAGAGATGTGATCTTTTAGTTATAGTATACGCTGATTGATCAGTAGTATAGTTCGAGAGGAAGGTAGCTTTGGCGAAAAATTTGAAGAGTGGAATTTAGGTAGCCCAAATAGTTTAATCTGCTTAACCGGGCGCCTGCCCCAGGTGCAAAGGTAGCAGCTCTGCGTTTAAACACGCTTAAATTTGCCGCAAACGCTGCTGGCTATAGCTTTTTATGTATCAGGGGGCTAAAGAAGTTAGGAACTGGCCCAAATGACCAATAAATCACAAGTTGCTGGCTGAAACCACAAACACCAACAGGCAGCTCAACGCTTCCTACCCCACTGGTAAGCAAGGGAACTTCCTCTGTTCCAAATTAGGTAAAAGATTCAGTAACAGGAACTGCAAAATGTGCCCAGGGATCAGCAAAGCTCTGAAACTGGACTATTCTATTTAGTAAGGCGGAAACAAGAGATATTTTTTTTTTTTTTTTTTTCAGAAAACAAGCAGAAACAGATACAGTAAACACTTATAATGCTATAAACTCCATATCACAGTTTGCCACAAACACCTGCAACAGTTACAGATTTTAAAGTAACAATTGCACATTGAGATACAGAAACAAAAACATACCAGTGTATCTATTATGAATTCTGTGGATAGAATTAAGTTAGCACTTTTGCAAAACTTGAGAGGAAACGAACTAATTCCACCTTACCCCAAAGTACCAATACACACCGTGACATAGTCTGACAAATATTAATTGCAAGAAGATAAAACTAGAAAAGGATAAATACAGTGCTGCTGCAGAGTTATAGCTGTTGAATATGTATAGCTAAACTTTGACATCTGTCTTTCATACAGGATAAATGCAGAAAACATAACAATGTAAGTTTCCATAGTCTTGTTTCAAAAGCAGTAATAGAGGCCATGTATCAGCAAGTTGCTAGATAAATAGAGTTGTTAGAGTAAGCCACAGAGGCGGAAACACAAAATTATGAAATATAGTAAATCAGGTAAAGTCGCTTTTTTAGTTTCCAAGCTTGGATTATCTGCTGGCCACCACGAGGATCTGTGCTGAGTAGGTACAAATTGCTGGCCAAATTACAAGGATTCAGTTGAGTAGGTACAAGCCAAAAATTTTAGCCTGGCCACCACAAGGATTCAGTTGAGAGGTACAAGCTAAAAACGCGACGAAGCGCTTATATCAGGGGCTGAAAGAAGCTGTAACCGGCCCAAAACCCACTAATAAACTATGGAAGTTGCTGGCTGAACCTCACAAAACTGACCAACAGGAGCAGCTCAACGTTTCTACTCCCACTGGTAAGGGAACTTCTGTTCCAAATTAGGTAAAGATTCAGTAACAGGAATCAAACAAAAAGCCCAGGGATTAATCAGTATGAGGTGGATGTACACCAAACACAGGAAACTGATCCAAGGTTACTATATCTTATGGAACCTATTTGCTAATGCAGGAAGATTGAGCTGGAGAAGATATTGCCATTCTATGGCATTATTAGCACAGTGATACAGCACACACACATCAAAACAGCTGGCACCAGAAGTTCCTATGAGATGAGTTAGAAAGGTTGTTAGATAAAGCTATAATGTTAGGGATGGCTGTGGACGAGTCCATCAATTAATTGCTCTCCTATCACATGTTCAGAGGAACGACGGACATGCAAGCAGGCTTTTGTTTTATTGGTAATAAAGATAGTAGTTTCATTTCATCTAAGGAATCAGATGTTGTTGAAGGTCCATGAATCACATTGTAATGATGTTGCTTAAGCATGCAGACGTAGATCAAATGGCATAGGACATGTTCAAAATGCAAAGAATAGATAGTATATGATTACAATTTTGATTAGATATATAGAAACCAACCCCCCAAAAAAAAAGAGCTAATCTAAATGAAATTTCAGCACTGCTATACTTAAACTAAAAATCAACTTATTCTCTAGTACAAAAGTGCTTATGTGATTAATGTCCCCAAACTGATATCTTCACAAAGCATACACCTACAATAGACAACTAAAGCTATACTGCCATATCAACAATACCAGAAAGTGTGATTGATACTCCAATTTAATATAAACCCGCTTGGAATAGGCTTACATTACCTATCAAGCAGAGGCACTTTGTTGCAACTCCCTTAAATCAAGTCTGAATGTATTGGCTGGATTATAACAAATTTCACCAGGGATACATGGATAAAGTCTACTAATGTAGAACTCTGTTGTATTTCACCATTATGAGGGTGATGTGGTTGAGCTTCCTTGGTAGTCTATTTGACAAACAGCTTATAAGAACCTAAGAACCTTTAAGATTCCATATGATCAAGTACAGTGTAACACATTTTATGACATTGACTCTCTACATGCAATAATTGACTGACATTTCATCTCTTCCAACTAATTCCTTGTTATGAAACAAACAGAGCAGATGGCAGCTTCCAATGAGGTATGTTCTATAGATATAACCAAAAGACAACAAACCATTTGAACCTTCGTTAATAAAAATAGCATTTGCTAGAGCCAGATAATATAACATTCTAAATATTTTCTAGAGTTGTAAGTCCAGAAAATATGCAGCTGATCTGTATTTGAGTTCTCATTAAGCAATTAGACGATGAGAGGAAGATAGGTTACCATTGCAACCTAATTATATGCATTCAAGCAAGAAGTAAACTAGGAGGTAGTATAAATTATTGATGCAAAAATGTTGAATATGCTGGCATTTTATATGCATAGTGCCAGGATTATATGTAGTTCAGAGTACAATGGCATACAAGACTATTAGAACAGAAATTAGAATTTCTATAATAATGATAGGAATTGTTTTATTAGACAACTTAGTCCAACATACACTGTAATCGGGTTATCTTTGGGTTCGAGAGTAGGGTTCATAGGTTCATAGGTTCTATACAAGGCATTCGCCCAAGGGCATTTACAAGCCTAGCCTATAGTTTTAGGGTTACGCCACCTCCCTTTAGTGTATGGGGAACTATACCCATTATTTTGTTGTGCCTCTGTCGAAAAGAGAATTGAGGTATCCCTGTATATTCTCATACCTCCCCATCCATTGGTCAAGATTTCTCTTGAACAAGGCTGCAGGTGCTCTGGCCTCACATATACCGGGATTTGTTCCAAACAGCATAGGGAGTCTTTGGTGATGAATTCATCCCTCCAGCACATCCCACACAGTCGTGTCGAGGTTTAAGTCTCCGCCTCTTGTGGCCTGATGGATTCAGGATTTTTTGAGGTGAAGGCATATTCATCAAATCTGGGTTTGACATGGCCAGGCGTTAATAGGGCAAAGGTCACCTCTGAGTGTGTTTGCATCGAATAGAGCTGGAGTTCTTCAGTCAAGCATAGACAGATTTTTGACATCCTTTATCCTTTTGGTGAGGAACTTTTAGGCCTCCTCCAGCTGCTGCAAGTGTCGGTCAACAGATACATTCTGAATGGGGGCATTGTACTCAATCATTGGTCTGATGAGATGAAAGGGAGACTATGACCCCTGATTCAGAGATGAGAGAATCCCTTCATGATACAGGGCAATGTGTAGGCCTCTAACTACTTTAGCTACATGGGTGTTTAATGACAGAGATCATTATCAACCTGTCCCCATAGGTCCGATAACTTTCTGTGCTCAGTGATTGTCAATTATTGCGGAAGCTAGGGGTAACTCACTTTTCCCAAGGGTATACTATGCATTTGCTAATTAATTTTAGGCTATGGTTCTGCACCAGTTATCCTTCTCTCAGAGACCCTTCTTGGAAGGATATCTTGTGTCAGATGTGTTTTCAGCTTTAGTGTTTCAGTTTGCAGTCATCTGCAAACTTTGTCAGCCATAACCTCCTGTGTTTGCTTGTACTTCGGAGTATGCAGATGCCAAACAGAGGGGCCTAGGACTGACCTCCTGTGGGAGCACCACTAGATAGGCTTCTTGAGTCTTGGACATGGTGCCAGCAACCTGACCCTGGGTGGGTTCTGGTCACCTGGCCAGTTTGCAAACCCACCCTAGGATGTATGGGTTAATATTTGCTGATGAGTTTTTCAATGATACCCGAGTGGGGTAGCTTGTATCAAGGTCTTCACAGATCGAGGTAGTAGCTGCATGGACTGCCTTTCCCCACTAATGGCTTTGGTGACTGTTTCAGTGCCACAACCAAGTTTAAAAGTACAGATTCTGCCTTTGACAAGCCAAACTGGCTTGGATCCAAAGTCTGCAATTTCCCATGTCTTATTTATGAGGTCCATTATGATCCTTCCCATGGTTTTGCAGATAAGGTTTGGCTAAGCCATGGGCTGTAATTTGTGGGGGTCGGTGGAGGCACCTTTTCGGTGAAGTGGGACCAGGTTGCAGTGCCACCCCCTTGGGCACGATCCAGAGGTGGTTTCTGATTAAAACAGCTGTCCTAGCTGTGGGTTTAATTCTCATTGAGTCTGTGGAGCACACAGCGCCGGGACACCATCAGGTCCCATGGATGCTGTGGTTTTGCTTTGAGAGAGCAGTTCTCACTTGCTGAGGATGTTTGGGCTGTAATTCATCTGGCAGGACATCTTCCTTTGGGGAGGGGAGGAACAGCACTGAACCTGTCAGCCAGTATGTTGGCAATGTCCGGTAGGGATCAGTAATCTTCACATCATTTTGAACTAAGTTCTGAGTATATCTGGAAAGCCCCAGGTTTTCACATAGCTAAAGAAGGCCTTAAGATTCGTCTTTCTTTGAGTCTTTAGCTATTTTCTTCTAAAATTTGTTTTGGGATGATCAAGAGAGCTCTGCTTTTACTTATAGTGATCAAGGGTGTCTTACCTTAAGGATTTGGTTCATCTCAGCAGTAGCTTCCTTCCTTGGTTGTAGGAGTTTGTTTATGGCTGGTCCACCTGTGACTGGACGCTTGCCTTGGTGTACAGAGTCTTGTTTTGTTTTGGATTGCTTCATTCAGTGCAGTCCCGCAGGTGCTAGAAGGATTGGTAAGGATTCAGCTGCATGTGTACTGTTTCTCCCACGGCTCCTGGCCTTAAAGGAGACTCCACACTAGTCTTTAGAAGTGTGAAGTCGGCCGAGAAGTTCTTTATCAGGTCTTCTTTTATATTTCAGGTGGGTGGGATGAGGACCTCCAGAATGCAGATTAGTTTCAGGATCTGATCTCACCAGTGAGGGTATATCTTCGTGTTAACATTGTGCTCCCATGTTCGTGATGATGAGGCCTGGCATGTTATCCTCTTTGTGGGATGGAACGAAGCACTGTATTTGAGTTATGAATCTGGTAGAACTTGGCTAGTGTTTGGGCTGGAGCAGTGTTCCCAGTCTATATTAGGGTAGTTGAAGTCACCTAGGCAGGATGGTGTGTTTTGGTGATACATTTATCCCCCAGTGTTTCTGTGGAAGGCCATGTGAGGTTCTGAGTTTGTGAGGGTGGCCCAACATACAATTTGCAGGAGCAGTCTTTCTGCTCATGGTTAATTGCACCTGGATGGTCTCCTCATGCATCGCGGCGTTGCAACCAGTCTCGAGGTGTGGGAGTCCTTGATGAATATGGATACACCCCCTCCCTTTCTGGTATTGTCCTGATTTTGGGGCCTGAATGCATGATAAGGAGGTAAACCCGATAGTGCTGGGGTGCTCTCTTGTTTTGAACCAGGTTTCTGTCACAGCACAGACATCGACATGTTCTCCATACTGAGAAGGGCCCCTCGAAAGTGCATTTTGAGATTCAGACTCTTGTACTTGAGCAGCACACCTGGGTTTTTTTTCCTTTTCTGTTCTAGGGTGGTTGGTTTTAGAATTTGGATTCTTGGCTCAAAAAGGGCACTATGGGGGTGGCAAGAGCCTCACAATATCCTGTAATCCCAGGGGTGACAGGTGCAAGCCGCCCCTCATAAGAAGCGGAGCCATTCCAGCATGTCATCCCAGGCAGACAGATACTGGATCCCTTTGAATGACACCAGTGCTAGCTTCAATTGTTAAAGCTGATCATCTTATCTCTGTATTGTGGCATCATTCTTGGTGAAGGTAGGATACCACTGCAGGTTGTGGTCATACCTGCCTGGGCCACATAATCAGAGAGCCTCTACGTCTCTTTCATGTAGTCCAAGGAGGGTAATGCCTCAGGGTCGTGCCATTAACGCATGGACAATGACTGAGCTTCATTTGTACTGCTGTTGAGAGACCCGAGTGTTGCTTATGTGAAGTGGATTCTAGCACCTCCTATTGCGGCAGCTTTCTTACTGTGACCTTCTCCTACTCAGTCTGGTGAGCTGGACGTCATGTGTCTTGACCATGGGGTCACCAATGACCAGTGTGTCTCGACATTCTTGTTTGGCCTTAAGGGCTGTGGGACTGTTTGACACTCTGATCAGGAGGTCTTATGTGTTGCAGGTGATGTGGGTTCTGAGGTGGTGGTTGTTTAAGGTCTGCTTTGGTGGCCTCTGCTTGCCTTTGGTAGATTTTGATCAGATTCTATGCATGTCTTTGTGTGTTTATGTGTATGATTTGAGGTTGGTGATGGCAATGCGTGAGACCACCATAGTGTGTGTGGTAACCTTTCCTCCTCCCTGACTGGTCTTGCTAGTCCCATATTG
Source organism: Protopterus annectens (assembly GCF_019279795.1). Classification (NCBI taxonomy): domain Eukaryota; kingdom Metazoa; phylum Chordata; order Ceratodontiformes; family Protopteridae; genus Protopterus; species Protopterus annectens. Next base: position 1,298,579,247 of record NC_056739.1, read on the forward strand.
AGAGAGCTCCAGCCTCCAGTTTGGCTGTATAGGCTGCATCTCTCTATGTATTTGTGTTTCTGGTGGGAGGAGAGAGGTTGTTCGTGTACATGAGGCAATTGTAACATTGCCTCAATATTCCCAGGTTCTCCCAGCTGAGCAGGAGAATATCAGCAACTGACTCGATACGCTAGAAGGAAGAGACAAAAAAAACTGAAAGAAGCTGTGAACTGGCCTTAAACGACCAATAATAAACTACAAGTTGCTGGCTGAAACCTCACAAACTGGACCAGAAGCTCATCGCTCCTACTCCCCACTGGTAAAGCTAAGGGAACTTCCTCTGTTCCAAATTAGGGTAAAGATTCAACAGGAACTGCAAACAAAGCCCAGGATCAGCAAGCTCTGAAAACTGGACTATTCTAGCTTAGTACAAGGGAAACAAGAGATAATTTTTTTTTTTTCTTTTTTTTTTCAGAAAACAAGCAGAAACAGATACAGCAAACACTTATAGCCTGGTAACCGGCTATCACAGCTTCCGGGCTACAAACAATTTGCAATTTCAGTTACAGATTTTAAAAAGTAACAAATTGTCGCGCAAAACAGAATAAATGCAGAAAACAGTAACAATGTATCAGCAAGCACGCAAATACAGCTGCTAGATAAATAGCGGAAAGCCACAAAATTATACTTAACCAGGTAAAGCCGCTTAGCCTCTGGCTTGGATTACTCTGCTGAGAACTGGCCCAGGATTCACTAAACTACAAGTTGCTGGCTGAAACCTCACAAAACTGGACCAACAGGCAGCTCAATGCTTCCCTCCCACTGGTAAGCAAAGGAACTTCCCTCTGTTCCCAATTAGGCAAACATTCAGTAAGAGGAACTGCCAACAAAGCCCAGGGATCAGCAGCAAGCTCACAAAACTGGACTATTCCTGCTTAGTAAAGTGGGGGAAAACAAAGAGATATTTTTTTTTTTTGTTTTTTTTTTTTTGTTTTTCAGAAAGCAAGCGAAACAGATACAGTAAACACTTATAAATGCTACTCGTCATTTATCACAGCCTACAAACAATTTGCAACAGTTACCAAGATTTTAAAAGTAAGAAATTGAGAAACAAGTGCAAAAAGTAGAGATAAATGCAGAAAACGAAGTAACAATGTATCAGCAAGCAGGCCCGAGAAATACAGTTGCTTCTAGATAAATAGAAGTGGAAAGCCACAAAATTATGCTTAAATCAGGTAAAAATTGGCTTTTTAGCTCTCTGAAGCTTGGATTACTCTGCTGGCCACCAGGGATCTGTGCACAGTAAGGGCGGAAAGACAAGCCAAAAAGCAACAGTTTAGCTTTTTATATCAGGGGGCCAGAAGCATCAGACAAGGTATTATACCTGTAGGAGCAAGTGCTAGTTTAATGATAGAGAATAGTCTACTGGGAGTCAAGTAGAGATGATCTTTTATTATAGACACTGATTAGATCAGTAGTATAGTTCGAGGAAGGCAGCTTTAAGGGAAAATTTCAGAAGAGTGGAATTTAGGCAGCCCAAATAGTTTAAATTGCTTAACCGCCATTCTAGTGTGCAAAGGTAGCAGCTCTGTAACATTTTAAACTACAAGAAACGCTGCTTAGCCGCTTTTATATCAGGGGGCTAAAAGAAGCTAGAACTGGCCCAAACTACTCAATAAACCATAAGTTGCTGGTTGAAATTCTCACAAACTGGACCAACAGGCTCCAATGCTTCCCACTCCCACTGGTAAGTACAAGGAACTTCCTTCTTGTTCCAAATTAGGTAAAGATTCGTAGTAACAGAACTGCAAACAAAGCCCAGGATCAGCAAGCTCTGGAAACTGGACTATTCTAGCTTAGTAAGGCGGAAACAAGAGATATTTTTTTTTTTTTTCAAAGCTGGGCAGAAACAGATACAGTAAACACTTATAATGCTATAAATCGGCTATCACTAGGGAACTGGCCCAAAACAAAAAACACTTATAATGCTATAAATCGAAGTTATCACAGTTTCAAGGGCCAAAACAATAATTTGGGTAAATAGTTACAGATTTTAAAAGTAACAAAATGAGAAATGCGTGGAAAAATAGAAATAAATGCAGAAAACAGTAATAATGTATCAGTACACTAAAACAAGGACAAAGTAGATAAATAGAAGGGAAAGCCAAAAATTATACTTAACTGAAAAGTCGCTTTAGCTCTCTCTGAAGCCATCGCCCGGCCACCACGAGATCTGTGCTGAGTAGGGTACAAGCCAAAACGCGCCGCTTAGCTGCTTTTATATCAGGGCTGAAAGAAGCTAGAACCGGGCCCAAAACCACCAATAAACTACAAGTTGCCGGCTGAAACTCACAAAACTGGAACAGCAGCTCAATGCTTCCCCACCTCCCACTGGTAAGCAAGGAACTTCTCTGTTGCAAAGTTGCTGGCTGAAACCTCCTGAAAAAACTGGACCAACAGGCAGCTCAGTGCTTCCCACTCCCACTGAGAAGTAAGCAAAGGGAACTTCCCCTCTGTTCCCAAAATTAGGTAAAGATTCAGTAACAGGAACTGCAAACAAGCCAAGATGTAAGCTCTGGAAACTGGACTATTCACAAAAGCAGTAAAGAAGGAAAACAAGAGATATGTTTTTGTTTTTTTTTTTTTTTTTTAAGTAAACAAGCAGAAAAGAGATACAGTAAACACTTATAAATGCTATAAAATGGCTATCACAGCCTACACAAACAATTTACCTTAGTTACAGATTTAAAGTAACAAATTGAGAAACAAGTGCAAAACAGAATAAAATGCAGAAAAACAGTAACAATGTATCAGCAGAAATGAAATACAGTTGCTAGATAAATAAGTGGAAAACCACAAAAGATTATGCTTAAAATCAGGTAAAGTCGCTTTTTAGCTCTCTGAAGCTTGGATTACTCTGCTGGCCACCGAGGATCTGTGCTGAGTAGAGTACAAGCCAAAAGCAGCAGCGTTTAAGCGTTTTTTATGTCAGGGCTGAAAGCCAGAACTGGCCAAAAGCGGCCAGCCAAGCTACATTTGCTGGCTGAAGCACCGCAAAACTGGACCAACAGGCAGCTCCAATGCTTCCCACTCCACTGGCCAGCAAGGGGCACTCTCTTCCAGAATTGGTAAAGGATCGGTAACTTGGGGCACATAAACCAAAGCCCAGGGATCAGACAGAAGCTCACAAACTGGACTATTCTAGCTTAGTAGTGGAAAACAAAGAGATATTTTTTTTGTTTTTCAGAAAACAAAAGCAGAAACAGATACAGTAAACACTTATAAATGCTATAAATCAGCCTGCAGCCTACACAAACAATTTGCAGCAGTTGCTACTGGAATAATAAAACTGGACCAACAGTAGCTCAATGCTTCCACTCCCCACCAGGCTATGGAACTTCCTCTGTTCCAAATTAGGTAAAGACCGAAAGGTGAACCAAAACAAAGCCCAGGGACGCAAGGCCTGAAACTGGACTATTCTATTTAGTGGCGCGGAAACAAGAGATATTTTTCAGAAAACAAGCAGAAACAGATGCGCGAAAATTTTAAAAGTAACAAATTGAGAAACAAGTGCAAAAACAGAATTTGCAAAACAGTTGTTATCGCAACAAATTCGAGAAACGCGCAAAACAGAATAAATGCAGAATGCAGAAAAACAGTACCAAATGGGCATCAGCAAGCAGGCGGTACCAGTTGCTAGATAAATAGAAGTGAGCCACAAAATTATATCAATTCAGGTAAAGTCGCTTTTTAGCTCTCTGCTGGAAGTTTTGATTATTCTGCTTGGCTTTCACCACAAGGATTCAGCGAGTAGGTGTCGTTGCCAAAATGCGATTTAGCTTTTTTATATCAGGCTGAAAGAAGTTGTGAACCGGCCTAAACGCATCAATAAACTACAAGTTGCTGGCTGAAACCTTTCACAAACCAAATTCAACAGGGTATTCAATGCTTCCACTCCCACTGGTAGTTAAGGGAACTTCCTCTGTTCCAATTAGGTAAAGATTCAGTAACAGGAACTGGTAAACAAAGCCCAGGGATCAGCAAGTTCTGAAACTGACTATTCTGACAATGTCTAGCTTAAAGCGGGCTGCAAATACAGATATATTTTTTTTTTTTTTTTTTTTCAGAAACAAGCAGAAATAAGATACAGTAGTCACTTTTATAATGTTGGCAAATCGGCTATCACAGCTTACACAAATGAAAGTTGAAACAAGGTGAAAATTTAAAGTAAATAAATTGAGAAACAAGTGCAAAACAGAATAAATGCAGAAAAACAGTAACAATGTATCAACAAGCAAAGTAAATGGCGTTGCTAGATAATAGAAGCGGAAATACAAAATTATACTTAATCAGGAAGTCGCTTTTAGTTTCGAAGCTGGGATTATTTGCTGGCCACCACAAGGATTCAAAGGAGTAGATAAGCCAAAAACATGAAGGCGAGTATCAGGGCCGAAAGAAGCTATGAACCGGGCCCAAACGACTAATAAACTAAGGTTGCTGGCTGAAACCTCACAAAAACTGACCACCAGGCAGCTCATCGCTTCCCATTCACTCGGTAAGCAAGGAAACTCTCTGTTCCAAAATTAGGCAAAAGATTCAGTAACAGAACTGCAAACAAAGCCCAGTGGATCAGCAAGCTCTGGTAAACTGAATTATTCTAGCTTAGCATGTAAAACAAGAGATATTTTTTTTTTTTTTTTTTTTCAGAAACAAGCAGAAACACAGATACAGTAAACACTTATAGCTTTTTGGCTCCTCTGAAGCTTGGATTGCTCTGCTGGCCACCACGAGGGATCTGTGCTGAGTAGGTACAAAGCCAAAAGCAGCGTTTAGCGTTTTTATATCAGGGGGCTGAAAGAAGCTAGGAACTGAGCCCAAAGCGACCAATAAACTACAAAGTTGCTGGCTGGAAACCTCTCCACAAGAGCCTGGACCAACAGGCAGCTCCCAGTATACTTCCCACTCCCACTGGTAAGCAAGGGAACTTCCTCTGTTCCAAAGATTCAGTAACAGGAACTGCAAACAAAGCCCAGGGATCAGCAAGCTCTGAAACTGGACTATTCTAGCTTAGTAAAGTGGAAAACAAAGATGCTCGCTTTTTTAGCCTCTTGCGCTTGGATTTCATTCTGCCAGCCCACAAGGATCTGCTGAGAGACAAGCCAAAAACGCTGCTGGCGAATGCTTATATCAGGGGCTTGCGCGAAGCTAGAACTGGCCCAAAACGGTTCAATAAACTGGTTGCTGGCTGTCCTCACAAAACTGGACCAGGCAGCCTTAATGCTTCCCCATTCCACCGGTGGGGCAAGGAACTCTGTTCCAAATTAGGTATATCCAGTAACAGGAACTGCAATCAAAGCCCAGGGAGCAGCAAGCTCTGAAACTGACTATTCGCCGGCCATAAGGGAAACAGATATTTTTTTTTTTCAGAAAACAAGCAGAAACAGATACGCAAAATAAATCGGCTATTTTATTAAATCGCTAAAACAATTTGGACAATTTGGACAATTTGGCAAAGTTACACTTATAAATGCTATAAATGCATTTTATCACAGCCTACACACAAACAATTTGCAACAGTTTTGGATTTTAAAAGTAGCAGGTGAAGCTCAGTTGTGAATAAATGCAGAAGAAGCAGTAACAATGTATCCAGCAAACTTGAAGCTGAAATACAGTTGCTAGATAAATGGGGTGACACTAAAAATTATACTTAAATCAGGTAAGTTGCTTTTTGGCTCTCTCTAGGCTTGGATTCTCTGCTGAGACTACGAGGATCTGTGCTGAGTAGGTACAAGCCAAAAATCTGAGTTTAAGCGTTTTTATATCAGGGGCTGAAAGAAGCTAGGAACTGGCCCAAAGCGACCAATAAACTACAAGTTGCTGGCTGAAACCTCACAAGAAACTGGACCAACAGGCAGCTCAATGCTTCCCTCCCACTGGTGAGCAAGGGAACTTCCTCTATTCCAAATTAGGTAAAGATTCAGTAACGAGACTGCAAACAAAGCCCAGGGATGGCAAGCTCCTGAAACTGGACTATTCTAGCAAGTAAAAGTGGAAAACAAAGAATATTTTTTTTTTTTTTTTTTCAGAAAACAAGCAGGAAACAGATACAGTAAGCACTTATAAATGCTATAAATCGGCTATCACAGCCTACACGACAATTTACAGCAGTTACAGATTTTAAAGTAACACAAATTGAGGAAACGCAAAACAGAATAAATGCAGAAAAACAGTAATGGCACAAATCAAATACAGTTGCTAGGAATACAGACAGTGGAAAGCCACAAGCTAAAAATCATTTCAAAAATCAGGTAAAGTCGCTTTTTAGCTCTCTTTTGCTTGGATTATTTTGCTGGCCACCAACAGGATTCCACAGGATGATAGGTATTGGCCAAGCCAAAAAAAAGCAGCGTTTAAGCGTTTTATAGGGGGCTGCTAGAAGTTAGAACTGGCCCAAATCCACTCAATAAACTAACTACAAGTTGCTGACTGGACCCTCAACTGGACCAACAGGTTCAATGCTTCCCACCCCACCGGTGTTAAGGAACTCTCTGTTCCAAAATTAGGTAAAGATTCAGTAACAGGAACTGCAAACAAAGCCCAAACAAAGCCTGGGGAAACTGACCATTTCTAGCTTAGTAAGCATGGAAAACAAGAGATATTTTTTTTTTTCAGATTTCAGAAACAAGGTGAAACAGATGCAAAAACACTTATAAATGCTATAACCGGCTACAGCACACACATACTTTCAATAAAAGGTTACAAATTTATAAAGCGCTAACATTTACAACAGTTTACAGATTTTAAAAGTAACAAAAACAGTAACAATGTATCAGCAAGCAGGCGAAATACAGTTATGATAAACAGAAGTGGAAAGTCACAAAAAATTATACTTAAATCAGGTAGTCGCTTTTTTTTAGCTCTCTGAAGCTTGATTACTCTGTTGGCCACCACGAGGATCTGTGCTGAGTATACAAGCCAAAAAAATGCTATTAGCATTTTTTATATCAGGGGCTGAAAGAAGCTAGAACTGGCCCAAACCACCACTAAACTATGTTGCTGGCTGAAACCTCACAAAACTGGCCCAACAGGTGGCCTCACGCTTCCCACTCCCACTGGTAAGCAAGGGAACTTCCTCTGTTCCAAATTAGGTAAAGATTCAGTAACAGGAATCCTCGCAAACAAAGCCTAGGATCAGCAAGCTCTGAAAACTGACTATTCTAGCTTAGTGTTGCGGAAAACAAGAGATATTTTTTTTTGTTTTTTTTTTGTTTTTTTCAGAAAACAAGTGAGAAACAGACACAGTAAACACTTATAAATGCTATAACGCTATCATGGTGCTCACACAAACAACAATTTGCAAAAGTTACAGATTTTAAAAAGCAACAAATTGAGAAACAAGTGCAAAACAGAATAAATGCAGAAAAACAACAATGTAACAATGTATCAGGAAGCAAAGTGAAATACAGTACATATAGTGCTAGATAAAATAGAAGTGGAAAGAAGTGGAAGACCACAAAAATTATACTTAAATCAGGTAAAGTCGCTTTTTTTTAGCCTCTGAAGCTTGGATTACTTGCTGGCCACCACGAGGATCTGTGTCGCTTTTTAGCTCTCTGAAGCTTGGATTACTCTGGTTACACCAAGCAATTCAGCGAGAGAGAAGCCAAAAACGCTTAGCCGCTTTTTTATATCAGGGGCTGGAAAGAAGAACCTGGGCCTAAAACTAATTAATAAAATCAAGTTGCTGGCTGAAACCTCACAAACTGGACCAACAGGCAGCTTCATCACTCTATCTCACTGGTAAGCAGGAACTCTTGTTCCAAATTAGGTAAAGATTCAGCAAGAGGAATCCGCAAACAAAGCCCAGGGATCAGTAAAGCTCTGGAACGACTATTCTAGCTTGTAAGCGGAAAACAAGAGATATTACAGAAACAAGCAGAAACAGATGATGCGCAGCAACATGAGAATGCTATAAATCGGCTATCATGAAGCCTACACAAAGAATCGGTAAATAAAGCGGCGATTTTAAAGTAACAAATTGAGTAAAAACAAGTGCAAAACAGAATAAATGCAGAAAACAGAATAAATACTAAAGCAGGCTTAAATACAGTTGTTAGATAAATAAATGGCTTCGCCAAAAATCGAGGCTCAACAGGTGTTTTAGCTTCCTCTGTTTATCATTTCCGCGGCCACCACGGATCTGAAGCCATAGGTAAGTCAAAAAACGCTGCGGCTTAGCATTTTTTATAATCAGGGCTGAAAATATTAGAACTGGCCCAAAACGACTCAATAAATCCATATTGCCATTGAACCCTACAAACTGGACCGAAGAGGTAGCTCATCATTCCCACTCCCATTGGTATGCGAACTCTTGTTCCAAATTGTAAAGATTCGCCAGTAACTTTTTGGCTCTCTGAAGCTTGGATTACTCTGCTAGCCACCACGAGGATCTGTGCTGAGTATGCAAAGAAAGTTTTAGACCAGTAAGTCTGAAACTGGACTATTCTAGCTTTTTAGTAGCATGGGCAAGAGCAGCGCACGCGCTATAAGCGTAATCAACAATGTATCAGCAAGCAGGCTTAAAATACAGTTGCTAGATAAATAGAAGTGGAAAGCCACAAAATTATACTTAAATCAGGTAAAGTCGCTTTTTAGCTCTGAAGCTTGATTACTCTGCTGGCCACCACGAGATCTGTGCTGAGTAGGTACAAAGCCAAAAACGCCATGAAGCATTTTTATATCAGGGGAAAGAAGCAGGAACTGGCCCAAAAACGACCACTAAACTAAATTGCTATCACAGCCTACATAAAACAATTTGGTAAACAGTTACAGATTTTAAAAGTAACAAATTGAGAAACAAGTGCAAAAAACAGAATAAATGCAGAAAAACAGTAACAATGTATCAGCAAGCAGGCGAAATACAGGTTACAGATAAATAGAAGCGGAAAGCCACAAAATTATACTTAAATCAGGTGAAGTCGCTTTTAGCTCTCTGAGCTTGGATTACTCTGCTTGGCCACCACCAGCGCGATCTGGTGCTGAGTAAGTACAAGCCAAAAAACGCGACGATTTAGCTGCTTTTATATCAGGGGCCAAAGAAGCTAGAACTGGCCAAAACGACCAATAAACTAAGTTGCTGGCTGAAACTCACACAAAACTGGACCAACAGGCAGCTCAATGCTTCCCCTACTCCCACTGGTAAAGGCAAGGAACTTCCTCTGTTCCAAATTAGGTAAAGATTCAGTAACAGGAACTGCAAACAAAGCCCAGGGATCAGCAAGCTCTGAAACTGGACTATTCTAGCTTAGTAAGGCGGGAAAACAAGATATTTTTTTTTTTTTTTTTTTTCAGAAAACAAGCAGAAACAGATACAGTAAACACTTATAAATGCTATAAATCGGCTATCACAGCCTACACAAACAATTTGCAACAGTTACAGATTTTAAAAGTAACAAATTGAGAAACAAGTGCAAAAACAGAATAAATGCAGAAAAACAGTAACAATGTATCAGCAAGCAGGCGAAATACAGTTGCTAGATAAATAGAAGTGGAAAAGCCACAAAAATTATATACTTAAATCAGGTAAAGTCGCTTTTAGCTCTCTGAAGCTTGGATTACTCTGCTGGCCACCACAAGGATCTGCTGCTGAGTAGGTACAAGCCAAAAAATGCGACTTAGCGTTTTTATATCAGGGGCTGAAGCTAGGAACTGGCCCAAACGACTAATAAACTACAAGTTACTGGCTGAAACCTCACAAAACTGGACCAACAGGCAGCTCAATGCTTCCACTCCCACTGGTAAGCAAGGGAACCTCCTCTGTTCCAAATTAGGTAAAGATTCAGTAACAGGAACTGCAAACAAAGCCCAGGGATCAGCTCTGAAACTGGACTATTCTAGCTTAGTAAGGCGGAAAACAAGAGGATATTTTTTTTTTTTTCAGAAACAAGCAGAAACAGATACAGTAAACACTTATAAATGCTATAAATCGGCTATCACAGCCTACACAAACAATTTGCAACAGTTACAGATTTTAAAAGTAACAAATTGAGAAACAAGTGCAAAAACAGAATAAATGCAGAAAAACAGTAACAATGTATCACAAAGCAGGGAAATACAGTTGCTAGATAAATAGAAGTGGAAAGCCACACAAATTATACTTAAATCAGGTAAAGTCGCTTTTTTAGCTCTCTGAAGCTTGGATTACTCTGCTGGCCACCACGAGGATCTGTGCTGAGTAGGTACAAGCCAAAAACTGGCTTAGCGTTTTTTATATCACGGGCTGAAAGAAGCTAGGAACTGGCCCAAAACCACCAATAAACTACAAGTTGCTGGCTGAAAACTCACAAAACTGGACCAACAGGCAGCTCAATGCTTCCCACCACTGGTAAGCAGGGAACTTCCTCTGTTCCAAATTAGGTAAAGATTCAGTAACAGGAACTGCAAACAAAGCCCAGGGATCAGCAAGCTCTGAAACTGGACTATTCTAGCTTAGTAAGGCGGGAAAACAAGAGATATTTTTTTTTTTTTTTTTTTTTTCAGAAAACAAGCAGAAACAGATACAGTAAACACTTATAAATGCTATAAATCGGCTATCACAGCCTACACAAACAATTTGCAACAGTTACAGATTTTAAAAGTAACAAATTGAGAAACAAGTGCAAAAAACAGAATAAATGCAGAAAAACAGTAACAATGTATCAGCAAGCAGACGAAATACAGTTGCTAGATAAATAGAAGTGGAAAGCCACATAAATTATACTTAAATCAGGTAAAGTCGCTTTTTTAGCTCTCTGAAGCTTGGATTACTCTGCTGGCCACCACGAGGATCTGTGCTGAGTAGGTACAAGCCAAAAACGCAGCGCTTAGCGTTTTTATATCAGGGGGCTGAAAGAAGCTAGGAACTGGCCCAAAACGACCAATAAACTACAAGTTGCTGGCTGAAACCTCAAAAAACTGGACCAACAGGCAGCTCAATGCTTCCCATTCCCACTGGTAAGCAAGGGAACTTCCTCTGTTCCAAATTAGGTAAAGATTCAGTAACAGGAACTGCAAACAAAGCTCAGGGATCAGCAAGCTCTGAAACTGGACTATTCTAGCTTAGTAAGGCGGGAAAACAAGAGATATTTTTTTTTTTTTTTTCAGAAAACAAGCAGAAACAGATACAGTAAACACTTATAAATGCTATAAATCGGCTATCACAGCCTACACAAACAATTTGCAAAAGTTACAGATTTTAAAAGTAACAAATTGAGAAACAAGTGCAAAAACAGAATAAATGCAGAAAAACAGTAACAATGTATCAGCAAGCAGGCGAAATACAGTTGCTAGATAAATAGAAGTGAAAAGCCACAAAAATTATACTTAAATCAGGTAAAGTCGCTTTTTTAGCTCTCTGAAGCTTGGATTACTCTGCTGGCCACCACGAGGATCTGTGCTGAGTAGGTACAAGCCAAAAAACGCGCGTTTAGCATTTTTTTATATCAGGGGCTGAAATAAGCTAGGAACTGGCCCAAAACGACCAATAAACTACAAGTTGCTGGCTGAAACCTCACAAAACTGGACCAACAGGCAGCTCAATGCTTCCCACTCCCATTGGTAAGCAAGGGAACTTCCTCTGTTCCAAATTAGGTAAAGATTCAGTAACAGGAACTGCAAACAAAGCCCAGGGATCAGCAAGCTCTGAAACTGGACTATTCTAGCTTAGTAAGGCGGGAAAACAAGATATATATATATTTTTTTTTTTCAGAAAACAAGCAGAAACAGATACAGTAAACACTTATAAATGCTATAAATCGGCTATCACAGCCTACACAAACAATTTGCAAAAGTTACAGATTTTAAAAGTAACAAATTGAGAAACAAGTGCAAAAACAGAATAAATGCAGAAAAACAGTAACAATGTATCAGCAAGCAGGCGAAATACAGTTGCTAGATAAATAGAAGTGGAAAGCCACAAAAATTATACTTAAATCAGGTAAAGTCGCTTTTTTAGCTCTCTGAAGCTTGGATTACTCTGCTGGCCACCACGAGGATCTGTGCTGAGTAGGTACAAGCCAAAAAACGCTGCTTAGCATTTTTTATCAGGGGCTGAAAGAAGCTAGAACTGGCCCAAAACCACCACTAAACTACAAGTTGCTGGCTGAAACCTCACAAAACTGGACCAACAGGCAGCTCAATGCTTCCCACTCCCACTGGTAAGCAAAGGAACTTCCTCTGTTCCAAATTAGGTAAAGATTCAGTAACAGGAACTGCAAACAAAGCCCAGGGATCAGCAAGCTCTGAAACTGGACTATTCTAGCTTAGTAAGGCGGGAAAACAAGAGATATTTTTTTTTTTTTTTTGTTTTTTTTTTCAGAAAACAAGCAGAAACAGATACAGTAAACACTTATAAATGCTATAAATCGGCTATCACAGCCTACACAAACAATTTGCAACAGTTACAGATTTTAAAAGTAACAAATTGAGAAACAAGTGCAAAAACAGAATAAATGCAGAAAAACAGTAACAATGTATCAGCAAGCAGGCGAAATACAGTTGCTAGATAAATAGAAGTGGAAAGCCACAAAATTATACTTAAATCAGGTAAAGTCGCTTTTTTAGCTCTCTGAAGCTTGATTACTCTGCTGGCCACCACTCTGCTGGAGGATCTGTGCTGAGTAGGTACAAGCCAAAACGCTGGCAATTTAGCATTTTTATATCAGGGGCTGAAAGAAGCTAGAACTGCCCAAAAACGTAATTAACCAATAAACTAGTTGCTGGCTGAAACCTCACAAAACTGGACCAACAGGCAGCTCAATGCTTCCCTCAATGCTTCCCACTCCCACTGGTAAGCAAGGGAACTTCCTCTGTTCCAAATTAGGTAAAGATTCAGTAACAGCAACTGCAAACAAAGCCCAGCGATCAGCAAGCTCTGAAACTGGACTATTCTAGCTTAGTAAGGCGGGAAAACAAGAGATATTTTTTTTTTTTTTTTTTCAGAAAACAAGCAGAAACAGATACAGTAAACACTTATAAATGCTATAAATCAGCTATCACAGCCTACACAAACAATTTGCAACAGTTACAGATTTTAAAAGTAACAAATTGAGAAACAAGTGCAAAAACAGAATAAATGCAGAAAAACAGTAACAATGTATCAGCAAGCAGGCGAAATACAGTTGCTAGATAAATAGAAGTGGAAAGCCACAAAAATTATACTTAAATCAGGTAAAGTCGCTTTTTTAGCTCTCTGAAGCTTGGATTACTCTGCTGGCCACCACGAGGATCTGTGCTGAGTAGGTACAAGCCAAAAAGCGCCCGCTGTTTATATCAGGGGGCTGAAAGAAGCTAGGAACTGGCCCAAACGACCAATAAACTACAAGTTGCTGGCTGAAACCTCACAAAACTGGACCAACAGGCAGCTCAATGCTTCCCACTCCCACTGGTAAGCAAGGGAACTTCCTCTGTTCCAAATTAGGTAAAGATTCAGTAACAGGAACTGCAAACAAAGCCCAGGGATCAGCAAGCTCTGAAACTGGACTATTCTAGCTTAGTAAGGCGGAAAACAAGAGATTTTTTTTTTTTTTTTCAGAAAACAAGCAGAAACAGATACAGTAAACACTTATAAATGCTATAAATCGGCTATCACAGCCTACACAAACAATTTGCAACAGTTACAGATTTTAAAAGTAACAAATTGAGAAACAAGTGCAAAAACAGAATAAATGCAGAAAAACAGTAACAATGTATCAGCAAGCAGGCGAAATACACTTGCTAGATAAATAGAACTGGAAAGCCACAAAAATTATACTTAAATGAGGTAAAGTCGCTTTTTTACCTCTCTGAAGCTTGGATTACTCTGCTGGACACCACGAGGATCTGTGCTGAGTAGGTACAAGCCAAAAAATCCGAGTTTAGCGTCTTTTATACCAGGGGGCTGAAAGAAGCTAGGAACTTGCCCAAAACGACCAATAAACTACAAGTTGCTGGCTGAAACCTCACAAACTGGACCAACAGGCAGCTCAATGCTTCCCACTCCCACTGGTAAGCAAGGGAACTTCCTCTGTTCCAAATTAGGTAAAGATTCAGTAACAGGAACTGCAAACAAAGCCCAGGGATCAGCAAGCTCTGAAACTGGACTATTCTAGCTTAGTAAGGCGGGAAACAAGCAGAAACAGATACAGTAAACACTTATAAATGCTATAAATCGGCTATCACAGCCTACACAAACAATTTGCAACAGTTACAGATTTTAAAAGTAACAAATTGAGAAACAAGTGCAAAACAGAATAAATGCAGAAAAACAGTAACAATGTATCAGCAAGCAGGCGAAATACAGTTGCTAGATAAATAGAAGTGGAAAGCCACAAAATTATACTTAAATCAGGTAAAGTCGCTTTTTAGCTCTCTGAAGCTTGGATTACTCTGCTGGCCACCACGAGGATCTGTGCTGAGTAGGTACAAGCCAAAAAATGCGCTGAGTTTGCGTTTTTATATCAGGGGCTAAAAGAAGCTAGGAACTGGCCCAAAACGACCAATAAACTACAAGTTGCTGGCTGAAACCTCACAAAACTGGACCAACAGGCAGCTCAATGCTTCCCACTCCCACTGGTAAGCAAGGGAACTTCCTCTGTTCCAAATTAGGTAAAGATTCAGTAACAGGAACTGCAAACAAAGCCCAGGGATCATCAAGCTCTGAAACTGGACTATTCTAGCTTAGTAAGGCAGGAAAACAAGAGATATTTTTTTTTTGTTTTTTTTTTTCAGAAAACAAGCAGAAACAGATACAGTAAACACTTATAAATGCTATAAATCGGCTATCACAGCCTACACAAACAATTTACAACAGTTACAGATTTTAAAAGTAACAAATTGAGAAACAAGTGCAAAACAGAATAAATGCAGAAAAACAGTAACAATGTATCAGGAAGAAGTAAATACAGTTGCTAGATAAATAGAAGTGGAAAGCCACAAAAATTATACTTAAATCAGGTAAAGTCGCTTTTTTAGCTCTCTGAAGCTTGGATTACTCTGCTGGCCACCACGAGGATCTGTGCTGAGTAGGTACAAGCCAAAAAACACGCATTTAGCGTTTTTTATATCAGGGGGCTGAAAGAAGCTAGGAACTGGCCCACACCGACCAATAAACTACAAGTTGCTGGCTGAAACCTCACAAAACTGGACCAACAGGCAGCTCAATGCTTCCCACTCCCACTGGTAAGCAAGGGAACTTCCTCTGTTCCAAATTAGGTAAAGATTCAGTAACAGGAACTGCAAACAAAGCCCAGGGATCAGCAAGCTCTGAAACTGGACTATTCTAGCTTAGTAAGGCAGGAAAACAAGAGATATTTTTTTTGTTTTTTTTTTCAGAAAACAAGCAGAAACAGATACAGTAAACACTTATAAATGCTATAAATCGGCTATCACAGCCTACACAAAAAAATTTGCAACAGTTACAGATTTTAAAAGTAACAAATTGAGAAACAAGTGCAAAAACAGAATAAATGCAGAAAAACAGTAACAATGTATCAGGAAGCAGGCGAAATACAGTTGCTAGAATAATAGTGAGAAAAAGTTCACAAAATTATTATTAACCAGGTAATCAGGCTTTTTAGCTCTCTGAAGCTCTCTGGAAGTGGCTACCACGAGGATCTGTGCTGAGTAGTGAGCAAGCCAAAACGCGCATTTAGCGCTTTTATGTTTTTTTTTTCAGGAAAAACAAGAAACAGATACAGTAAACACTTATAATGCTAGTAAATCGGCTATCTACACAAACAATTTGGCAATTTGGTAAATTTTTAAAGATTTTAAAAGTAACAAATTATGAAACAAGTGCAATACAGAATAAATGAAACAGTAACAATGTGAGCAAGCAGGCGAAATACAGTTGCTAGATAAATAGAAGTGGAAAGCCACAAAATTATACCTAAATCAGGTAAAGTCGCTTTCTAAGCTCCCTGAACGCTGGATTACTCTGCTGCCCACCACGAGGCTCTGTGCTGTGTAGGTACAAGCCAAAAAGGCGTTTGGCGTTTTTATATCAGGGGCTGAAAGAAGCTAGGAACTGGCCAAAAACGACCACTAAACTACAAGTTGCTGGCTGAAACCTCACAAAACTGGACCAACAGGCAGCTCAATGCTTCCCACTCCCACTGGTAAGCAAGGGAACTTCCTCTGTTCCAAATTAGGTAAAGATTCAGTAACAGGAACTGCAAACAAAGCCCAGGGATCAGCAAGCTCTGAAACTGGACTATTCTAGCTTAGTAGGGCGGGAAAACAAGAGATATTTTTTGTTTTTTTTTTTTCAGAAAACAAGCAGAAACAGATACAGTAAACACTTATAAATGCTATAAATCGGCTATCACAGCCTACACAAACAATTTGCAACAGTTACAGATTTTAAAAGTAACAAATTGAGAAACAAGTGCAAAAACAGAATAAATGCAGAAAAACAGTAACAATGTATCAGCAAGCAGGCGAAATACAGTTGCTAGATAAATAGAAGTGGAAAGCCACAAAAATTATACTTAAATCAGGTAAAGTCGCTTTTTTAGCTCTCTGAAGCTTGGATTACTCTGCTGGCCACCACGAGGATCTGTGCTGAGTAGGTACAAGCCAAAAAACGCGTTTAGCGATTATATCAGGGGGCTGAAAGAAGCTAGGAACTGGCCCAAAACGACCAATAAACTACAAGTTGCTGGCTGAAACCTCACAAAACTGGACCAACAGGCAGCTCAATGCTTCCCACTCCCACTGGTAAGCAAGGGAACTTCCTCTGTTCCAAATTAGGTAAAGATTCAGTAACAGGAACTGCAAACAAAGCCCAGGGATCAGCAAGCTCTGAAACTGGACTATTCTAGCTTAGTAAGGCAGGAAAACAAGAGATATTTTTTTTTTTTTTGTTTTTTTTTTTCAGAAAACAAGCAGAAACAGATACAGTAAACACTTATAAATGCTATAAATCGGCTATCACAGCCTACACAAACAATTTGCAACAGTTACAGATTTTAAAAGTAACAAATTGAGAAACAAGTGCAAAAACAGAATAAATGCAGAAAAACAGTAACAATGTATCAGCAAGCAGGCGAAATACAGTTGCTAGATAAATAGAAGTGGAAAGCCACAAAAATTATACTTAAATCAGGTAAAGTCGCTTTTTTAGCTCTCTGAAGCTTGGATTACTCTGCTGGCCACCACGAGGATCTGTGCTGAGTAGGTACAAGCCAAAAAACGCGCATTTAGCGTTTTTTATATCAGGGGGCTGAAAGAAGCTAGGAACTGGCCCAAAACGACCAATAAACTACAAGTTGCTGGCTGAAACCTCACAAAACTGGACCAACAGGCAGCTCAATGCTTCCCACTCCCACTGGTAAGCAAGGGAACTTCCTCTGTTCCAAATTAGGTAAAGATTCAGTAACAGGAACTGCAAACAAAGCCCAGGGATCAGCAAGCTCTGAAACTGGACTATTCTAGCTTAGTAAGGCGGGAAAACAAGAGATATTTTTTTGGTTTTTTTTTTTCAGAAAACAAGCAGAAACAGATACAGTAAACACTTATAAATGCTATAAATCGGCTATCACAGCCTACACAAACAATTTGCAACAGTTACAGATTTTAAAAGTAACAAATTGAGAAACAAGTGCAAAAACAGAATAAATGCAGAAAAACAGTAACAATGTATCAGCAAGCAGGCGAAATACAGTTGCTAGATAAATAGAAGTGGAAAGCCACAAAATTATACTTAAATCAGGTAAAGTCGCTTTTTTAGCTCTCTGAAGCTTGGATTACTCTGCTGGCCACCACGAGGATCTGTGCTGAGTAGGTACAAGCCAAAAAATCTTGCGCTTAGCGTTTTTTATATCAGGGGGCTGAAAGAAGCTAGGAACTGGCCCAAAACGACCAATAAACTACAAGTTGCTGGCTGAAACCTCACAAAACTGGACCAACAGGCAGCTCAATGCTTCCCACTCCCACTGGTAAGCAAGGGAACTTCCTCTGTTCCAAATTAGGTAAAGATTCAGTAACAGGAACTGCAAACAAATCCCAGGGATCAGCAAGCTCTGAAACTGGACTATTCTAGCTTAGTAAGGCGGAAAACAAGAGATATTTTTTTTTTTTTTTTCAGAAAACAAGCAGAAACAGATACAGTAAACACTTATAAATGCTATAAATCGGCTATCACAGCCTACACAAACAATTTGCAACAGTTACAGATTTTAAAAGTAACAAATTGAGAAACAAGTGCAAAAACAGAATAAATGCAGAAAAACAGTAACAATGTATCAGCAAGCAGGCGAAATACAGTTGCTAGATAAATAGAAGTGGAAAGCCACAAAAATTATACTTAAATCAGGTAAAGTCGCTTTTTTAGCTCTCTGAAGCTTGGATTACTCTGCTGGCCACCACGAGGATCTGTGCTGAGTAGGTACAAGCCAAAAAACGCGCGTTTAGCGTTTTTATATCAGGGGGCTGAAAGAAGCTAGGAACTGGCCCAAAACGACCAATAAACTACAAGTTGCTGGCTGAAACCTCACAAAACTGGACCAACAGGCAGCTCAATGCTTCCCACTCCCACTGGTAAGCAAGGGAACTTCCTCTGTTCCAAATTAGGTAAAGATTCAGTAACAGGAACTGCAAACAAAGCCCAGGGATCAGCAAGCTCTGAAACTGGACTATTCTAGCTTAGTAAGGCGGGAAAACAAGAGATATTTTTTTTTTTTTTCAGAAAACAAGCAGAAACAGATACAGTAAACACTTATAAATGCTATAAATCGGCTATCACAGCCTACACAAACAATTTGCAACAGTTACAGATTTTAAAAGTAACAAATTGAGAAACAAGTGCAAAAACAGAATAAATGCAGAAAAACAGTAACAATGTATCAGCAAACAGGCGAAATACAGTTGCTAGATAAATAGAAGTGGAAAGCCACAAAAATTATACTTAAATCAGGTAAAGTCGCTTTTTTAGCTCTCTGAAGCTTGGATTACTCTGCTGGCCACCACGAGGATCTGTGCTGAGTAGGTACAAGCCAAAAAACGCACGTTTAGCGTTTTTTATATCAGGGGGCTGAAAGAAGCTAGGAACTGGTCCAAAACGACCACTAAACTACAAGTTGCTGGCTGAAACCTCACAAAACTGGACCAACAGGCAGCTCAATGCTTCCCACTCCCACTGGTAAGCAAGGGAACTTCCTCTGTTCCAAATTAGGTAAAGATTCAGTAACAGGAACTGCAAACAAAGCCCAGGGATCAGCAAGCTCTGAAACTGGACTATTCTAGCTTAGTAAGGCAGGAAAACAAGAGATTTTTTTTTTTTTTTTTTTTCAGAAAACAAGCAGAAACAGATACAGTAAACACTTATAAATGCTATAAATCGGCTATCACAGCCTACACAAACAATTTGCAACAGTTACAGATTTTAAAAGTAACAAATTGAGAAACAAGTGCAAAAACAGAATAAATGCAGAAAAACAGTAACAATGTATCAGCAAGCAGGCGAAATACAGTTGCTAGATAAATAGAAGTGGAAAGCCACAAAAATTATACTTAAATCAGGTAAAGTCGCTTTTTTAGCTCTCTGAAGCTTGGATTACTCTGCTGGCCACCACGAGGATCTGTGCTGAGTAGGTACAAGCCAAAAAACACGCGTTTAGCATTTTTTATATCAGGGGGCTGAAAGAAGCTAGGAACTGGCCCAAAACGACCAATAAACTACAAGTTGCTGGCTGAAACCTCACAAAACTGGACCAACAGGCAGCTCAATGCTTCCCACTCCCACTGGTAAGCAAGGGAACTTCCTCTGTTCCAAATTAGGTAAAGATTCAGTAACAGGAACTGCAAACAGGAACTGATAACAGATTTGTTGTGCTTTACTAATGAGTAAGAGTCTCTGTTGCAATCCCAGTCAGGTTTAGCAAAAGATTTGCTAAAGGTTTAACATACCATTCTGAAGCTTAGTCTTACTAGAAAATATTTCATTT
The DNA here is from genome assembly GCF_019279795.1 of Protopterus annectens. Classification (NCBI taxonomy): domain Eukaryota; kingdom Metazoa; phylum Chordata; order Ceratodontiformes; family Protopteridae; genus Protopterus; species Protopterus annectens. The sequence continues at coordinate 1,298,599,187 of NC_056739.1, forward strand.
TACTCTATCAAACAGATCAAACAAACATCAGAAAGAATTTGAACATTTTCAGTCCTTTATGATAACGGGCGTATTTAAGAGAGACTTCTGCAAAAAACATACTGTCTCCATTTTAATCAAAGGGGAGTGAAAATCTAAAACAAGGATTTTTAGATATGCTGAAAATTGAATAAATCCCTTAGCATACCTGTTTAGAAAGATATACCTTTATGTATGAGATTCTTAGTTTTAATTTATGAAACATGGCTTGCACCAATAACGGAGCTGTTTTTGTAGTGATCTGAAATAGATAAGGGCATTATGACCCTTAGAGGAAGACAGAAATACTTGTGATTTATAATTATAAACTACCCTTTATCTTTTGCCTGCAAAGTTTATTTAAACACATACAAGGATTTTTGCATTACCAAATAAAATTGGTTATATAATTATTGATTGCTGTAAACCATGCTCCAGAGACTCTGGGAATTGCATTATACAGAAGGAAAACATTCATGAAAAATATTCTTTTTAGCGACTAAGGACTTTGTTATATTAAATTTGAATTTAGACCGTGACATTAACTCTTATTTTATTATACTATACTTATGTGAGGAAAGTGTACATGAATCTAGCCTGTACTTGACTTCATAATATTTAAGCTTTTGTAACAATATACTATTTTGGAGACAAACTCATTGCACCCACCAACATCCACAGATCCATAGATGTGTAAGTAAATAGTATTGATTTGTCTACATTTAACTAGTAGTCTGAAGCTTTACTACAGTTATTTATTGCCTTTAACACTATTGGTATGGCATGTTCAGAGTTACTAATGTAAAACAGGATATCACAGGTAAATAACACAGTATTATTCACAACATGTATCCCTATGCTTAAGAGTACATATGATATAGTAAAAGAGGAGCTAAAGGGATAAAATAAAAATGCAAGGGGAAAGGGGTTCTGATTAGAACATTGATAGATGGGTAATAATAATATAAGAAATAATAATAATGATGCTAATCATACCCATTTAGTAACATGGTAAGACCACTGGACACACAGTCCTTTTTCTGGAGTGACCAAGGGTCACACAAAAGGCAAATCATATACCACATGAATTACATCTCACTGTCTTAACCCTCTACACCAACTGCCAGGTACACTGACCCACCTTACTTTATTGTGAGTAGATGACTCATGAAAAACAATTAGTAGTATTTATATCCATATCTATCTATACATCATTCTCTCTCTCTCTCTATATATATATATACATATATATATATATATATATATATATATATATATATATATATATCTATAGGGAAATCACACTTCTTCAGAATTTCATATAGGAAAGGGATATGAACCCTGTCCAAAGTGTTATTTGAATCAAGTATAAAAACAACCTAAATGTCTTTGATTTTGATTATGATATAACAGTAATTCTTTACATGTATAGGTTTCTACAGCTGAAGTTTATTTGTGGTTACTTTAAATAGTACCCATCTTCTATCAAGCCATCAGTTCTTATTAAGGACATTGTGAAAGTGGACTTTAATAATTTACAGTATGTCTTCATTAGCATCCATTTCCTTTGGCAACACATGATTAAATTTCCAGTTTATCCAGGATTTCATGTCAGTTGAAGATTTAACTTGAACTGTACTAATTAATGATCTGAAAAAAAAACTAGGTAATGTTTTGTGCTCCAAATCACTATTACTTCATAACATGGAAAGAATGGAAAAAAAAATTTCTAGACCACGTTTATGTTGAGGAGAAAAGAAAGTGTAATCGCTAACTATAAAGACTGGAAGTCTGTATAGATAAGCAAATTGTTTACATACAACAGATCATTACGGAATATTAAGAGTAGAACTCAGGATGTGGTATTTTTATCTAAGAATAATTTGCTTTTCATAACAATAAATAATTTATTTTTATCTTCCCAGGACAATTTATTGCATATTTCCTAAACTCTAACCACAGAAATTTCTGTGAACAATGAAAAAGACATGTCAGATCAAGGACAGATTCACTACCATCAGTTCTGCTAACACACTGTTAACTGAAAATGCTGGTTTGTAAAGTTAACCTGCAGTTTCATTTAACTAGCATGATATACTATATTCTTCAAGGCATAATCTAATCTTCACATACCACTTTACAACAACTAATATATTTAATGATAAGGTTGTCTCATTAGTAAGGAAAGAAGAATATAGCTGTGATGAAGCTGTTTAAGCACAAGACAGCTAAAAACAGATATCAAGTGTAAGGAATACAGTGATTATGCTCCAAAATTGGGAAAAAGAAAAGCTAGTTCAGTGCTACTCTAGCTTTTAATAACAGAACTTAGAAATATGCTTAATGATTGTTAAACATCTTTATCATGTCTCACTAGGCAGTATGTACTGTGAAAGCCAGCCGAGAAATGACAGTGGCAGAAGTAAAAACAGCTTTGTTTCAGCCTGATGTGTTTGCCTCAAGCTGCCCCTGAGTCCCTCTGATATTTGTGGCCTGTCCATAGTAAATGTGTCAGTCAAAATTCCAGAAACAGAGTTTCACAGTTCATGTTGTTCAGAAATGCATATATTGATGAATAATGTGTCATTCTATTAGAATTGTAGGTGAATCCTTTGTCCTGACCACAAATGGTAAAAAATAAACTGATAATGGCTCTGCTACTGTCTTGACACTGGTTGCTAAGGGTAAAACACCTTGCACTTTTTTCAGTAACTGGAAGTACATGGAGCAAATAAAGTTCCAAGCACTGCAAACAATTTATAACTGAATCTCTGATCGTAACCTTTAATTGTGTGTTCTAGATATTGATGACAAATTCACCTCTTGAGTGAATTTCTTGTTATCCATGTCTTGAATACATAATAAGGTAGTTATGATCAGAGACCCACTCACAATCCACGGTATTATACCTGAATGCATGAACTGGTAAATCACAGAGGAAAGAAACATCAGCATTTCCTACATGCACCTCAGTGTGTGCTGCACTTCTCCTTTTAATAGTCTAACTCTGGTTTACCACATTGCTGTAGAGAAATTATTAACCCTTTTGAAAATGAAAAAGGCCTTAAACAATGGAATCACACCCTAAGTACTGTATATTATATAAATATTACACGATAATGGACATATAATTTCTAGTTTCAGTAATTAATTTTTTCTATACATTTAACACAGTGATTTCAACAAACAGTGAGGTTTTACAGTCCACTGGTCTAACAGCTGTGTTTCATTTGGTGGCAGAGAAAAGGACACCTATCAAGAAGACAGTGCTTTACTAAATGGTGTATTACGCAGCACTGGAGTTGTGCTTTTCACTTTCTTCCTGAGGATTTGTAATGTCTGAGTTAGTATACATAAAAGTAAGGGGGTGTAGGACCATGCCTCCCATGTGAGGGGTTGCTCCTTGTAATAAAAAACGTTTGTGCTTCCATAGTTAGCAGCTCCCTGATTGGCAGCTATTTCTTCATGAGGAAGTAAAATAAAGTCATAAGAGACACAAGCTCTACAACTAGCAGAGTTGTGGCAAGAGAATTCAGCATCCCGGGCAGCATATCTGTTTGGCACTCCCACCCCCAGACATTTAAAAAAAAGTCTGAAAGCTTAAAAACTGTCACTACGTACAGCTTATATACTGTCTCATTGTGTATCTTTTCAGTTTTTAAATACAGTTTAACTTCCTTAAAAAAAGAAGACAGTTTGTTAGTTTGCAAATGGCTCATTAAGTGATAGTGGTTGCAATCAATGAACTTACATCTTGTAAGATGGCAAACCTTTTTTAAGCATTCAGTACCCCTACATCTTCACCATTTTCCCTCTATTGCTGTCACAAAGACAATGAGACCCCAAATAAAACAATATCTTAGAAGCAGGTTTTGCTAAAATATGCTATTGTAATTACCAAGGTCCTGATAATTAGAAAGCAAAACATCATTATGCTGTTTTCCAACTCTGCTAGGTGAGTTCTGTAGAAATTAATAAAATTACATCTATGTTTCCACACAACGCTGGACATACGACTATAAAACTATTAGAAAAGTGTTCATTAAATCAGTTCAAATCAGGAAAAATATGTAATAGCCCAATTTATAAAAGTGTAGTGCTAAATCAGACTTAGAGAACATCTGACCAGTAAGTTTATCATACACCATGTAATCATTCTAGAAATTACATCTCTTATCAATAATAAAATGTGTATGCAGGATAATCTTACAAGACTGAGAACACACTCCTTTCTGCATATGGATATATTTCATGTACAAGTCACAGTGTCTGTGAGTCAAGGTTTAACATATAGTGCACTGTACCTGGATTGAGCAAAGACATTCATTACTATAAAACAGTTTATTACTCAAAAAGGATGGTAAATTTAAACTATTTAAATTTAACAGGTTTTGCAGACTGTGTACAAGAAAGTGACACATAATGCAATCAAGGAAAGTTTCAAAGGAATCAGATAAAACATTGCAGCTTGGGGCCAATCTTTGTGGTATTGTATGCAGTAATTTATTGATGATATAAAACAAGGGGTCATATTTGGATAACAAAATGTGCAGAACTGTAAGAGGATGTAAAGCACATCATATCACATTTACATTCAACCCATGAGGAAATATCTGCTTTGCATGAAATTAAATTACACTTTTTATTAATGGTATCATTTTGGTGATTTGTGTTTTGAACATGGAGTCCTCAGTGGCATTCTTCCAAAAAGGATTTAACTCTGTTAAGAGATAATAGTTAATCTAATACATTCTAAAAATCTAAGCATAATATCTTTTTAATAGTAGCCTCATTTGCCTATTGTAGATTCAGCAAATGTTAAAGCAGGAAAATTCTTTTAATTAAAGTGGAAGACAATCCGGGTGAAATCTTTCTAGAGAAAAATTATTTTACCATCTACATACTCATTTATTTAGTACGTGAAGCAGTGCATAGGATTTTTTTTAATTAATAAGCCCCAGTGTTTCTTCAAAAGTTTAGACATGTTTTGGTTCAGTTTCCTTGCCAAGGAAAACTAATTAAAATGTGGTAATTGCATCCTGCTTATAATTAGGATTATTTGATATATTAAGTATTATTGAACATATTTATCATGCTGTCCCCAGCCTCTTCTCAAACTTTCTTTTTCATGAAATACATTATTCAGCACTATATATTGGGTATAATGACTTATAAACATGGCAACTAAAGAAAGCCTGTAGTCTCATGAGTTCCTCAAAAGTTGTAGTGTTACTTTCCTGCTATTGTTGTCTTTCACTCTGCATTGTCCCAGATATCTTCCATTCCCATCAGTTTACCTGAACTCCAGAAGGAATACATATTGCAGGGCCCACAGTCCTCTATGTGAAATGCAATTCCTTGCGTATGACATAAAATGTCTTTATTCCATATGCTGCCCGTGTCTCCGTCCCACTGCTCTCATCTTGCTTCTTTATGAATGTGACCATCTTACTTTTGGTACTGCATCACACACTCTCTGTCAGCTTTACCTGTCTTCTCAGCATGGCTAACAGGACTAGACACAGTATGCCAGATGTAACTATGCAGTGCATTATACAATGGAAAGATGGCATCATCGCATGTAGAGTCTTTACTTCTTACTAGGCACTTCCAGCCTTCTTTCAGTTTGACACAACTGTTTTTTCTTTTAGTTTATTTTCTTTTCTTAGGACTTTCATTAACAATGTTTCCACCTTTGTTCACTCCAGGGTCACCATTCTTAGTATTTATGCCCCCAGGATTTCCTCCACATAATGCTTTATCCTACATTTGTTTGCATTCAATTCTGATTGCCCATAATGAGGTGCAAGAGGAGAGCAAACCTGGGAGCTGCCATTGTCACTCAGAGAGGATGGCTTCACTTTGTTGTAGTAGGCCTTAACCACTATTTGCTGATGTCACCTTAGAAAGCGACACCATGAAGTGTGTCCCTAGGTGCATCTCCTCCTACTCCTATGTCAGAGTCATCAGAGTCATCCCAAAGTCCAACAGACTAGTGTAGTTTGGTCTCCACTGTGGCTTCTTGAATGGGCTACTCAACAAAACATTTTCTCCATATCCCTTCCCCAAAAGAGAAGTGGGCAGTCTTAAGTCTCATCATTCGTCTTTTCACATTGATGGGTTGCGCAGGTTAATGAGCTGAAAGTCATACTCACATCACCTGGTTTGTAGTCAGGGCTTTATCACTATATGCTAGTGGACCAGCTGTAATTCAGGATTTAGGAATGGTCCCTCTATCAGTACCATCTTTAATGATATCAGCATAATCAGCACCCAGATTGATTTTACCCTTCAGTGTAGCATTCTACACAAAAATACTAAACTAAATTGATAGTAATAATCAACAATGAAAGAATGCACTAGGCCAAAAATTTTCTCCAGAGAGATTCTACATCCCCAAATGCAATCTACTACATCAGGTCAACAAACCAGTTTATTGTCCACTGCATTAAGCAGCTTAATCATGCAGTTTAAGTTTTCCAAACCAGCATTATGAAGCAGTACCAAGATAATTTGCTGAAATCTACAATCATTATGCCAATGGGGTTTATTTTATCAACCTTAGAGAAAACTCAGTCACAGCAAAAGATTAAACTAGATTAGTAATAACTATGTTTTTTATGTAAAAACTGTTGAGTTTTTAACCAGATTGTTTAATGAAATCTTGGAAAGAGAGAGGATGCCTGAGGAATGGAGAAAAAGTGTTTTGTTACTGATTTTTAAAAATACGGGTGATATGCAGAGCTGCAATAACTACAGAGGGATTAAATTGATCAGTCACAGCATGAAATTATGGCAAAGAGTAGTGAAAGCTAGGTTAAGAAGGGATGTGATGATTAGTGATCAGCAGTATGGTTTCATTCTGGGAAAGAGCACTACAGATGCGAAGTTTGAGAGTGTTGATGGAGAAGTACAGAGAAGGTCAGAAGGAGTTGCAGTGTGTTTTTGTAGACTTAGAGAAAGCATATGACAGGGTGCCTAGAGAGGAGTTGTGATATTGTATGAGGAAGTCGGTAGTGTCAGAGAAGTGTGTAAGAGTGGTACAGGATATCTACGAGGGTAGTGTGACAGTGGTGAGGTCTGCGGTGGGAGTGAAGGATGCGTTTAAGGTGGAGGTGGGATTACATCAAGGATCAGCTCTGAGTCCTTTCTTATTTGCAATGGTGATGGACAGGTTGACAGACGAGATCAGACAAGAGTCCCCGTGAACTATGATGATTGCAGATGACGTTGTGATCTGTAGTGAGAGTAGGGAACAGGTGGAGGAGACCCTGAAGAGATGGAGATATGCTCTAGAGAGAAGAGGAATGAAGATCAGCAGGACTAAGACAGAATATATGTGTGTGTGAATGAGAGGGAGGATAAAGGAATGGTGAGGATGCAAGGAGTAGAGGTGGTGAAGGTAGATGAGTTTAAATACTTGGGATCAATAGCTCAGAGTAATGGTGAGTGTGGAAGAGAGGTGAAGAAGAGAGTACAGGCAGGATAGAGTGGGTGGAGAAGAGTGTCAGGAGTGATTTGTGATGGACGAGTACCAGTAAGAGTGAAAGGGAAGGTCTACAAGAGGGTAGTGAGACCAGCTATGTTATATGGGTTGGAGACAGGGGCACTGACAAAAAGGAAGGAGTTAGAGCTGGATGTGGCAGAGTTAAAGATGCTAAGATTTGCACTGGGTGTGACAAAGGTGGGCAGGATCAGGAATAAGTATATTAGAGGGTCAGCCCAGGTTGGAAGGTTTAGAGACAAAGCCAGATAGGCAAGATTACGTTGGTTTGGACGTGCTGAGGAGGGATGCTGAGTATATTGGGAAAATTATACTAAGAATGAAGCTACCAGGTAACAGGAAAAGAGGAAGGTCTAATATAAGGTTTATGGATGTGGTGAGAGAGGACATGCAGGTGGTTGGTGTGACAGAGCAAGAAGCAGAGGACAGGAAGAAGTTGAAACAGATGATCTGCTGTGGCGACCCCTAACGAGAACAGCCGAAAGAAGATGATGATGAGTAATAACTATGGTCCTTGAAGGAATAGTGTTTCTAAGCTGCATCCAGGATGTATGCCAGTCTAAATGCAGTTACATTTACATAGATTTTTCAAGCTATAAGTAAAACTGTCAGTTCTGTAAATAACTGTCTTCTCTCTAATCACATCCTTGTGCAAGGCAGCCATGGTCAGGCCCTTGTAGTCCTGTGGCACCAGTGCTTCTTATAAGGATTTGCTTTATATGCTCCCACAGATTCACCTATTATTATGCCAGATACTGAACACAGAATGAAAAGCATTATGCAATCTGTTCTATAAAATTGGAATGGACTACCTTCCTAGACTATTGCCTGTTGGGTACATTCATACTCACCATATATTCACATCCTAGTACCCTGTTATATGATTTCTCTGGAAACACTGAGCTGAATAATTCAGTATTTCTCCCTGATTTCTAACACTGTCATTCATGTCCTGTTCTACAAAGGTTCTGTATTCTACTGCTACTACCACAACTACTACAAGTATCATGAAAATTACTACTGTTAGTGCTATTATTCCTGCTAGTACTACTAGTTTCAGTACTACCACTTCTGATACTACTACTACTCCTCCTGATAGTACTACTACTACCACTACTACTTCTGACACTATTACTTCTTCTAATACTACTAGTATTATTACTAAAACTTCTGTTTCTACTACTACTGTCACTAGTACTCCTGATTATACCACTACTTCTACTACTATTACTATTACTACCACTATTACTTCTGATACTTCTTATACTACTACTATTATTACTACCACTATGACTTTTGATACTTCATAGGTTCATAGGTAGGTACTAGGCTATTGGCCCTAGGGCCTATATAAGCCTAGGCAAAAGGTACCCTGGCTTTCATTACCCAAGAAAATTATTTTCCTGTGCCCCTGTTGAGCAGAGCCATAGAAGTGATCCCCGGGGTGAATTTCCTATTTCCCATCCAAACATCAACATTTTTCTTGAAGAGTGCTAATGAGGAACTTTGTTTGATATAGATAGGTAGTTTGTTCCAGATTATGGAAAGTCTCTGGGACAGGAATCTATCCCTCCACCGTGTTCTGTTTATTGTGGTGATAATGTTTAGGTCCCTAGAATGTGTAGCTCGGAGGGATTGAGATTTCTTTAAGTGGAACATGTCCAACAGCTCTGGGTTTGACATAGCTTTGTATGTTAGGGAGAGATTGCCACTGAGTAGGCGATATGCAATGGAGTAAAGCTGGAGTTTTTTGAGACGGTCTGTGTAGGGCATCTATTTGAGGCCAGTAATCCTCTTTGTGAGGTATTTCTGCAGCCTTTCCAGTTGTTGTAGACATCTTGTGAGGTACATATCAAAAGGGGCGTTGTACTCTGTAATGGGTCTAATGAGTGACGAGTAGAGGGGAACAATGACCTCTTTTTTCTTGGATGCAAAACCTTTTGTGATGAGGTGTGCCACGTAGAAGGATTTCCTGACTACTGTGGTGATGTGATTATCAAAGGAGAGACTACTGTCCACCTGTGTCCCAAGGTCTCTTATCATACTTTCAGTGTTAAGTAGACTACTGCCTATATGGTAGTCCATGGGTACAAAGTTTTTACCAAAGGGGATGACGATGAACCTTTGGGCATTGAACTTGAGCCCATGGCTTTGACACCAGGCATCTGTCTCAGTGGGGCCCTTTTGTAGGATGTCCACATCATTAGGAGTTTTGATTATGGCTCCTAGTTTGCAGTCATCTGTGAACTTCATTAGCCAAAGACCTTCTGTGTTGGCCTGTACTTCAGAGAAGTAGATACCAAACAGATGAGGACCCAGGACTGAACCCTGTGGTACTCAACTTGTCACTGGTCTGAAGTCACATTTGCAGTCTGCTACTTTCACAGTGTGGGTTCTGTCAGTGAGCCAGTTGGCAACTTGTCTTGTGACATAGGTATTTATACCTAGTTTAGTGAGTTTAACTATAATTCCAGAGTGGAGGATGGTGTTGAAAGCCTTGGCGAGATCTAGATAGGCTGTGTGAACCACCTTACCCTCGTCTGCGGCTTTGTTGACTGCTTCAAAAAAGTCTATCATGTTTAGGAGACATGATCTGCCTTTTACAAACCTGAACTAGGTGGGGTCCAGAGTTTGGGGATTATCAATGTCTTTGTTTATAAGTTCCATGATGGTACATTCCATGGCCTTGCAGACCAGGCTCATCAGGCTAATGGGGCGGTAGTTCTTGGGGTCCGGGGTGGCTCCTCTCTGTGCAGTGGGATAACTGTCACTGTGTGCCATTCAGTGGGCACAAAGCCTGAGGTGAGGCTATTATTGAACATGGTACTTAGGTGGGGTGCCAGTTCATTCTGTAGTTCATGTAGAACGCAGCCTGGGATATTGTCAGGTCCCATGGATGCTGTGTTCTTGCCTTTGGAGAGTGTGCTTTTTACCTGTGCAGCCGTGATTACAGGAACTTTGCATTCTTCCAGTATAGAGATGGGCCCTTTAGGGGGTGGGGGGGGGTAAAGTTAGTACTGAACCTATCTGCCAGGATGTTGGCAATATCAGTTGGTTCTGTATATTTAGTGCCATTGTGCTGTAGCTCAGAGCAGATCTGAGTGTTGCCATTGAGATTCTTGACATAGCTATAGAATGCTTTGTGGTTGTCTTTAGAATCAGTGGTGATTTTGTTTTCATAACTAGCTTTGGAGGATTTTATGAGGGATCTCAGCTTCTTACTGAGGCTGACCAGTGAGTTCCTCCAATCATGGGATTTTATTCTTTTTTGCAACAGTTTCTTTCTTCTGTTATAGAGTTTGTTTATGGCAGGGGACCACCAGATTGGCTTCCTTTTTTTGGAGGATAGCATCTTGGTTCTGTTAGGGATAGCACGATCCAGGCACTCGTGTAAGTGGTTATAAAGTGCATTTGTGTAGGATTCAACAGTCGTACCTCTATTGTCCGTCTGCATGGGTGTCATGACGTTTGCCACTTCTGTCTTGATAAGTGTGAAGTTGGCTTTGGAGAATTTTTTTTACGGTGGTTTCCCTAATGGGGGCAGGATGTGGATGTCTAGGGTGATTAGCTTGTGGTCGGATCTGACCAATGAGAAATTGACCTCTGGTGTGGACACCAGTCACCCATGTTGGTAATAACCAGGTCTAGGATATTGCTTCCCCTGGTGGGGGTGTGGATAAGTTGATCCAAGGCATTGGAATTTATGAATTCCAGAAAACGTTGAGCATAAAAGTGGTACATGAGTAGTTTTCCCAGTTAATGGTGGGGTAGTTGAAATCACCCATTATTAGGGTATTGGGATGTACTCTAATATTTTTCAGTGTATCAAGAAATGAGGAGTGGGAATCCTGGGGCATGGTGGGGGATCTGTAGCAAGCTACAATTTGGATTGCTGTCTTGCCCAGAGTTAGTTGCACTTAGATAATCTTGGATGTATTATGCTGAGCAACTATCCTGGAGGTGTGGATATCCTTAATGAATATGGAAACGCCTCCACCTTTAGTGTTTCAGTCCAGGTTAGGTGGCCGAAAGGTGTGGTATGAATTATAACCTGGTAATGCAGGGGTGCTCTCTGGAGCCTTGAACCAGGTCTCTGTCACTGCACAGATGTCAATGTTCTCCATTTTAAGGAGTGCCTCGAGTGAGTACATTTTGAGGGTTACACTTCTTCTACCACTTCTTCTAATACTACTACTATTACTTACCACTACTGCTTCTGATACTACTGATACTACTACTATACTACTACTATTACTTACCACTACTGCTTCTGATACTACTACTATACTACTACCACTATTACTTCTGATACTACTACTGCTATTCCTACCACTACTACTTCTCATACTACCACTGCTAATATTACTGCCACCAAACTACTAGTACCACTGTTACTTCTGATACTACTGCTACAACTATAACTTCTACTACTACTAATACTACAACTACAGGTATTACTTTTATTTTGTTAAAAGGAGTTTTAGATATGTTGGAAATGTAAATCCCTTAGAATTCCTGTTTAAGAAAAGGTATAACTCTATGCTAGACATCTGTAGTTTTAATTTATGAAATATGGCTTCATTCCAAAAGGAAGTTTTTTTTTTTTTTTAAGAATTAGTTTATTACCTTTATAGTGACCTAGAATAGAAAAAAGCATCATAACCCCAAGAGACAAACAAAAAAGCTAGTGATTTGTAATTTTAACCTACCCTTAATCTTTGGGCTGCAAAGTTTATATAAATGCATACAGTTTTGCCATACTAAATAAAACTGGTTATATGTTTATTGACTATTATAAAGCATGCTGGAGAGATTCTCTGAATTGTATTACACAGAAGGAAAATAGTCATGTAATATATACATTTTGACTACTACGGATTTTGTTATATAAATTTGAATTTAGAAGATCAGAATATTAAATCTTATTTTGCTACATTATATGAATGGAAAGTGTACATGAATCTAACATGTTTTTAACTTCAGAATATTTAAGCTTCTTTAACAATATACTAATTTTGCAGACAGACTGATTGTACCTACTGATATCCTCAGATGTATAAGCAAATGCTGTTGATTTATCTAAATTTAATTATCAGTCAAAAGCTTTATTATAGCCATCTGCTGTCTTTAACATGTTTGGAGTTACTAATATAAAACAGGATATCATTGGCAAATAATGCAATATTGATTATCCTTCCTCCAAGACATGTATCCATATGCTTAAGAGTACATATACTATAGTGAGAGGGAAACTCAAGAGATAAAGTAAAAAAATAATGGGAAAGACAACATCCTTGCTCGGTTCCAATTAGAACATTGATACATATGTAACAGTAAACATACCCATTCATTAACCAGGCAATACCACTGAACACACAGTCCTTATTCTGAAGTGACCCAGGAGCAATATCTGATTAAGTGCAGACAAATGAGGAAAACAAATCCTGTACCACAGGAACTACAGCTTATAGTTTTAACCCTCTGTACCAGCTGCCAGGTAGACTGACTCACTTACTGTATTTTGAGTAGATTACGATTCATGAAAAGCATTTAGTAGCTTTAATATATATATATATATATATATATATATATATATATATATATATATATATATATCTATATATAGATATAGATATATATATATATATATATATATATATATATATATATATATATATATATATATATCATCTTTTATCGGCTGTTCCCGTTAGGGGTTACCACAGCGGATCATCTGTTTCCATTTCTTCCTCTCCTCTGCATCATGCTCTTTCACACCAACCGCCTGCATGTCCTCTCTCACCACATCCATAAACCTTATCTTAGGCCTTCCTCTTTTCCTCTTACCTGGCAGCTTCATCCTTAGCATCCTTTCCCCAATATACCCAGCATCCCTCCTCAGCACATGTCCAAACCAACTCAATCTCACCTCTCTTGCTTTGTCTCCAAACTGTCCAACCTGAGATGACCCTCTAATATACTAATTCCTAATCCTGTCCATCCTAGTCACACCCAGTGCAAATCTTAACATCTTTAACTCTTCCACATCCAACTCTGACTCCTGCCTTTTCGTCATTGCTACCGTCTCCAACCCATATAACATAGCTGGTCTCACTACTCTCTTGTAGACCTTCCCTTTCACTCTTACTGGTACCCGTCTGTCACAAATCACTCCTGACACTCTTCTCCACCCATTCCACCCTGCCTGTACTCTCTTCTTCACCTCTCTTCCACACTCACCATTACTCTGAACTGTTGATCCCAAGTACTTAAACTCATCCACCTTTACCAACTCTACTCCCTGCATCCTCACCATTCCTCTACCCTCCCTCTCATTTACAGACATATATTCTGTTTTAGCCCTGCTGACCTTCATTCCTCGCCTCTTTAAAGCATATCTCCACCTCTCCAGGGTCTCCTCAACCTGGTCCCTACTCTCACTACATATCACAATGTCATCTGCAAAGATCATAGTCCATGGGGCCTCCTGTCTAATCTCATCTGTCAACCTGTCCATCACCACTCCAAATAAGAAAGGGCTCAGAGCTGATCCTTGATGTAATCCCACCTCCACCTTAAACGTATCTGTCACTCCCACCGCAGTCCTCACCAATGTCACGCTACCCTTGTACATATCCTGTACCACTCTTACATACTTCTCTGCCACTCCTGACTTCCTCATACAATACCACAACTCCTCTCTAGGCACCCTGTCATACGCTTTCTCTAAGTCCACAAAGACACGATGCAATTCCTTCTGACCTTCTCTGTATTTCTCCAACAACACTCTCAGAGCAAATATTGCTCTTTCTTAGCATGAAACCATACTGCTGATCACTAATCATCACCTCCCTTCTTAACCTAGCTTCCACTACTCTTTCCCATAACTTCAAGCTGTGACTGATCAACTTTATCCCTCTGTAGTTACTGCAGCTCTGCACAACACCCTTGCTCTTAAAGATAGGTACCAAAACACTTTTTCTCCACTCCTCAGGCATCCTCTGACTTTCCAAAATTTCATTAAACAATCTGGTTAAAAATTCCACTGCCATTTCTCCTAAGCACCTCCATGCTTCCACTGGTATGTCATCTGGGCCAACAGCCTTTCCATTCTTCATCCTCTTCATAGCTGTCCTTACTTCCTCCTTACTAATCTGCTTCACTTCCTGATTCACTATCCCCACATCATCCAACCTTCTCTCTCTCTCATTCTCTTCATTCATCAGCCCTTCAAAGTACTCTTTCCATCTACTCAACACACTCTCCTCACTTGTGAGTACGTTTCCCTCACTGTCCTTTATCACCCTTACCTGCTGCACATCTTTCCCAGCTCTGTCCCTCTGTCTAGCCAATCGGTACAGATCCTTTTCTCCCTCTTTAGTGTCCAATCTCTCATACAACTCTCTATATGCCTTATCCGTAGCCTTCGCCACCTCTCTCTTTGCCATGTATCTCATCTCCTTATACTCGTGTCTACTTTCTTCATCTCTTTGACAATCCCACTTCTTCTTCGCCAGCCTCTTCCTCTGTATACTCTCCTGTACTTCCTCATTCCACCACCATGTCTCCTTGTCCTCCTTCCTCTGTCCAGATGTCACACCAAGCACCTTCTTAGCAGTCTCCTTTACTAGCTCTGCTGTAGTTACCCAGCTATTCGGTAACTCTTCATTGTCTCCCAGTGCCTGTCTTAACTCTTCCCTGAACTCCACCTCACAATCACCCTTTTTTAACTTCCACCATTTAGTCCTTGGCACTGCTTTCATACTCCTCCTCCGCTTCTAGATCACCAACATCATCCTACAAACCACCATTCTATGCTGCTTAACTATACTTTCCCCAGTCACCACTTTACAGTCTCAAATCTCCTTCAGACTGGCCCTCCTACACAGGATATAATCCACCTGTGTGCATCTTCCTCCACTCTTGTACGTCACCCTATGCTCCTCCCTCTTCTTAAAATACGTATTCACCACAGCCATGTCCATCCTTTTCGCAAAATCCGCAATTATATATATATATATATATATATATATATATATATATATATATATATATATATATATTTCTCAGAGAAATAACACTTCTTCAGAATTTCATATAGGAAAGGGGTATGAACCCTGTCAAAGTTTTATATGAATCAGGCATAAAAACATCTCAGATATGTCTGATTTTTATTAAGATATAACATTAATTCTAATATAAGTTTAATCTCTTGCGTTTGCCCTGCTGTGCCAGACTGGAATACCGAGATGCTTTGATCTGCTACCAATCAGAAACATCTAACTAAAGTTGTATTACATCATTTAATATCCAGACTAAACAGGGACATATTTCAGTAGGAGTTAATATACTTAGAATCTGTATTAGATTTTAGAATCAAAATAGCTCAAGACTTGATTTAAGAGATTGCCTATATTTCCCCTTTGTTTGATGAAACTGAATATTCTTATAGAATTGGAATCAATTTGTGTTTAAGTGTCTTACAGAAAGAGACATCAAAACCATCGGGGCCAGGGGCTATTTCAAGTATTAGGAAAGCCAAGGACTCTGCCACTTCCACTAGAGAGATTTTCTTTTTCAAATTATCTAGCATTTCATTAGGAACTGTGTTTTGCTCAAAGTTGTTTAACTAATCTGTGACATATGGCACTTTAATTTGGGGATTTGAGGACTCATAAATTGGGTTAATATGTACTAAAGAAAACATTTGGTATATTGTAAACCTTAATGATTGGGTAGTTCAGCTCCAAAACAACTGAAGACAATATGAAATAATACAGGCCAATGGTGGTTTCCAAACTGCTTGTACAGTATATTCTTTTTGGGGGGGGGGGGTTGAGGTGGTGGGACTGCCGTAAGAAGATGAGCTGAAACATCTCAACAGATTATGCAGACTACTGGTCCACTTTTATCAGAATGTTTCCTGCATAGGGATATTTGCATTTCACTATGTTTCCTCAAATAGTAATAATTAAGATCAAACTCTCTCAATCATTAAAGGAGGCAGAGAAGCTTTGGCAAGTTATCACAGCATATGGGTAAGGCATATGCTAATGTGTGTCACAATTATAAATCCCAAGGCACAATGATAGATTTCTGTGAGTTTGAGAACACTGTGAGAATTGGCTTAGAAGGGTCAGCTAACTAGCAACAAATGACAAAGAAAAACACAACTAGAATCGATCCAACCACAATAAAATACCTGCAGGAAAATGTAGGGAAATTAGGATATTTTAGTGACAGAAAGATATGGACAACATATGTGTGTTTGTTTGTGTGTGTATACATATATATATATATATATATATATATATATATATATAGATAGATAGATATATATAGATATTTATATAGCTAGATATATATATATATATATAGCTATAGATATAAATACACACACACACACACACACACACACACACACACACACACACACACACACACACACACACACACATCACATACACATATCTATCTATCTATATATATATATATATATATATATATATATATATACCTATGTTGATATTTTTAATAAGAATGGAAGGATAAAGATACAAAACAAAGCCACAGAATAAATATTTTAACCTAGGATTGTCAAACCTTTCAACATAAATGCCTAGTATTTATTGGAAGCATCTTAGTAAACTGGCTAAAATTTCTCTAAATATTAAATCATTGTCGTATAACTTATATCTATCCTTAACCAATGTTTTCAAATTATGTGTAATTTAGAATAATAATTTAAACTGCATTCCTTTTTTTTGTATTATTTTTAAAGTCTGGAAAATTATTATTCTAAAAATGTTTTGTAATACTTTGGAGCTCTTTTCCTGGGCCTCCTGTGAAAATGGGCTCCTACACAGTCTGACTTTATCAGTAATCACATGTCAATGGATAAATAAATAAACTCCTTAAGCAGAAGTACTGTGAACAAATCTTCCACTTGGCTTAGTCATAAAGTCATAAACCAATGTCTTTTGTCAGCACCCTCCCCTGATATGCCTTCACACTCTTTATAGCAAGTTCATCTCCATCTGTTGCCCATTATTGGCAGCCAGAATATACCTAGCCATTTAATTCCTAGACTTCGCTTTTTTTAAAACATTAGTATCTTTAACACTTTTCCAGTAAAGTTTATTTGTATAAAAGGTGCAATTAAAAGAAATAAACCTGCATGAGAAACAGCCATGTTGTAACTCCCCCAGTGGCAATCAGTCATGTAAAAATTCAGCTTTTATGAATTACTGGATAACACTGTGTTTTTAATTCCCTTTATATAGTTTAGACACGTGGTTCAGTACAACTGAAAAAGAACTGGAAGCAAAACTGGTAAACAGATGTGCATTTAGTGCTGCTCTTCAAGTGATCCAGGTAAAATTCCTCCAAGGGTCAACTTCCCAAAGAAAAATACTCCAAGTAACATAACATTGGTCACTGTTTTCTATAGGAAACGTTTGACAGTGCCATTTCTAAGTGTACATTGGCAATGATTCCGTCTTTTGGGAGATTTCTCCCTTCATCGATTTGAAGTTGGTAAATATAAGTTCACAGATGGGGGCTTGCCCCTACATTAAGGGATACTGGGTGGTTTCCCTCTGCAAAACATGTTTAAATTTCATTTTTTTACCCTGCTGTATTTAGGGCATTATTTCTCACCATTTCCGATGCTTAGGATTCTGGAGTTCAGCGATTCATTGTAGAACAGAAACTTAGTCTTGAAAATGAAATGTTATGATTATGCAGGATAACTGTTCATATATAACCAATGAACTATACAACATATTTCAACACAATTCATAATTAGATTGATGGCTTCTGATATATCTCACTAAGCCAGTCTCTTGTTTAACTATTTGTAAAGTGTTTACTGATTAATGATATGCCATTTAGTTGACTTGTTATATTAAACTAAAATTCAGCATTTGCAATCTCAAAGTATTAAAATTTCTGATATGTCAAAACAAACAAAATCAAACTTTTTGAAGGCCAAGCTCCCTTGTACTCAGAGCCACAGCAGTCTCATCCAGCACACAGTAATGTTACCTTATCTGGCACCTATCAACTTAAAAAAAAGCATATTCCCTGGATCTGGCATTCGAAACCAGGCTGTTCTTGGTTCTTCCAAAAAAAGTCATATAGCAGGACTAAAAAGAAAACCTCTTCCTACTTTTATACAGTGAAGAAAACTGTAAGAGGATTTATATCACAAAGAAAGAACTGAAGCTCTTCAGTCCTATATCCTTCCTGAAAAGCAGTATCACTTCTGTAAGAGCATTTAGAAATGCCAGTACAGAAGTGAGTACTGGTATTGCTACTGTACTACTCAGCATCTCCGTATGGTGCCTTCCAACATCCTCTGTCTTGGGTAACATCCCCTCTTGCCTCACCTGAGCTACACCTCTAAGTACAAGTAAGTGCCCGACTCCTGATCTTAACAATCCAAAAAAGCACTCAAGGCTGGAAACTAAGAATACAGCAAACTATTTATTAAAACACTGGTAAGCGCTTTCGTCTGGTGACCATCACCAGACTTCTTCAGACAAATTTAAACATCACAATGAAACACCTTCATACATAGCCTAAATAGAATAATTGAGTACTAACAAATTAAAAAAACAAATTGATTTAATTTATTGATAAAATTGATAAACGCAGCCCAGAACAAAAGACACTAAAAAAGCAGCTAAAACAGCACATCCACTTTCATATATATATATATATATATATATATATATATATATATATATATATATATATATATATATATATATATATATATATATATATATATAGATATAGATATATATATATAAAAACACATTACATGGAAACATATACATTATAAAAAATATATATGAAATATATATAAATGATTATATGTTAATACCATTTAAGCTACTTTTGTTCATCTATCAAATACTCCTGATTTTAAACTATACCAATGCCAATATTGCACAAACTTGAAAATGAGGGAGAGTGGGGAAAAACTCACCTTCTCCCTCTTCTTTATGCCCACAGGAGAGACAATGTATAACTGAGGCTTTCCTGATCTAGTAAAACTATACTATGAGGAAGTGTGCGACCATCTTTTATTGAAGTGCCTCTATTCACTTTTCTGGGATGTGACAAGGCATAGGTTTCTCATTTTAAACTGTGATAGACAATGATATTATTAATGTGAACTGAAGTTTCTCAATATGTTTGTTGAATGTCACATAAAAGCTACATCTGGATTAAAGAAAACAAAAACGCATGTGGAAAACTAATTCTTATAGCACATTCTTACACCATTCAGCTTGGAAAAAGAAAAACAACCTCAAGCAAATAATTGAACTGGAGTTTCAGTTATGACCAGACCTTTGTAAAACAAACAGTACTGATACCGAATAAATCCATTAAATACATTACTTTACAAGTAAGTAGGAAAGACAGATATCTGCACAAGTGTTTGGGCCAAAAGTATACCATGCTGTATTCTTAGAATGTAACATGAGTGGAATGTGTTGTGCTAAGCTAAATGACTCTTGTCATAAATTAATGCAATCAGAAAGATTAAGGATAAACAGTGCAATACTTAAAATGCATTCACTGAAATGTAAGGCAGCTCCATAAAGATGCTGCTTTATCAATGAAAAAATTAACAAGACAAAAGCAGTGAGCTCATATAAATGGAAATCAGATGTAATCAAATGAGGAGAAAGTAAAATGGGAACAGAAGCAATACAACAGCCAAATGAAGCATAACATATTTATTTAAATCAGTGATATTGGAACTCTCACAACCATCCACATACACATGTACCTTTCAACTATTTCTGATTTTCTGGAATATCACCGTATTATTTCTACAGCTTCCTCTGTCCTTCTTAAAGTTGACATCGCTGTTAGTGAGCTGTAAGAATCTGAAATAAAACATCAAACAATATTAGCCTGTTGCCAGTTCATTAATTAAAAAAGTCATAGAAATACATAACAGCTACTGATGCATTTCTCAATGTTCTAAGCAATACTTTTTTATGCACAGACCATGACCAAGTAATAAATCATAATAAAAACAAAAATAAATAAATGGAAAATAAAACATGAAAGTGCAGGCTATAATAGTCAGTTCTTCTGTGAAAAGCTAATAGGCCCCCCTAAACAGTGAATCTTGCCTTTCTCGTTTGAGTAGGAGTCATTTGTCAAAATAAGATTACAGCAATAGTTCTTTTGGCTTTATAGGGAATTTAGCAAAATATCTAAGAGCAATGATGTACAGCAATATGGTATAAAAATAACAGGAGAACAAATTCTAGTAATTGGAGTAGACCTCAGGCTTAAATGGGTGAATGCTGTTTAATGGAATGAATATTGGCATTCTGCATCAATGCTATGAGAATGTTACAGACCAACAGCAACACTTCTCATTAAAAGCTTGCAAAGTACCCCATTTTAAATCAGTATCTATATTTAGAAGTATTTGCTGTGAAATATAAAAATATTTTTTGTAACCTCCAAGTTAAAAATGGTAAGAAATACAACTGGAATTTAAAGAAACTAGAACTATCTATATGAATTTATGTGCAAGTTGTAACACAGCAAAACTTCTAAACTCATATAAAGGAAGTCTAAGTGGCAAATATATAGCAATTGTTATTGTATAGACTTTCCAGTGGCTTATGATAATGGCTCCTGGTTAAGTGGCAAAGTGCTATTGGTACAGCAGCTATTTATAAAAGCAACCTTGCAGGGATGCTGTTCAAGGATTTGGAGGCAGAGCTAAGCATGGTGACTGGTTATTTGTAGGTGAATGACCACTGAATTAAGAAAGGAGGAGGGATAAACAAATGAGAAAAAAGAAACTGAGAAAGAAATAAAGAGAGGGAGAGAAAACAGACAACGAAAGAAACCAAATTCATAAGGGGGTGATTTAACAGAAGTGTGAGAACAGATGTAACAAAGAGCTGTCTCCTCCACTACCTTGTGACTGAGCATATTAGACATCTGTTGGTTGTCCAGATGTGCCTGACACAGCTAAATAAGATGTGCTTTAGAAGCAGAACAGGAGACTGATGCTCCATTATTTAATAAGAAAAATGATGGTGGAATTAAACAATAATATAAATAATTTAATTCGAAAACAACATTGCAGATGTGTGGCTATCAATATTAGACTGAAATGTTTCTGAAATTATAAGTAAACCAGGCACTAGTGGCTGCATATTACAAATGCAAGCATGCACTTCACTTCACTTTTTAAGCAAATTTGACTAAACCACTTGCTTTCAATGAAACTTCTCTGAAATATGTTAATGCAAATATTTCTATAAAATAGGACATTATGTGTGCAAGCTAAGCCCAACTCTTCAGATGTTGAGGATAGCACTCCTAGATTCCTTAATAATTAACAATCACTTCCAGTGTTTACCCAATTTGAAGAACGGAATAAACTTGCTAGTTATGACAAAGAGCATATGCACATATTTCCAACAAAATAAAAATAGAGCTGTCTTGACAAAAGGCAGCAATATGTTTTTTCATACAATAGCTATTTTACAGCACATTTCCTTTTGGTCCCATTTTCCTAAGCCACCTGTTTCCATTATTTATTTATTTTTTATTTATTATTTGACATTTGTTGACCGGGTTTGTCTGACTGAGCAAAAGCCCTTTCAGCGTAGGCCCAGGGAGAAAAGCTCCACAATTAGTACATACACAGACAGTATAATAAATTAAAAGTGTATAAACTAATCATATAACTAGTATAACAATTGAAGTGTACACATAGATATTATAAATAAATCCTAAGAGGAAATATATGTGCATCAAAAGTTATTTAAAGATGATTATGAGTGGACAGATCTGAATTCACTGAGGATTATAATGCCCAAACTGTATTTTCCAAAAAAAGGCTAAACACACACTTTGGTATGTGTTTTTTGCAAGGGGGTAAGCCCACCACACTCCCTGATCTAGGGGACAAGCCCCTCCACCCGTAACTTACATATACCAACTTCATGGTCTCAGTAACCCAGTGAAGGAGAAAACTCCTCTGGAAAGGATATTGCTGCTGGCAAAAATCCGCAACAGTGATTTCTTATGGAGGAATTCTGATCTTCGGAGAGGTGAACCTCAGACAATCGAAGCTTGAGAGTTCAGTCTTCATCTACCCGTAGGTTACCCACCACCAATTAATGCATGTTAAAGTAGATAGGGAGACACACACACACACACACACACACACACACACACACACACACACACACACACACACACACACACACACACACACACACACATTAAAAAAGAATTCAAGAAATAATGCCTTTTATCACTGTAAGTTGTTTTTTAACAGGTGACATTTATGAATACAAGTTGAACAAGTTTTAGTTATATTTTTGATTTAGTATCCAATAAAACATAAATATGGTTGCAGGTCAAAAGAGTGAATGCTCATATTAGCAAATGCTTTTTCAGGCTGTGAATAACAGCCAATACTCATATGACCGTACGTTGTTTTCAATGGAGTTTTTGCAAGCAACCTTTTGTATGGTGTTGTAGTGCAGTGAGGTAAGGGAATTTGCCCTTAACCTGCTGTTGTGAGATCTCAGAGTTGGTATATATAATTCGCAGGGGATGTGGAAAGGTGACAAAAGGTTGTCCCCTTGCAAAAAAGTTAGTTTTCATTTTTATTTGTGAACATTTTAGATTCAGTTTCAAATGATCGCTGTTTCATAGTTTTGTATTGTGATTGTTCAATACTTGATGAGATGCTTATAAATACAGGGCAGTTAAAAGGGTAGACTAGTTCTAACAAGCCATTGCTGTTGGCTCATGGCTGTAAAGTTGGTTTGAAAAGTGTAACTATTCATGATTGTTAAGTTTACTGAATCTGTCAACATTGTGCAAGTAATGCACATATTATAAAAACAGAATGAGTTTTAAACTTTGAGTATGATTTGCTGATCTTATAGAAAAGGTGAAAATGCTAGCTGCATAGAAGGAAAAGGAAACCATTCCTATTAAACAGGGGATAGCACTAGTCTGCAAGGAAGCAGAACCATTTTTTTGCAATGGGCAAACCTGTATAACTTATGCCTAAACTGTAAATGAAATTTGTTAAATCTGATAAGGTTAAATTTTGATAATAATAATAATATTGATAATCAATAGAAATGCATTTCTAGTTTTTTCAGCATGCTGTTGGATTGTAAAGTACAGAATCAGCTTGGTACATATAGCAAAGAGGAGAATATGAAACAAAAGCAGCTACAAAATGTTTTCCATTTTGGTGCCTGCTTTAAATACAGCAAACATAATGGAAAATGCTTTTTTAATAGGAAAATACATTTAGTTGATATAAACCATTTAGCAGCATGAAAGGTATTTTTGAAGGGAAGCCTCTCCTGCAGCCCATATGCAAAGGGCTGCAACTTATTTCATCCCCACAAATAATGTATTATGTCTGCATGGCTGCGCAATTTTGCAGGAAATGGAATAAGTTTTCATTTGCTATCAAATATTTGGTTCTACTATGAAATAATGCCTTCCTAAAAGTAAACATGCCAAAAGGATGAAAAAAAAATGCCTCAAATTCAAAAGGGCCAAAACTCAATTTTACTTTTTCTTTTTTTTTGCAGTGGGGAAGCTCCCCTATACCCTTAATGTGAGGGGCAAGCCCCCCCCACACACACACACACCTTTGATAACAACCCCACAGTTGCATCACCTCAAACAAGGGAGAAATCTCCCAAAAATGTGAATTATTCTTGGTAAACACTTAGAAACTCACTGGCAATAATTTACTATGGGAAACAGGGTTTGGCCTTAATTTGTTCATCTTTTTTTCCCTTCATGCTACTGATTCTTTAGCAGTTTCATCTTGAGCATCTGTAGGGGAGTACATATATTTACTTTCCGTCAAGACTCTGCCATCAGAATACAAATATTTCAGGTTAATAAGCAATTACTAGTTATGTAGTTCAAGGTGTCCATTGAGGAGACTTGCCCACTTTCTCAATCGCTCCATGGCAGTTTACGGTTAAGTGACTTGCTCAGTAAGGAAATGAAGGCTGAGGGAATCAAACCCTGGAGCACAGTAAGCAGCTCTTCAACAGCTCATAGGCTTAATTCTCTGCATTCGCTTCTAGACTGTTTTGTGTGTGCTTGTGTGTGTGGGGGGGATCAGGTCAAGCTTTCAAAATATAATCATGTTGGTGTGGTCTCATTTAATGTACGGTTTGTACATCTTCATTCATATTGACAGTATCAGATTCATTCTGACTCTAACTACAATGACACAAAGGAGGATACCTTACTTAAAAGAGGAGGACAAAGTAGTTGCAATTTATAGACATAAAGCAAGGAGGTCTGGTATGTTATTTAAAATATTACTCTGTGTAACACATTTTTCAGTTACGCCAAAACCGAATGTAAGCTGCTATGAGAAATGTGATCAAGCTGTATATTAATTTATTTGCTAACCTGGTAAGGCCACTGGACACACATGCTTCTTTTAGAACTACCTAGGGAGCACGGTGTAGTTAAGTGGCTGAAGTCACAGATCATATGGTTGGCAAGGGGAAAAAAAGGGAATCAAACCACGACTACCCAACAAAACATGCTTATAATGCACAGACTCAGCCCTCTGAGCTAAACTGCCAGACAGCTGGTGGACATGTTCTTTGACAGCCATAAGTGAGTGCAAGAAAGGAATGCTGATACAGAGAAACTTGTAAGAGTTTTATGATTTCATGTTCTAGCTTTCAGGTCAGTTAAAGATTTAATGGTTTATATTTTCCACAATTATTCCAAAATTATTTTGAAAAAGTTCTACATTGTTAACACCAGCATTTAAAAAGTGACTCAATTTGTGAACTTTTTCCTAATTATTGTTTTTGCTTTGTCTTAATTCTGGAAGTAAAAACTGAGAGGTATGCTGTGTGCAAAGCAAAGGACTGCTCACATGAGAATACTGCATAAAACTGTATTAGGTGAAACATTTAAAGAATGCAAAAAATGTTGCTTAATTTGCTCTGGTTAAGCAAGGTGGACAATTTCTGAACATTTCACCAGAGAAGATGAATTAATCAAATCTGGGGTGAGAAAACAAAAGAACAGACAGGACATTTTGGGGCATAAATTAAAGAAAATAAAATACACAAGGCAATAAAGAAATGACTAGTAAGGTTGACAAAATCCAGAATAACATATTCAGAATTGGAACCAAAGTGAAAGGGAACTGATGCAGTTAACAATATGATACTAAAGGGATGCAAATGGCAATAAAAGGTAGGACAGCTGTTGGGGCAAGCAGGCAAGGGTGAATGACCAAAAAGGATATAAGGACAGCATAGTTAACGTAATAGGGAAGAATACTATACAAAACCCATTTAAAAATAAGGAGTTAAGTCTATAATTGTCAAATTCCTCTCACATTGGATGAAGAAGGTGTTATTAGAACTGGTTTGCCACCCACCCCCCACAGGAAAACTGGTATTTCTGTCATCAGATGTAATAATGACAATTCATAGTAAGTAATGAAAAAAGGGAAGGAATGCATGCTTACTACTGGTAAAGTCCCTAAATATTTGTTATTTAGTGCCACATTTTAATTCCAGCAAAACCGAGAATTAGTCTTTCAGAAGGAACAAGTACTTTCTGACTCATTAGAAAATTATTTTTCCTTTCTTAAATCTAAACAGATCATCAATCTTCAGGAAGAAATGCAATGGTGCATGCAAGCCATACATGCAGACAGATCTGGATGGAAAATTCATGAAAATGGAAAATGAATATAATTAACTAGAGTCTTTATCTTAACAAAGTATACTTTTTGTCTGTTTAGTAATATTGATTATAAAACTTCACAGCATTTGTGGATAATAACAGCTTTTACAAGAATCATGTGGCTTTTCCTTTTAGTAGCTAATGTAGTTTATATTTTACAAGTTTGCTTTTTGTCTCTACTGCTTTGGAAACTTCACAGAAAACTATAAGGGGAATTTATAAATGTTACTGCAATGTGTACAAACTTTTGAAAATCAGAGACAGACCGAACACAATGCTCTAGCACAAAAATTCATTCATAGTTTATTAAGTACCTTCTAGATAATAACCTCCTAAACCCTATGCAGCATGGCTTCAGACTCCATCACAGTACATCTAATGCCCTACTGTCCTTTACTCAAACCATTGCCGAAGCCATGGACAAAAAATTACTGCTTTCTTGCCTCTTTCTTGACTTTTCTAAAGCATTTGATACTGTATCACACTCCAAACTTCTCAATAAACCATCACTACTCAACTTATCTCCTTCTACTGTTAAATGGTTCAGTAGTTAGCTCACTAATAGACAACAATCAGTAAGATGGCAGACTACCTGCTCCCCTTACTTACCAATCCAAACTGGGGTGCCTCAAGGCTCGATTCTTGGCCCTCTACTCTTTAATACTTTCACAAACCAACTACATATTTCCTGTACAGCATCCTCCCTGACACAATATCTGGACAACCCTACCCTTATTACCTGTTCTGACAGTTTCTCTAACCACCTCTCTACTACTCAACATAGCTTCCTATCTGTAGCAAAATGGCTAATCAACAACCAATTCTAAATCCCAAAAAACAAAGCTATTACTCTTTTTTTCCAAAAACCCTCTCTAACCTCAAAACAACCTTCACCACTTCTTCTCTTTACAATACCATCATACAACCAGACCCACATACTAAACATCTTGGTGTTATTATCTATGACCAGTTAAATTATGATACCCATATTCAACACTGTATCGAAAAGAAACTCGGCCTACTCTACTGACATATAAAAATACCTAGCCCCTGACACAAGGCAGAAACTAACTCAGGCCTTCCTTCTTCCATATCTACTTTATGTCTCCCCCATCTTTTCACATCTACAGTCTATCCTTCTGACTAAACTCTGTCAATCATACTATAGTGTTGTAAGATTTGCCAGTAATCAACCCTACAAATCTCATCAATGCCATGTACTAAAACAACTCCAGTGGCTTGATTTCCCCCAGCACCTGTTTCACTCCCAGCTGCAAATGACTCATACTCTTCTCTTAAACCCCCTTTCCTGTCCTGCTCTATCCTCACTAATATCACATTATATCCCTTCCAGAACTCACCGTAGCTCTGACCATCTCCTTCTGGACACCTATAAACCAAACAAAAACATCAGTAAACTTGTTCACAAATATAGTATTTCCCATGCATGAAACAAACTCCCCCCTTAACATCCGAACCATTTCTAACATAAATCTCTTTAAATCCAAACTTAAAATTTTCTTCCTAAATGCCAACACCTGTCACTACAATGATCCCACTTAAATCCCTCCTTACCATCTTACTACCTCTCACACTTTTAACACCCACCTATTGCAAGTGTCCTATCTCAAATATCTCTTTCTCTTTTTCTTGATTAAAAACAAAACAAAAAAATTCTAACTTCTGTACTGCATGTTATGCACATTATTGCAATGTTTATGCAAACTTCATTCCTAGGCCTTTTGTAAATTTCTAATGTTCTCATGTAAAGCACCTTATTGTAATGTTTGCATAAAACTTCATTGTCAGTTGTTTTTCTTTTTTTGTAACTTTGTAATAACAATCTGGAGCTTTTTTCCTCGGGTCTCCACTGAAAATGGGCCAGTGGATCAGTTGGACTAACCTGGTTAACTAATGACAAATAAATAAATAAATAAAGATGCCTATCACTATGTCAGGCTGCCCTCGGGCCATGCTATATGCTAATGAGGAAGCCCAGGGCACTAACATATGCTAATTTTCCATGTGCTGTTTCTCACCAGGAACCACCTTCAGGTATCTATGTTCAGAGAGATTAATGAAATTGCTCAAATGTGAAGATAAGCAAGGCCGTGTTCCTCCATCACAGTAACAATAAGTGCTGGGGAGTTTAGATGTAATGTGGGGCTAGGATGTGAGTGCATGAGTGCATGTAAAGTGTGTGTAAGTGTGTTCCTGCCTGGGACATACCAGTAGGGGAATTAATGAGAGAGTAAGGAAGGTGTGTGCATGTGTGCATTAATGGATGCATGGATGACAGTGTGAGTACAGTTGGGTAGGTGGAGAGCTATGTGCGTGTGCGTGTATGTGTGTGTGTGTGTGTGTGTGTGTGTGTGTGTGTGTGTGTGTGTGTGGCCATATGTATGTGGGTGGGCTGGCCATCATGCATCCACACACCACTAGACTGACTAGCAGATTCAGTAATATTTGGTGGAGGGACCACTAGCCCCCAGGAATTCCTCTACAATGAGGATAGGGTAGTAACACAAGATACAGAGGAAGACTCTTTGTGCCTGAACAGAACTTATATAAGCACAAGGATCAGGGGTTAGGGAGCCCCTATACTCCAGAAATTACTCTAATGTCATGTGCTGTAACAGGACTTCAAACACTAAGGGGATTGGGGCTATGGGGGGTGGTACTTGACACCAGGGATTACTCCTATGTCATGTGCCTTACTCGCACTTCAAACAGAAATCGGATCAGAGAGTGTAGGAAACTACTAGACACCAGGGAACCAGGGATATGATGAGGGACTGTGACCTTCTAAGATGGCCTATGTTTGATATTTCCAAACTAACATAGGATCTTTACCTAACTTAGCCTTTAGGCCATAAGTCAGTGACAGATGCCAGTTTTTTTTTATAACAGACTTTATATAATTAGCATGTACTCTGTCATTGCTTCCATTTGTTCCTTTAATAAACGTTTCATCCTTAGGCAAAGAAAATCCTGTACTACCAAAAAAATCGTCAAAACCTCTTCTCTCTCTCAATAACAGAATTAGATCACCAGTTTAGTTTAACATGTCAAATGGACAATCCTTGTTAATAAACATTTTAATTAAATTGTTTACCTCAAGTGCAAGCTATTGTAATTAATATAGAAAGATGATCTATTTGCGTTTAATAAACTTATTTTTTTGTTGGTAAGTATGATTGCTATTAAAATGCAACCAGGAATATGAAAGTGTAGGCTTTCTTAAATGGTAGAGTTAAATACTTACTTGTCAAATCTTTAAAAATCAAAATACCTAAAAACATTTATTTTATCCCACCCACAAACAAGTGCAAAATTCAAAAGGGAAGTTGTCTTATTGATAAAATGTGTCAACTCATCAAACTGAAGTAGAACATTCTTCCACAAAATAAAAATGTCATCAAAAAATCTGTAGTAACTATAGATAAACTCCATATGCATAGCTACAAATACTGAAGTTTTATCCCAGGATAACCCAGGATGCTACAACTGTGTTAGCATGACATGGAGGAGATGCTGCCCTGACAGCAGCCCCAGATACCTGGTATATTCACCCTTGAAAAAAATATATTTATTTACATTTGTATACCAGAAAATTCTGACCGGGAACTAAAATCCCTTTTCATTGGCAACCTGGGGAGAAAAACAGGTTTTTTTTAAACAATTTCCATGAAGTAATTTAAAAAATGGACATCACAATTAAATATTAATATAATTATAAATGGTGTCAAAAACTCTTATCAAATATGGAATGACTGTAAATAAATTAATCGCATTAATTGTCATAGAAAATGCTGATTCATCAAGCAGAACCAAAGAAAGATGAAGTCTTTTAAAATATATGTCTCACTATAAAAAATCTTTTAATCTTCTATGAATATATACAGCAAACAGTTCTATTTTTTTTTTGGAGACAACTGCAGCTACTATTAGGTGGATCCCTAACATCTTTATGTACTTTAGGAAATCCCCAAATCCCAGGAATTAATGGTTTCTTAACACACAGAAGTAAATAAACATCCTGTGCTATAACATCCTAGCTTAATAAATCAAATAAATAATGATCAGTTTTCAAGAAAGCTATATATACTTTTCATTTTCAGAAACATTCTCATAATTGTTGTCACTGTTTAACATAGACAACATCTTGCTTCTGTAGTCAGTAGCATCCATTAGAACAACTTCTCCTTTATTTGGCTTCACAACCTGGATAAAGTTGTCCTTTGTCAAATAATAATTTTCTTTCACCACCAGAGAAGTTTGTTGGTAAATTTCATATATATATATATATATATATATATATATATATATATATATATATATATATATATATATCTTATTACTACATGCTTTCTTAATGCCAAATTCACAAATAAAGTTCAAAGACGAAAAGAGAGGAGAGCAGTTAAGGATTAAAACTACTTTTCCTATTATCAATGCTGTTAATGCACCCCTTTTGAAAATCATACTCAAATTTAGTTTACAAGTGTAGATTTTTAAATCTATTAAGTATTTAATTTTATTTTTGTTGGTTTCACATTGTATTGAATGGGGTTGATCGTGAGGCTAGTCAGTTGATGCTGATTTGATCATGTGGTTTATTTACACTTTGTATTGATTGTGTGTGTTTTTTTTTTAGATTCTGATGAAGTCTTGATATAGTTGAAAGACAGAAGTCCTTACTCTTGTACAATAAAGTATCTGGTAACTATAAATAATACAGCATGATTATTTTGGGTATTAGTTTTAATTATTCTGTCACACAGTTCACACTGTTGTTTAAGCAGTATATATTATTATATCAGCATACTTTGACAATAATTTAGCTAGATATCAGATAAGATTGGATTAATGAAGCAATGAATAAGCTGTTAGTAATAGGAATGATAAATATGTCTATATGAAATTAGGCATATGAGGATAGGGTTGACAGTTGTACCAGAAAGGAGTATGCATTAATGTATAAACTTGATGAATTGCCTTGCTCAAATTCGTACATAATACATTAGATCAGTCCAGTAGATGTCATGCAAGTGACACATTTTTTTCAAATATGTTTGACATTACAAATAAGCACTGTCTCTGAAATAGCCACAAATAGCTGCTGGAGCTAACATGACTGCTTTCCATTAAGTTATAATTGGCCTCCAAATTTTACATTAGGTAATAGTAATAAACATGTTACTAGCTAGCAAAACTGATTTCTGTAAGCCATAGCAATAAATCTATCATTATAACTTGCAATTCCTTACTTCATTCTAAGCAATCGGTAATACTTATGAAGACATACTTGCATATCAATAACTAAATGAATAACCAGTGTTTAACAGTCCTCAACACTGCTTGTAAAAGAAGTATTACTTAAAAAAATAGCAAAATTGTATACATATATTGCTTATGTATGATCAACACTTTGGAAACCAATGGTTTTATTTTGTATGTGTAACAACAAAATGCTGTATATGCATTTTAACAGTCCTTTTTAAAATGTTCTTTCACTCAAGAATAATTAATCCTTCCCACTATCACATATTTGAGAATATCCTTTGCATTCACTTACAAAGCAACACAATTTTTTGAACTGTAACGCAGTAGCTTTTATTATTGGAAAACATAAGAAATATTCCTGTTGTCATTTTGTAATAAGCTTGCCAATATCCTATATATGAAAGCAGTACTTGTCAGTGCTTGTCAAAGGGAATAACTATTTCCAGTTTTGATTTCAAGAACCAGATGCTATAATCATACACTGTAATAAAGGGCAATATTATTTTTTCTTACTGCAAATATACAAATAAAGTGAAATACTCCTTTTACTGTATATAATCATTACTCCTCACTACTTGGCATCAAAACAGTACTTCTCAGTGCTTGTCAAAACATTTGTATTTTTATTTATTTATTTATTTATTTATTATTTATTAAGAAGTAAATTCAGTATACTGCTTTCCAATATAAACTGAAAAAAGAAGAAAGAGAGAAATGTGCCTGCTAGCATTGTACAGCTATCACTTCATCCTCATCCTTGGGTATCAGAGGAGAACAGTGTCAGAAAAAAACACTTATCAGTACATTTCAAAGCAACGCAATAATCTGCAGTACCACCAGATATGTTTATTATTAAAATTGAAAGATTCCTACAACCAGCGTGTATTTATTACTTCCCCATATTGTGCTCTGGAGAGCAGAGCTAGTTAGTGCTTGCCAAATGAATATTATTTATTTATTTATTTTGTAATTAAGAACTAAGTTCAGGGCATTGCATCCCTACCATCACAAACTACAATACAGCATTTTTATTACATGTCCTAAAAATGGAAATAAAAACATATATAAATGCATTCATAAATATAAAATGTAAACATCAGTAAGAATACATACTTGAATTCGACTTACTAAAAATAACGTAGTTTTTGAAAAATATTTCAATTTATAAAAAATATATTTAAATATGTTCAAGTTTTATGTAATTTAAAATGTATAAAAGAACATATCTATGTTCAACATAAAATCTCATCAGAAAGGGACATTAGTTATAACAATATAAATCGTGTCATCTGACAGTCAATCTCCTACTTTTCAAAGCTGGCTTAATGGAGACTTTATCATTAAGACCTGGGTTCTGTTTATGAGATTACTTTTTTTCTGTTTAGTTTTTAAATAGATTAATTGTAGGAAGTGATGTCATGTTTAGGTAGCTATATATTTTTGTGTCCCCTTTTTTGTATGTATTAAAGGTCTGAGGAAGCCCAACAGGGTGAAAGTGCTAACCTAACTCTGCACAATAAATCTTTCTTCATTTCAAACTTTGTCCATTGGATTTATTGGAGTTTACTACTTGGAATTGTTTTCATTTGAGAACTTTATTTACATCCACAGCCTTGGAGTGTCTCTGAGCTTTCTGTTTGGGTTTATACTGTAAGTTTTGTTCTTACATTTAGTTGTCAAGCTTATGACCTACTTCAAGGGGTTTGACTGATGTAAACTGTGTTGATATTTCCCATTTCATGTCTGTCACTTGTCCTATGTTATCATTCAAGATGAACAGGCAGGGTACTTCCTTTATATGCTTTATTATATAGAAACACATCAGGATGAATAGCAGCAACATAAAATATAAACAAACTGAATGACAAACCATTACATACATGCATGCTTACATATCAACAGCTCTCTATAAAATGGCAGTCTGAATGGTATTTGCTCAGTATTTATACACATTTGCAAGCCCATGGAAAGCTTCTTAAAGGTATACATACATGCTGATCTACACCTCCCTCTTTAGTGAATTGCCCACAATAAAATCACATATGAAAATGACATGCAATTATACAGACACTGAGAAATAAACACAGTGTTCATGTCCAAGTCGCTGTGTATCTGGAACATGGTCTGGAAATGCGACTCAGTCTAGTGATATAGCAATTAGGAATGGGTTTAGCAAGAGGGATAGTCACTAGTGAACAATCTGTTTCAGGAGTTTTGAGAATCTTCTCAGGAGCAGTGATATTTGCTGGAATGTCATCTGGAAAAAGAACACTGAATAACTCTCTCTGAGATCTACAGTCTTTTTCACAGGCAAGATGCTGCAGTACAGCATCAGACACCAGTACAAAATGGTTCCAATTCTGCCTAAATTCAACTCCTTGTGATTCCACAATGTACGAGCTCAGCTCTGGACATACACTTTTCATGACTCCAATCTGATCAAAACCTTTGGACGTCCTCACTATCTCCCCTTTTTGTAATGGATCGAGCGGTTTGCTGGACTTATCATAAAAGGACTTCTGGGACAAACGCCTTTTCATGAGTTGAGCTCTCACTGCTTTGTTGTTCTTAGTGGGTCCCTATTAATTTGATGAAACTTTAGCTTGTCAAACTACAAAAGATCGACAGCTAAAGATCAAAATGTCCAAACCACGAATGATCAGCTAAGTGAAATTTTTGCCATGGAAAGAATTTGCTTGACCATTAAAGAAAACAAAAAACTTTCAACCTGAATTAAGTGGGGGGGGGGCTTTACCTCCCACAACCCCCATGTGGGGGGCTGTGCCCCCCACACTGTGTCCCCCACACCCCCTCTAACTAAATATACTAACTCCGAGATCACTCCACATCAGAGATAGAGCAAATTCCCGTTAACGGCCAAGCGGATTCTTTCCTGAGAAACAATTTGCTTAGCTGGCCATTCGCGGTTTGGCTCTTTCGATCTTTAGCTGTTGATCTTTTGTAATTCGACAAGCTAAAGTTTTGTCAAATTAATAGGGACCCATTCTTAGCACAGGGAATGTTCTGCCACACTATTTGACTCCGAGTAATCAGGGCTACTAGTAATCAGTGATGGCCCGTGCCATCGGACTGCAGGACTGCAGCCCTCCCAGCAAAAAAGAGTTTGAACATTTATTTTATAATTTCACTAACAGTTTAAATATTTTGTTTACATTTGTGCGCCACGGCTCTAGCGACTGTGCGACCAACTTGCAAAGTCCCGGAAATCGAGCTGCGCATGCTCGAGTTCCTTTTTTTTTTTTTTTTTAGCGTTTATTTAAATGTGCTGGACTGTGGGCAAAGCAGTCTGGATTAATGAGAAGGCATCAGTGTGATGTCCAGAAGTCTAGGTGGTTTAACTGCACAAAAAATTAGAAGGAGGGTCGGACTGCCACGTCCGCAGTCACGTAGGTGATGCGGATGGCTTGATGACTACTGATTGGTTCTTGCTCTCTTCTCAAAAAAGAGAGCGAGAAACAATCAGATCAGTATTAATAGCCTGCAGGCTATAGCACAGTACAGGAGTAGTTTGATTATGTGTGTTACGGAGCTCGGACCAGTAAAACTGAACTAGATAAAAAAAAAAAAAAAAAAAAAAAAAAACTTTGTTTTTTTTTTTCGGCTTGCCTGCAGTGTTCGTGTTGCCTTGCCTTGCTTCTGATGGTTTACTTAGCAAGTTAGCAATCACAGAGTGACAGAGAGAGAGAGAGAGAGAGAGAGAGACTTAACTTTCTTTGTGATGGAGACCGAATTAAACTGAGGTAGGTGTCTGTTTTGCACTATAAATGTATATAAAAATTATCTGCACTGACTGTAAATGTATACAAAAATTTCAGTCTCAGACACAGAGGCATGCATCATAGCAAGTTTCCAACCCAAGTTCACAATATGGTATAACATGCAACATGTGAAAGGGTAGGCTGAGAGTAACATGTATATATAGAGATTGTTTAGCTGCATGGCAGTGGAGAGTTTAATTTGTACCAAATAACGGGTAATCTATTTTCGCATTTACATTAATATATTTTTATAACTGAGTGAGATGCATGTTACTGAGGGACACAGTGTGAGACATAAAAATAGACTGCCACAGTTAAAGTGCAATGCACTTCAGTAGAGATCCTGTTAGCTGTTTGCATCAGACTATGAAATTAAGCAATATTTGCATTAATATGACCATATCCAAGGGACATACAATGTTCTGTATGGTATCAGCTGAAGCATTACATGATAACGAGGGAAAAGCATCACCGACACTTTCATTGTAATTTGTACAGCTTGAGAGATACTGACCAGTGATTATTAATTATTGTCAATCTTCATATGTCATCATTCTGGAAATATCTCTGAAAATAAGCCCACGGATAGCAATTGTTTGGAATTGCATGGAACCATAAATT